>NC_140480.1:6632597-7047597 GCF_051167445.1 Perissodus microlepis | reverse complement strand
TATATATATATATATATATTCTAAATCATCAAAAATACTGAGATATATTTCTCAAAATTCTCTTGAAATTATAGATGATGCTGACTGTCTTTAAAAAAATCTGTGTTATTTAAGCAGTGGCGATATGAACAAAATAGCCTTCATCCCCGGATAAAGATGATGATGGTGATGCCCGGTTCTGCTTGCGTCACTACCATGCGACGCGAACATCGAGGTGAAAGTGCAAGCTGCCATTTTTTGAAAGAAGTCTTTTTGATGAGTTAGGCGACCAAAGCCAAAGTGTGAGTTTCGCCGTTAGCGCTTCGTCGTTGGGTTTTTTTATGCTGGTGGGTTGACACGTATTAATCCGGCGTGTTACAGAAGCTCTGTGTATCCAGAGTCTGTTTGGAGAGCAGGCTAGCACAGGGCTGCACTGCTCTGCAGATGGCTGCTTAGCTCGGTTGGCTAACGTTAGCTGGTGCTGTAAACAAACACTGGAGTGAGTGAAGAAGCAGCTGCTGATAAAGGAGCTCATCTTCATCGCAGGCTTGCTTTAGCGGATTTGGTCGATAATTCAGGAAGCTGGGAGCTAAGGTAACGTTTGGGAGGAGCGGGAAACAGTTTGATGCTACCTGTCAGTAAGTTAGCAGCACAACTTAAGTTTTGATGACAGTGCGAGTCTCTCCAAAATAGCTCGGGGCTCAGTCGCGTTAAAGCTGGTCGGAGTCGGTCCGGTCACAAGGGAAGCGCCCACTTACTCACCGGCATGTCGTCCTTCTCTGAGTCCGCCCTGGAGAAGAAGCTGTCGGAGCTGAGCAGCTCGCAGCAGAGCGTCCAGACTCTGTCTCTGTGGATCATCCACCACCGCAAACACTCGGGCCTCATCGTCAAAGTGTGGCACAGAGAGCTGAAAAAAGGTGAGACCTGACTGAAAAAACCCCCACACATTTGTGTGTATGTTGCAGCCAAAGAGAGAGCCGGTAACTAACAAGTAAAGGACACTGTACACAGACTGTAAACTCATTTTACTCTGTGAGCCACGTACAGCACACTGCAAAGCCCCTTTCTGTCAGTGCAAAGAAGTTTAACTGTGCATTTAATCCATGACATTATCTTAGTTTCAGGAAATAAATGTGTAGGATGACTTCTGGTATCTTACAGCCCAGTCTGTCCTGTACTGTTTTTTTTTGTTTGTTTGTTTTGTTTTGTTAATAGGAAATAGCCTTTCTTAAAACTGTGGACCTATTGTAAAAAAAACAAACAAACCCAAAAACATAAACTGTTATACTGCATTGTAGGGGGGAAAAAACTATTTTTCTCTCAGTTAATTGTTTATCTGTTGCTTAATTACTTTGGTGCAGTATGAACAGTCAAGGGGGAGGTCTTTCTCAGTAGGAAAAGCTGTAATCCAAAATTTATGCACCTTTCTACATTTTCCAAAGCTGTTTAGTGGGCTGAATTGGAATCTGTGCTAGGCTGATTCTGGTCCTTGGGCCTTATGTTTGACACCCCTGCCCTAAGACCTTATAGATGGTCACCTTACATGGGTGTGAAAGAATAGAAATACTAGTAAATCCAGTTTTATTGCGACTAACAGTGTATTTTTCCTCATTCTTATGCAGTAAGTAAAGGAGATGGGCATGATGAAGGGAAAATATGCCAATTAAAACTCAAACTGCAACTCAAACTCAAAATAATTTGAATGTGAGAAACTGATAATCACTCTGTGAATTTTCCTTGTTAATTTTGTTAAAGCTAACGTTTTAAATGAGATATTTTTCATGTATCTTGCAGCTAAAAGCAGCAGGAAGCTGACATTCCTGTATCTGGCTAATGATGTCATCCAGAACAGCAAGAAGAAAGGCCCCGAGTTCACCAAAGACTTTGAGTCTGTGCTCGTCGATGCCTGCTCCCATGTTGCCAGGTATATTTTAATGGTGACCACCGTGTTCTCTAAGTCGGCTCCAAATTACACTCTCCTGAATGTAGTAAATGTGTGTGAGTCTGTGTGGGGAAGTAGATGCATGGGAAATAATTTGTTTGAATTTTGGGGTTTTTTTTGCTTATCTATTAAGCACAGCAGATCCTATCTGGACGTCTGCAGCCCCTGTTATCTTTTGTTTTTTAGAAAATATGTCATAAAAACTCTGGATGTGCTTTGATCTTTTTATAGCCTTCCTGTGCGTCTTTAAATTTAAAATTTTTATGTAACTCGTTACTCCCTTATTGTCTGCTGAAATCTGTTGCTCCCCTCGTCGCCCTGCAGTGATGCAGACGAGAACTGTAAAAAGCACATGGAAAGACTGCTGAACATCTGGAAGGAGAGGAACCTCTACAGAAGCGACTTCATCCAGCAGCTCAGACTCGCCATAGAAGACTCAAACAGCCCCAGGCCTTCAGGTTAGATGACTATTACATAATATGTTGTCACAGGTGTATGTAAATGTATACGATGCGTTTGACATCACAGCATTTCACTTTAAAACCATGGCCGGGATCACCAATGCTGAAAGAAGTCACATTTTGTGGACGTTTGTTAGAGAGCTGTCATGATTTATGAGGTGACTGTATCAGTGGGCTGCGTCTGAGTAAATACACTGATTACGACTGAATAATTCTCCAAACAGGAAGCCTTTCTTTTCACTCTTTCACTGTTAACAACATGTGTGTCGACACACCTGCATTTGCAGGTAAATGGCAGGTTCTTACTGAGTTTGTATCACAGAACAACAGAAAGAGCAGCATTCAAGTACCCAAAATGTTATCTAACAATGAATACATTTTCGTGTTTATCCTGTCGACATCAGTATGCCATCATAGGTGTTAAAGGAAACACATTAGTGACCTCATGATGTGTTTTTTTCTGTTCTGTTATCTCCAAACTTCACTCTGCAGAAGAAAAAAAGCCAGTGAAAAGAAGCTATCAAAAGATCCAGGAAGATGAGGACGATGATGACAACGACTATAGAAGCCACACTTCTCCTCGCAACGCAGATTCCTCGGCAACTCAGCTGGTGAAGATGCCAACATTTAATCCAGATAATGTTAAAATGCTGGTATTTTTGACTGGCCTCCTTACTGATCTCTTATTACTGTTTCCCCCACTTCCTTTTTTTCCTTGTCTCCTGTCTTTAAACACACTCTGGCACACGTGCAGACAGAGGAGCTGGTAAAAGCCCTGCAGGACTTAGAGAACGCTGCATCAGGTGACGCAGCTGTTCGTCAGAAGATTGCCTCGCTGCCGCAGGAAGTCCAGGATGTTTCCCTGCTGGAGAAGATCACAGGTAAGGCTTGGACAGCTCAGCTCGGTTTTGGACAAAATTGTTGGTAACCTTCTGTCAAAGAAAGAACAACTTACAGTGGTCACTAAAATAATAACTTGAAACTGAGAAAAGTAATAACACTAAAACAAAAAAACTTCAAGAAAATCAGACATTGCTTTTAAATTGTTGTTCAGCAGAAGCATTTTTTTAAACAACTAATGAAATTGGCCTGGCTATAAATGATGGTACCCCTAGAAAAGACTGATTCCACTAATGCCTACTGAGCTCAATTCGACTCGGCTTTTATGGTTTTTGATAGTAGGACCTGGTACCAAGCGAGCTGAATCGATCCAAAAATGTCATGCTAACAGACTGCATGCTGCCAATTGGCAAGTCAGTGGTGTCACTCGGTGAGTCATGAGAGTGACTCCTTCACAAAATTCAAAACAGACTTTCTTTAAACCCAGCAGTTTCAGCCAAATTGCTGTAATGATCCCATCCACATTAGATGGTAGTTGATTATAATGAAAAATGAGACAAAACGAGTAGAGTACAGTTGAGTTGAGCCGAGTAGGTACTGGTACTAGTGGAAAAGAGCCAAGGTAAACTAGATTGTTCCCTGTAATTAGCATCACAGGTGTCTTCTATGGTGTGTACCACACTGACCACAGAAAGCTAAGGAGAGAGCAGCCTCAGGAGATCTTTTTGTAGAGCTTGAGCTTAGATTGTTTTATCTCTGCTTTCAGTGTGATAGAATTATTCCTTCCAAAAAGACTCGCACTCAATCAATAAATGTTAGGACAGAACATATATACAGCAATCAAGCACTGCTTGCAGAGGAGCGTGTTTATCTGGAGTAACCTCAGTTTAAATTAAGGCTCTGAGATTAACAACACACTTTGGCTCAACTCTAGACAAAGAAGCCGCAGACAAGCTCTCAAAAACTGTGGATGAAGCCTGCTTGCTGCTGGCAGAATATAACGGGCGCCTGGCCGCAGAGCTGGAGGACCGGCGGCAGTTAGCACGTATGCTCACTGAATACATCAGCAGCCAGAAGGAGGCACTCATGGAGAGAGAGAAGAAACTGGAGGTAAGGCACTTGACAGACGCAACAGTCATTAGAAAAGGATGTTTGAATGCTTGTGTTTGTCTCATTAATAAAGGGAGCTGTAATACCTGTAATACACTTGTGTAGAGTTAAGTACAGATGTCTGAACTCATTATAGCAGTTACCATACAACATGCCATATTATTTCACAGATAACTGCAGGAAAAATACCTAAAGGTAACAACACCCCGATCTTTTTGAGGGTCATGTTCAGTGACTCAGATTAGCTGAGGAGATAAAAGCAGCTGCAGACATGTTTATCTCTGCCGTTTAGAACTTTAGAAGCAGTTTACAGCTAATGCTTCAGCCCTGAAAGCACTCATTGGCTAAAAACATGCCCACATAGCTGGGAGCATGTTTGACATGGCAAGAAATAAAAGAGGTCAGAAGGTCAGCACACTGTAAAAAGCAGATCTGGTTATCACAGTTGGCAGACGTTTATTCTTGGATGTTTAAATACAATTCTGACGTTTATTACTGACATTTTGGTGCATCCAGCTTTAGAGGTCATCTCCCTTCTTTACTGCCTGGCTCTTCTGTTTCCTGCCTCACATATTTTCATATTAAAAAAGATATAATTTGCTTATACCTGTGCGTGTCGTCATTTTTTCGGTAGGAGTATAAGCAGAAACTGGCGAGGGTGACTCAGGTGAGGAAGGAGCTCAAGTCGCACATCCAGAGTCTCCCTGACCTTTCGCTGCTGCCCAACGTAACTGGGGGTCTGGCCCCGCTCCCCTCAGCAGGCGACCTCTTCTCCACCGATTGAGAACCCTTTGCCTCGACGAAGTCTGCCGTATGCTCCTCCCCAGCCAATCTCAGCTCCACGTTGGATTTACAGAAATACTCCCAGCTGTGTCTCCAGCCAGAGGACACGTGTGGTCAATCCTCTTAACAGTCGCCAGCCCACCTGCTAACTCAAACCTGCAGGACGAGGACGAGGAAGGCTTTTGGTAAAATGAGAATGCTCTGCAGAGGAGAATAAAGACTCTGTCAGCCTGTTAATTTTGTTAGTTTTTTTCCCCCGTACCCTCTCGATCGTCAAGGATTCCACTTCACCAGCTTGGAACAAGTTTCCTGTTGCTTTTATTTTGTTTTAAATGCTGGAAGTTTCAGTGATTTAGGAGGAGGAGCTTAGACGTAAACTTGGTTGTCAGGACATGTCAGTCGAAGCATCTGGCTGTAAGTTATAGTTCGGATTCAGTGAGCAAAGGCTGTCTGTCCGCTCTCTTAATTCCTAAAGGCTGTGGCTACACTGTGAAGAGGATGTACCATTCATTAGGTTTACTTTTTGACTTTTATTTGCTTGGTTTTTATCGACAAATTAGAGAGATTGTTGATTTACGGTGTGTAAGTGTGTGTTTGTATAGTTAGAAAAAATATCAGGCCACTTCAGTATGTGTTGCTTTTTTGGTTGTTTCACTGGACGCCACACACAGCGCTTTCATTAAAGTAACACTTGGTAGAGTCTGAAAAACGGGATTTGTGGGATACAATCATTCAGGCAGGAATTTTAAAGACAAGGGACTTTTTATTTTCCTGTATGTAAGGATTTTCCTTATTTTGATACAAAGGCGCACAAGGTTCAAAGAACTGTTGTCATGCTTTCATTTGAAATATGATGAAGCTCATTATGTTCGTTAGTGGAAAAGAGGCACAGTTTGAGTTTTGCTAATGAAATCCTGCACGTTTGAAAAAAGATCATCTAAATGCTAAAACTAAAAATACTATTGCTGTATCTTTTGAAAAGGTAATTGATAAGAAGGCAAAAATAAAAATAAATGAAGACATCAGGATTGAGCCGTTATTAAAAGATGTGTCAAGATAAACGAGTCAGAAAACGACATTTGCTGATATACTGATCACAACATGTTTGGAAAAGTTAAATAAAGGGTAGCGTAGTTGCATTAATTAGATTATATGTTATTGTGAAATGAACTGACCATTCTCTACTTTAGCAACATTGATAGACACATTGGACTGATCAAAAATAATTATTAAATGTTCCACAGTTCTACCTGCCTGTATCGATTTAAGTATTTAACAGGTTCACGCCTGCATCCCCTTCATATTTGTTTTTGTTTTCTCTTTTCATGGGTGATCCATCCTGTAACAAATGTGTTTATTTAGATATTCAGGTCAGGAAAAGTTGTAATTACCAAAGTCATTATTTTGGTACGAGCCTTTTAGGAGCAGTTCTGCGAGAAGGCCATCTGTCATTTTGCTTAACTGATATTTAATTTTCAGTTGTCTGATACACAAAAAAAAAATACATTTATTGAAAAAGTTTATGATAAAAAGGTCAGAGACGTTTAACAAACTGCTCATTTCATTAGCATCTTCAGAAACACGTGGCGACTCCTGCTGCTACAGCTGAGGTGATTTTTTTTCCTTATATAAAAGAAAGATTGTAGAAGCTGTAGCTTATCTGCTGATTCCAAACGCTCAGCTGAGACGTGCTGTTCATGTAAAACCTTTGCAGTAAAAAGATTGGCCTCTCCTGGAAGCCTGGAACCACGAAATCTTTCAAAGAGCAGGTGAAAATTAGCAGTTTTCTGCAGCGTTTGTTCAACCAAAGGTGTGGATGCATTCGTCAGAGTCATTACTGGGGTCATAAAACAGATGTTTGGGCTTTAACATGATCCCTAATATCAAAGTAAACCTTTGGACTTTGGATGTCGAACATTATTTCATTATTTCATTAATTCATGTTCATCTGATAAAAACCAAAACCAGGAAAGATTTCAGTAACATTTTAACCCAGATATGCTTGACTGTAGATAACACTTAGATATTTTCTTACTGACTTGGTGTGTGGTATGTGTTTCTCTATAGAATCAGTCTGTACTACCAGGACTCTGCCACTAGGGGTAATGTTTTTTCTGTAATGAAAGTGATTCAGTGGATGCCAATAAACTGGAACCATTTGAACAAATTCTGTGTGTATTTTACATAATTTCAGTATAATGCAAATATACTTACTTAAATTAAAAATGGGTTTTAATTATAATACATAATAACATAATAATAATAATAATAATAATAATAATAAAGTCATATGTGCAAATCAGAGTTTTCCAGCCTTTCATTTAATGCAGTGAGGAAACTCGGGCCTTTTCACAGTTTAGAGACCATGGATTACATTTCTGTCATAATTTTAAGTTATTTAAGTAGTGGACCTTATCCTTCTAGGATCTTTTCATTGGGTTTGGTGTATCCTCTATCTAAGAAATTCCCTACTTTAAATATTATATTACAGATATGATGGTGGATGTCAGTAAAAAATCACAGGAAGATGAAAGGGGAACAGACCCTTTCTCATGCTCCTTAGAAGCTGTAAGGGTGGAGGAAGAGTCCTGACTTCAGAAAACTGCATGTGACTCGAAGTAGAGTTCAACAAATACTCAATTTAAGGGGCAAATTAAAATTTTTATTTATTTATTTATTTCCATTAATCATGAATACTTATGTATTACATATATAGATATAGCTGCGTTATAAAAACTTCACTTTTATGCACCGGTTTACGAATTGTTTACGTTTGTAAATCAGTGCATAAAAGTTTCAAGTGTTTACACCAGTTGAATCTGAAGTGTCAATTCTGACTTTCTGTGTATTGCTGCATGGTTGGAGAGACTGAAGTCTAACAAGAACAAGGAAGCTCTGAAAATGATACACAGATATTTCAAGATTTACAAGAGGAATGAAAAACTTGAAAACATTATATTTTCATGAATATTTCTATGTCTACACAATGTACGATGAAGTTTCACATTTTCTGTTCCTACCCTCTTATTTCAAATTCCATTGTTTACAAATCAATATTCCAAATTCGACATTAAACGATCCATACATTTTTAACTGTATACAAGTCTACACTCATATACAATACACACATGAAACAATTTAAGCTCATAAACCAAAACAACAACAAACTACATTTTTACCTAAGCTAAACACCCTATGATGTTTGTAATTTGCTTCATATGGAATTATGCCTATGTGACAAACACCTTAATGAATACTTTAAGTTTGGGTTACGCTTTGCTTAATCAATAAAAATCAGGACAAAGCTTTATTATAACACAATAGGACATCTCAGTCACTAAGAGGAACATTTCCTATATTCATACAATTTATTGTTTTTAAACAATTGTGTACATTTTTGTATAGATGTACCTTTCTTAACTTCATCTGTACAGGTGTTCCACACACTAATGGCTGTGGCTGTAATGCATGATATTTAACATGAATCCTTAGTACTGGCTTACTCTACACAAGGACTTCTCTCAGGTCATGAGTATTTGGTCTTATTTGGAACAAGTTCTGAATGTTGTGGGGCAAATATTTATTTGAATTGAATTATTGAATTATGAATTGAATTGTTTAAAGACTTTTAAAGTCATACAAGAACTCCATGTGCGTGGCCCAGGTGAGAAGATGGGAGGCCTGCCCTGAGATCCACACAGGCCACACCCAGCTGCTCACACGGACAGCTGTGTCATCCTCCTGCTGGATGACACCGAGGATGACACCCGGTGTCAGCAGGATAGAGGGCGAATTAGATACTGTATTTTTTGTTGATCGTCACCTTTTTTGTGAGTTTTGGATTGTTTTTGTGCACTTTGCATTAAGTTTGCTTCCTTTTCTTATTTAATTGAAATTAGTTTTTCTTTTTCTGTAAATCATTATTTTTTTGGAGAACACATCACACAGGTATGCAGCTCCAGCTTTTGTTCTTCAAGTGTCTATGCTGACTGATGAATAATTTTTGTGAGTAAGTTAACTGGGAATAAAAATACATTTGTTTTTCCTTAAATAATTTTAGTTGAAAGCTGCTTGTAAGATGCAACACAAAATAATAACCAGTAAATCCTGATTACACAGACATCTTTCACATATCAGCGATCACAATTCATTACACTGTAATTATGAAAAGACTCATTGCTGAAGTATACTTTTAATGTGGCTGAAGCAGACCTGAAAAACTTGCAGTGGCAGCGTCACAAAGCCAAGGCAGCCAAGCAGCCATGCACTGAGAAATTCAAAGATATCACCAGCAGAGACGAGTAAGTTGTTTTTTTTGTTTTTTTACAGTATCAGTCAAAGGTTTGGACACACTCAGTCAAAATGGAGTACTTCTTGGATGCCGGTTTAGCTCAGCTGGATGAGCAGGTGACAATATGCCGCATGGCTGAAAGTGGCGGGCCTGGGTACTAGTCCAACCTGTGGCCCTTTGCCGCATGCCTTTCCTGTCGATCTTCACTGTTTCTGTCAAATAAAGCTGTTAAAAGGATAACAAATATATTTTTAAGAAGGAGTATTTCTTTATTTTTCATTATTTCCCATATTTTATAATGAAACACTCAACAAAAGAACATCAACCGAATTGATGCCGTAAGCTTCCTGCACTGACTTCATGTTCATTGTGTAAACAGTCAAAGAGTTTCGTGTTGGTTTTTATTATGACTTGTCTCGGATAATGAGAAACTTCCCTGCCCTCGGGTGTGTGCATATATTTGACTGGGGCTGTACCTGTTTGCCTGCTCTAGAGACATTTTACAGAGGCTGGATGATATTTTGACCCCTTACATTAAAATTCTAAATATGATAGAAACAGATTTCACATATTGAGTTAAAAACCTCGAGACCTGGCTCTGGATACGGAGAAGAAGATGGATGGATGATGGATGATGGGTGGATGGATGGATGGATGGATGGATGGATGGGTGGATGGATGATGGATGGATGGATGATGGATGGATGATGGATGGATGGATGGATGGATGATGGATGGATGGATAGAGTTAAAAACCTGTCAGTTACAGAGACTTTTGTTTTTTCATTTTTTTTTTTTTTAATAATTTTTTTCTCAAATTTAAATGTTGGCATCTTTTGTGAATCCTTTGCAGCTTTTCTCCCTTCAGTCATAAACGGTTGATAGGGTATTGTTGTCACCCCACCAGGTGGGTGGTGGATGGCCACACGTTCGGCATGGACATCCAACTTTGTGATGACTCAAGAATGAGAAGATGTAGGATTTTCAAAAATCTAAGTACAATTTGCTGACCTTGATCTCAAGGTTTAAAATCAGAGATCAAGTTTTCTTCCAGTGAATCACGCAAGAAGGAAGCCACTAAGGATTTTTAAATTCATCTACTAAGAGGCTGAACTAGCACTAGCAGTGGTCATTACTTTGTCCATTATATTTTTCTTTTAAATGCACATTTGAGTCCACCTTTCTTAATAAAATTGTCCCTCATTGTTGATTTGGTTTTCAGATCCTTGAATAGGAGAGAAGTTAGTGGAATTGAGGACTATCAGGGCAACCACAACTGACAAATCTGATAAATTTGATAACAGGAAATTTCTAAAAACATACTGAAGACAAGTGTTTCAGGGTTAGTGTTGCACAGAGAATCCACTTCACTGTCAGTTTCACTGTGATTTTGCCAACTTCTAAAGTAATAGATATCTGTTGTGCTTGGTATTAGGTCCCCTTGATGTTGGAATCCTTTTAAAAACAAACGCTAAGATGTTTTTTAACTTAAGGCTTGCCAGTGCTTAAATAGCCTGATAACCAAGAATGGTGAGTTGAAGGGGGAGCTGTATGCACTACCGATGGAGAAGAAACAGTTTCTACATGTGAAATCTTTGCTGGAAAATATGAGTTCAGTTTTCCAGCAGAGTTATTAAAGGGTCCAACACTGCCTGCCTCCCTTCAATATACTCAGGGTGTCTCTCTGTTATCTGGATTCACTTACCCTAACATCTGCAACAAAAAAAAGTGATCACAAAGCTAGTTAACAACTTGTTGAGTAAATCCAGGGTTTCCCCTGCACGTTTCCATGTAAGGAGTGGCATTGGTAGCATCTGACCAATCACAAACATGAAAGAGTGTAGTGGCAGCAGAGCAGTTGATTTTTCAAAGGAAGATAAAACTATACTACCGGAAAAATATTAAGAGATTAAACTCACAATACAGGCGGAAAACAATAAAGCTGCTGCAGACAAAGTAGTGACATGAGCGTGTGTGTGAAAGGAAAAGGGCTCTACAGTAGTTTAGTAACAAAAGAGGTGTGTGAATTTCTGAATGTGTTTAAGGACTTTGGTCAGTGAGACTGGAAATATATGGATAGCCAGGAAAGCAAGGTGGCAAAAATGCTGTTTAAGTTAGCAGACTTAATATCACTGCTCTGTGTTTAAGGCACAGGGCAATTAGAAGGATTATTATCAGGTATTTCATTAAATCAATCTTTAAGAGACAGTTTTATCTGTTGAGCTGTGTAATGATCTGAAAACAAAATTGCTTGCAGGAGGTCAGAGGGATCTTCCAGGAATGGTGACACTATTTTCCAAAGAACTGAATGGTCAGTGGGCGGTGATTTTATACCTGCTGATCTCTAATTTCAGTATCAAATTTGGAACAACATTCAGTGCTTGGAGTGCTTCACACTATGGCTCCATCTAGTGTGAAGAATCAGGAAAAACAGAGGATGTTGCTGAACCAGAATGCTAACGATGTGGATCAGCACTTCAAAGAGAAGCTCGATCTGAAACAAAACAATCTCCCATTACTGCAATATTCAGGCTTTCCATACACAAAGGATACTGCACACATCAACGAGAGTATTGTCCACAGAAAAGGTAATGGTAATAAAGTTAATCTCATGACTTCAGCAGTTGGACATTTTCAGTGCTACTTGTCTGACTGTACAAAGTTGTATTATTCTGCTATCCCCGCAAATGGTGGAACTTCTGTACATAACTAGCTGCTATAGCAAAGCTACTTGGCTAAATTTATTGACTTTTCCTGTTTGATTTTATACCCTTTTCCACTTTGTTATATGTGTTTCACTATTAATGTTACATTATGGTATTTTTCAAATGTTATGGTTCTGAATCACATGTTAATATATATATATCCTACCACAGGAATTGAGTTCACTGATTTTCAGTCCAATTTTTGTGTTTGGCATACCTCAGCTTTTACTCACCGTTTCCCTTCCTTAAAATTGACTCCTCGAACTTTGAAACAAAGGACATTTATGATAAGGATTTTAGCTAAAATAGACAGGCCTTTGCTGGATTTTTTTAAGGCTACGCTCTACACCATCCCCTCTGCGAATAGCTACCTTATAGTAGTGGAGGGGTTTCTGTGTCCCAGGGATCCCAGGGGCTGTGTTGTTCGGGGTGCTTTGGTACCCCGGCAGGGTCTCCCATGGCCAATTTGTCCTGGGTGAGGAACCAGACAAAGGTTCAGAAGACCTCTATGAATACAATATCAAGGGAACCGTTCACCCTGCCCAGGATAGTGTTACCGGGGCTCTGCCCTGGAGCCAGGCCCAGGGAGGGTGGCCGAGGGCGAGTGTCTGGTGCCCGGGCCTTAGTCCTTGGGACCCGGCCGGGCACAGCCTGAAAAAGGGACATGGGCCTATCCTCCTGCAGGAGGTGCCATAGGGGTCAGGTGCAATGTGTACCGGGCGGCGGCATTCTCTACTTTGTACATTTGTCAATGAATGACACCATTGTGAGAGCGAGAGAAAAATGAACTAGCAATACAACAAAACTCATCAATAAACCAGCGCAGATAATGGTTTGAGCATGAGCTTTCTTTCATTAGTGGCAGTTTGCAGATTGATAAAGAAGTGAAACCATATTCTCAAAATCCAAACAATGAATTAGTTTAATGCAAACAATGTTAAGGCTTTACTGAATCTTTTAGCAAATTTTTATTAACCTTAAAAAACATAAAATAAATGAAAACATAAAACAAAACATTAAAAGACAGATAGGCGCGACCCTTTGGAAACATCCCATCAAATCAATAAAAATCTAAAACTGGTCCATTAGATTAGTTGGTTTTTATTTTGTTTGTTTTATGTCATAACATGAAAAGTCAAAAATTTATTGTAAATGAAGGATTATAACAGAATTGACAGAACATCTAAATCTAAACTTATCACTACTGTATCTTAAAGACTAAAAGCTTTTTTAAAAGTTAACAAAAAGAGATGGTGAGATATTCTGAACGTACTATTAGTACATTTCGAATAACTTATCATTACTACTCTATATCTTAAACTTAGCAGTAACTATGTAGGTAGGAAGGAAAAGAAATGTGTAAAGAAATGTGTGGCCGATGGATTTGCCACTTAAAGACTCTCTAATGGAGACTGCCCTTGAGTGAGTGAGAAATACTCCATCTGTGGTGTAAATGAAGACCTGTTCCACCACCCCGACACCATACCCAGTACATACAATATTAACATTAACAATTTTTGGTAGAAAACAATAAGGGAAGCGCACGGTGGAGCGGGACCCATCGGTGTCAGTCTGGACTCTGTAGTACCCGCTCCGGAATCTTTGGCGTTCCTGCTGCAGTAACGAAAAGGAACAAACAGGTTAAAAATGCTCCAGTCATTAGAGATCAGAGGACAAACATTTAAAGCTGAAGTGAATACAGTGAATACATGACAGTTTTTTTTTTCTTGAAATATCCACCACTGATGCTTACAGCATTGTGATTACTCACCTCTTCCTGGTCAGCCTCCTCTCTTCCAGGGTTGTAAAAAGAGGTAGAAGACTGCATCTTCGTTTATCTGAAAATGCCAGTTTTAGAAACAAGTGTGTTTTTTATCACTCACATCTTGTATTTGTAGAATTTAGAAAATGTTAAAACATGTACTTCTCTGTGAGCATACAATATACGTTCTATTCACCTCCTGATGAGCACCCACCTGTCGTCCATGCTGGAAGCCAGAGCTGGAGGGCTGAGGGCTGGATCTCCTCACTCGCCGACCAGGGGGTAGCTGTGAGATATCACTTGATGTTAAGCACCGAAAATGCTAACTATTATTCTTACGTTAGCAGTTTCTTTTATTTTTTTCAAAAATACTACAGATAACTTCAACAGAAGTCAGTTCTGTATGCACACTGGGGATGGTAATTAGTTTGTGAATATTGAAATAGTCATCAAAATGCAAAAAAATATATCTTTATGTGACCAACATGAGTTCAAATATACTGTGCTGCTACATGCTGTCAGGACCAGAAGGTGGCAGTAATGTGCATATAGAGACTGTATAAGGCACTAATGACTGCGGGTATGATGTGTGTGCAGCACAGTGAGATCAGACAACAAACATTTAAAGCTAAAGTGAATACAGTGAATACATAACAGTATTTTTTTCTTGAAATATTCACCACTGATGCTTACAGCATTGTGATTACTCACCTCTTCCTGATCAGCCTCCTCTCTCCCACGCTTGAAACCAGAGGTGGAGGGCTGAGGGTTGCACCACATCACTGGCTGGGCGGTGTTTACCTGTTAGAAGAACTTGTGGTTAGACTGGCTTCGCTTGTCTAAAAATGCCAGTTTTAGAAATAAGTCTTCTTTTATCACTCACATCTTGTATTTGTAGAATTTAGAAAATGTTAGAACGTACTTCTCTGTGAGCATACAATATACTTTCTATTCACCTCCTGATGAGCACCCACCTGTCGTCCACACAGGAAGCCAGAGCTGGAGGGCTGAGGGCTGGATCTCCTCACTGGCTGGGCAGTGTTTACCTGTTAGAGATGGAGTAATGTGTGTCAAAACTCTTGGCTTGTCTACAATGCCAGTTTGTATTTTTTCACCACTCAGTTCTTGTTTTTGTAGGATTTAGAAGATGTCAAAACATTTACATTGTCTATGAGCTTATGAATATGCTTTCTACTCACCTCTTGATTGGCATCCTTCGGTCGTCTATGCTGGAAGCCAGAGCTGGAGGGCTGAGGGCTGGATCTCCTCACTCGTCGACCAGGGGGTAGCTGTGAGATATCACTTGATGTTAAGCACCTAAGATACTGACTATTATTCTTACATTAGCAGTTTCTTTTATTTTTTCAAAAAGATAACTTCAACAGAAGTCAGTTCTGTATGCACAGTGGGGGTGGTAATTGGTTTGTGAATACTGAAATAGTTAGCAAACTGCAACAAAATGTACCTTTATGTAACCAACATGAGTTCAAATATAGTGTGCTGCTACATGCTGCTAGTGCCAGAAGGTGGCAGTAATGTGCATAGAAGGGGTCAGAAATAGAGACTGTATAAGCCACTAATGACTGCGGGTATGGTGTGTGTGCAGCACAGTGAGATCAGACAACAAACATTTAAAGCTGAAGTGAATACAGTGAATACATAACAGTATTTTTTTTTCTTGAAATATTCACCACTGATGCTTACAGGATTGTGATTACTCACCTCTTCCTGGTCAGCCTCCTCTCTCCCACGCTTGAAGGCAGAGGTGGAGGGCTGAGGGCTGGATCTCCTTGCTCTCCAGTCACGGTTCAAGTGTAAACCAGAGGTGGAGGGCTGGGGGCTTGACCCCCTCACTGGCTGGGCAGTGTTTACCTGTTAGAGATGGAGTAATGTGTGTCAAAACTCTTGGCTTGTCTACAATGCCAGTTTGTATTTTTTCACCACTCAGTTCTTGTTTTTGTAGGATTTAGAAGATGTCAAAACATTTACATTGTCTATGAGCTTATGAATATGCTTTCTACTCACCTCTTGATTGGCATCCTTTGGTCGTCTATGCTGGAAGCCAGAGGTGGAGGGCTGAGGGCTGGAGCTTCTCGCCAGCAGAGCACCAAATGTGGGCCAATATGTTTTTTCGGGAAGGTGTTGGAGGGATTCAGGGCTGCTGTCCTGTAGCCACTTTGTCTTCATCTTTGCCTGTCAGGGACATTCAACAACCAGGTAAACATAAAGGGCAAACATACTCAAATATATGAAGTCATGGTACAAGTTTTGTTGTGATCTGCTTTGTTTTATTCTTGCTATTATTTACAGTTAAACCATTTCAGTGTTGATGTACTAATACCCATCAAAACACTGGTGCTGAATAAATGACAGTGACTGACACTGAGGTCATAATTCTGATTGCCAAAGCTGCCAGACAGGATTCAAGGTGTAAAAAAAAAAAGATTTAGTTGTATTTATTTCACTGTAAGACATTTTCTTAAAGAACTAAAAGAAGTTTTGTGGATTAAAACAATAATGAAATGAAAAATATATTCTAGAAACCACTGTTCTGTTATTAAAATGTTAACTGTAGTGAAAAATATATTGTAGGTTTATGTTTTCTGTTTCAATACACATTTCAAGTAATTTTTATTATGATATGACACCACATTTAAAGGAAAAAGCAGAGCATTAGAAATATTTCATTTTTACATAGATATAAACAAAATGAAAACAGTTCATTTTATCTGAAGATTTAAGTTTTGTAATGTGTTTTTTTGTTATCATTATTAATATTATTTTTCTTTTGTTTTGCTTTTTTAAATTTGGTCAGTGGTTATTATTTTGTTTACCTTTAAAATTTTAAATGAGTCAAATTCAGTAACTGTGTGTGTAAAGGCTACAGCTGTGTGGAAGGAAGGAGATAGGTGCCAAATGCAGGACTTGCAGGACACAGAGGGATGAACTAAACGAGCTTGCGCTCTAGAGAGCTGAAATAGGGGTAACAAGAAAATAAAGCATAATAACTAGAAGCTAAAAAAAGTAAGGTCTCAGGAAACTGGAAAACAAGAAATTTGTGTCCCACAGTAAAGGCACAGAGAGACAAGACAGTGAACAGAGGGAAGGCACATTAACAAAACGTAAAGACTGGAAATAAGGAGATGCTAAAGAGCTTACAGAACTAGAAATACAGAAACAAAAACCAAGAGACTAGCAATGAAAAATCATAACAAATTTAAGTTCAATTCATAACAATAATAATACAAAACACAAAACACTGGGTCACCGACCGAGGGCCGTGACAGAGTGTCTGTTATATTTACCACAAACTGCTTTAAAGGTTCAAAATAAATACAATAACTAAAAGATGCTTTTTACTCTTGTTACAACAAAACAGTGATTCAAAAGGTTTCATTTCACAGGACTGCACAGAAAAAATGCAGGAATGTAAAAAAAATTGTAAAATCTTTAGATTTGCAAATATGAATTTCAAGTTTAAACACCTGATTCAAAAACAAATGACTTGAAGAACTTATTCATTCATTTATTCATGCACTTACTTTTCCCATGCTGTCAGTCGATGGTCAGTGGTTTTGCAATCCAACAAATTTCTGCTTGCTAGTAAATCCTTGCTTTGCAACCGCTGTGATATTCAATTTCTCTCCAAGCTCTGGATTGAAATGGTGAAGACCTTTCCTTGTTGTGTTTCATATATCTTATGTTACTTTAAACGGTAACGATAGCAACAATGGAATCACAACATAATTTTGTTACATAGAAACCTGCTGCCATGTGCCACTTTAAAATGTCTTTTTGTTTTAATTTTATAGTATAGAAATACTTTTTTATCATACAGCCTCCATTTAAAAAATTATTTTTAATTAAAAAAATATCACTTTTTACTGCACTTGGTGTTCTGCATCCCCAAAAGTTGATTCTGTTCATCTGGATGTAGCGTTTTCATTGGAAGAAACATTTCATCAGTCATCCAAGTGACTTCTTTAGTGTCTTGGTGTTGTGTAAATAAGCTTTCTTGTTACATAAAGATCTGACAGAGTCCTGTGCTTGTGCCCGTTCATTCACCCAATATTTCCCTACCCATTTGCCTCAATGAGCAGTTGTAAAGTGGTGTGATAAGTTGTGAAATTCATGTTTTGATTAATAACTGAGGTCTCATGTACTCCATTAGTCCTAATGTCAAAATGTAATAAATTATTGGGACCAAAAAAAAAAAAGATTACAGGTTTCAGAGCATCACACTGACATATATATGTCAGTGTGTGTATATAAATCTAGTAATTGACAAATGAGAAAGTGTAATAGTTTTGTTCAATAACTAACAATATAGGTATTACTACACTGATTTATTAAGAAGCTATAACAAAATATGCTAAAAAAATGTTGTAGGTATTTTTTTTTAGCTCTGTTTAATGTCCCCACAGTGCAGCACTCTGCTCTCTAGTCGTGAGCGCTCAGCTTCAAACACCAGCAAATGACTCTGCAGTGTCTCCACGGGACCAGACCGTATCAGTGATGGATCATTGTTCTGCATGCATATAAAGATATATGAAAACAAAAATTAGCCATCACAGAGCAGATACACATAGATACGACACATGCATCCTTTAAGTCCTGCATCACAGGTACAAGAAAAGCAAATACAGACAATCTCAAGTGGAAGTAGAACTCAGCAACAACAAATTTTATCTAAAATTAGATATTTAAAAAAATAAAAAAAGAGTAATGAGCACTCACTGCCACAGCAGAAATGAAGGCATGCATAAGGCAGTAGTCTGCTCCACCGTGTCCACTCATACCGAACTGCCTGGTAGTGTTATAGTCTGCTGTGTGCTTTCTGGATTTCTGGGTCAGGAAGTTGAACACATGGATCTCGTGGCCATTGCATGAGAGCTCGCCCTGAGAAGATCCAGTTCATTATGTAGGAAAGAGCTGAATTTTAGTAACAAACTTAACTCTATGTTTATCAAATCCAAATACTAAAGATTCAAGGAGATATCATTTCATCAGCCGCACATCAGTAGTATGAATGATAGCTCATCGAACTGGTTTTATCAAAAAAGTTTTTGTCTGAATATTGAAACTTTGGACACCCTCAAAAACAGGACAAAGCAAAATTGAAAGTATTGTAAAACAACTGAATCAGTTTTATCAAATAAGGAATTGCTAAAATATAATAGTTTTTAAATCAAATGGTCATAAAAAAAACATGAAAATACACAGATTTCTGTGAAAGTATGACGAGGCAGGAAATCCCTAATTATAATAACATATCATTGTTAAACCATATTTCAACATATTATGGAATGGGTGATTTTGGTCTGCGGTTCTGCTTTATGATGCAGAAGAGTGCCTTTGTCCTATGAAGTAAATAACATGCTTCTAACAGTTTGAACTGTTACAGGGTCTATAAGGATTAACAGTGCTGAGATATATAATGTTTCTTACCTTCTGTATCTGTAAGCATTCACACTTTTACTTTTATATAATTCATTTGCTAATTAATGTGTTTCTATGTGATTTTCTTCAGTCTCTCATTCTCATCTTTCCCAGAGACATTAATTACAGTCCTACCTTGCTGCCGTAAATGGTTGTTTTTCGCTTACAAATCTCCTCAGTGAATGCCACCATGGAAAAGGCTGCCGTCACACCCCCTTCAAACTCCATGTTGACAACCTGCTCAGGAGATCAGAAAAGTTAAAAGAGATAAAAGGAAAGAATCACAGATCAAATAAATAAATAAATAAACAAAGTGCAGTCTGGGAATTCGTATGTCAGTCAGCTGATTTAAGCTATGGGGACAATGTCCAATATTTTGGGCAAATGCACATAACTACAAAACAAAAACTCATCTCAGCAACAACTAATGGTTCTGTAATTACAGTCCTCCAAATTCAACCTGTCTTTTAGTCTCACACACACCATCTTCCTGCTTGCAACAAAGCCTGCTTAAATATGAGAGGTACAGTATAGAACTGCAAAACGGCGGAAACCAGAAAGCTTCTTGTGCTAAAAAATAAATAAATAAATAATACATTTCACTGTGTTTAAGTTATTTTAACTCATATGCAGATAACTGTTTGTTGAGATTAAAGAAAAAAGAAAGTACACATAATGAAAGTGGTGCAGGTAGAAGTAGAATATATTCTGTATATTCTAAATGCATCTTTGATGCCTGATAGGAACCTAATACTGCATAACTGAGTCAGAAAGGGTCAGTGCTGCAGATTTCACAGTGTTTTCTAACCTGGTTACTGCAGACGTCATTGTCACACTCATAGACACAGCGGCCATACGGTCCAGTCTTCAATGCCTCTGTTACTGACTCAATGTCTGGGAGTGAATTGGGGCATATGACTGATACTGGCCAGCCAGTGTGACCCTAGCACACAAACATACCAAACACAAAAATTATTTATAAGAAGTATATAAAAAAGTACATAAATGATGAAAGTAAATTGGTGAAATATTTACCTTCTTCACACTGTCCAAGTAGATTTTGCATGCTGAGTACGGGCAGTCTTTTTCTACTGAACAGTTAAGGCAGCGATCTGCAGCCCCTGCTGGCTGACACAAAACTAGTAACGTCACATTTTATATTCATGCTTAGTACAGAGATTTCTACCCATCATGGCTACTGATTATCTTGATTATACTGATTATCATTTGATCACTGAACAGACAACATACCTTGTTGTCTTTATTGAAGTGGCTGACGGATCCAAATGACGACACTTTCACACACCTGCCAAGAACAAACTGCCAGAGTAAATAATCAAACTACACAAAAAAAACATCCCCATTTACCTCTAGCCCAACAAAATTGGGGTAAACGTAGTTTTCTAGCTGTTTTAGGCCAAAATAAAAGAGAAAGAAACTCTTACTTTTGAACATTGAGCCTTGAGTTTAATCACTGACTACTGTCTAATGATATACCTGCGCCCTCCAGCCCAGTGATGTATGAGGTCAATGTCATGGCAAGATTTAGTGAGAAGAGCAAAAGAGCTCTCTGCTTCGTTTCTCCAGTTCCCTCTAACAAACGAGTGAGCAAAGTGATAAAACCCAACCTGGAAGAAAGAGATCGATTCTGTTTTTAACCATGCTGCAGAAATGTTAACATTGAATAACACTTAATAAAACCCTGAAAAAACCCAAAACATAACAAAAACATACAATGCTACAAAAATTTGTCCACAGGCCACAACTATGTGCAAATGTCTCCAAATTATGATTTTCTTAATGAATATGTTAATTATGAAATTATGTCTTATATTGCAATATAATATTAACAACAAAAGAAAAATCAACATGTGTCTGTTAAATTCAATTTAACAATGGTAATAATAATAATAATTATTATTATTTTTCTATCATATCTGCCTGCTCACCGGTTCCAGGTGCTGAATATGGATCACTTCACCTATGACTCCAGCGTCTATGAGCTCCTGTAAAAGACCATTTATTTTTATAAATAAAAAAACAGCAAAACCCTCATACAGATTTTGTAAATTTTCTTTACCACTTTCCCAAGTATGAGAAAATTGTAGTTTTGACTTAATCAAGTCAAAACAGCCTCAGCACTCTTGATTAAAATGCTGTTTTTGATGGGTTTTTTTTGCACTTTCACAAACACAAAAGAGTGCTCTGTTTGCTTATTTTTCCTCAATCCTGCTGATTCTGTAAATGTGTGGCTGTTTTGAATGAGAAAGAGTTCCTATAGATTTTAGGCAGATGAAGTTTAAGTGTTTGAACCCACAATAGATTCCACTACCTGCTGAAGAAAACTGTCACAGCTGGATAAAGTGCACTAGAAAATGCTCACCTTTATCTTGTGGATGACTGGATCGTACCGGAGAACGTGACCCACGGACAGCATCACGCCGCTCTGAATGCAAGCCTCCACGATCGCCGTGCAGTCTTCTGCAGTTGTCTGAAGTCATGTGGGGACATTAAAAGAGGGACGCTGTGCTTCAGTTTGATGTAAAATACTGAGGGTGTGTGGTTTTGTTAAAGCTTTTGCTCAGAATAGTGAATCGTGAAAGCAACTAAAACAAACAACTGTTGGGTCACTCTAGCTCAAATCAGCAGATTTTAAAGCTTTAAAGTTTGGACACGTAGAACAATTGCTGTAAAAATTTAGCTTCATGTATCAAATACTTTTCCAGATGTCCTTTCTTTGAAAAAATAATCTGTTGACCCACTTTCAGAAGTTTTTTTTTTTTTTTTTTTTGTACATTAAAGACCTGTTTGAAGATATTTAATATTTTAAACACTATTCAAGATAAGCCTGAAATTTTCACTGGTCTTTCTTGCCATCTGTAATTTTGAACAGATACATAAAAAATGTCTAAGTATTAGCCAGTTTATGGTGTCCTGTAAAGTCCCATATTTGAGCACACACTAATAATAAAGTTCACATTAAAGAAAATTAAAAGAAAACACAGACAACTTTTAACATTATATTTTAAACTGTCTTCTCTAAATACAAATTTCAAGATAGAAGAAAATATCTTTGCTTGATGTTGATACTGTTGTTCAAACACTGCCTCAGATTTTAGAATGCTAAAATAAATGGTCTGAGAGAGGTTCAATGGGCCATTTTTCTAAACAATACAAGTTAAAAAGTATTTTTTAAAAAGAAGCTAAAATCAAACTGTGTGTCCAAACTTCAGACAATAAAACTTTTGGTGCAAATCAGGGATTAATTATTACTGTAAAATCAGTTCATCAATAACATCCACAAACACTCACTGCCATTGGTTTCTCCAGAAGAACATGGTATCCCTTCTTTGCAAAGGCCACAGCAGGTTCCTAGGAAGCATAAATGTGATCACCATAATAATTAATTTAAGAACATCTCAAAGTAATTTAAACCAATAAATATTTGCTGCAGACAATGTTTACCTTATGGAGGCGATCTGGGGTGCAAATTAACACAGCGTCTGCAAACTTGTCTCTTTCAACTACAGCCTGCCAGTCTGGATAAAAGAGGACTCAGTAAGGACAAGGCAGATAATTATAAGGATTTGATACTTTTTCTCTCTTCCTCTCACCTTCAAATACGTTTTCCTCCACGATTTTGTGTTGTTTTTGAAGTTTGGTCCTTGCAAATTTCCGTGGATCAGCCACTGCAACAACCTGAGGAGGTCAAAGTGAATAAATCAAGGTACGCCCCGTTAAATATTACAACTTACTACGTGACATTGGTAGGAACAGCTTGCATCAATGACTTGAGCAAAGAAGGGTTATAATTAGGAGACTAATTTCAGATTTCAGGTATTTCCTTTCGACAGACGAAGACATGCTGACGTTTTGACAAATGTTTCCCTCAGAAACACAAGCCTCTCCTAACCTTCATTCGTTCGGGATGAATAGACGCATACTGAGAGTAGATTTCACCCCGACATCCTCCTCCTACCACGATGGCACGGACAGGAGCAGTCATTTTGCCAGCCTGTGAACTTTGATACAAATTAAAGCTTGTAGGTACACCGCCACAAAACCGAAGAAAATACAAAATCGTGAGATTACAGGTTGAGCAGTCCTCTACAGATGCACTATACTTCCCTTAATACGGCGATATGTAAACACGTTAAACCTACAGAGATAGGCACAAAATTGCCAATCATTTAAAAGTGGACTAAACTGAGTGATTATTGAACAGGGGACGAGAGGAAGTTTGTGAAAGTCGTTAATCGGCGTTTGTGGAGAATTTAACTTGCACGTTTATAAAGGCTGTCAGTACCTGTTTTGTCCCATACAACTGTCACAAACGTCCGTCTCCCGCGTTGGTCAGACGAATACAGGACTACAATTTGTCCAGAGCCCAGCATACAGTCCACTCCAGTGAAAGACTGACTACAAAAACGGAGACTCACTCCTTCGAACAAGAATATCAACCGAGAAAATGTCCGACACTCCCTTAACGCCCCCTGCAGTGTGCACGAGATCGCTCTGCTGTATTCAGTGCACCTCGTAAACTACCACTTCGCACCGCCAGTAGAGGTGAATCTCTGTTTAAAGGTATAGTGTGTAAAATCTCACCGCTAGATGTCAAAAGATTGCAGACTGCAATCAATTGAATGCTGATTTCTTACAGGAATTTTCTGACAATGCAACATGATTGCTTATTCAAGCCAGAGCCTGATCCTATGTCTTCATAATGGATTCATTTTAAGTTTATGAGAATGCATCAATTTATTGGAAGACATAATTACACACTAATCATTGTATATTTGTGAGTACAATATAATTTTGAACAAATCTGAATTAAATTCTTTAAATATCATGAAGAAAGTGTATTAATTTATAACCTTCAGTCTCCGCTACGGCAGGGGGCGTAGGAGGCGGTGTGCAGTCAGCAATAAAACACATAGAAGAAGAGGATGACTATAGGTCACGTGAAGCGATCTACTTTACAGTAGTGGCTCAGCGTTTTACTGCAAAGGTCTTAGGAACACTTCTGCTACGAGTTATAGTTTTTTTTTAGTTTTGGTAATTCATTTCGTTGAATTAAAGGGTAGAGTTATACTAAAACAGAATTTTGTAAAATATTTGTCTTACAGCTATAAATCGCGGATTTGTGGTGTTTTGCATATTTCGGTGCTAGTTAACCACGGTTAGCTCGTTAGCTAACGCCAACATGAACATGGACAACTTAAATCAGTCCGTAACAACAGGAGTGCCTTCTACCACATCGTCAACGGCAAGTAATTGCATTGCCAATGATAATACGACAACCAACGTGAGCAGCATCCCGTCGGTCACAAGTAATGGTAACGTAACGTGGCTTTGTTATTGTCTTTGTTATTATTCTGAGAGCATTTGATGATTTCATCTCGCTCTGGAAGTCGGAATTTTCCACGATGTACATTGACTATTGTCAACATTACCAAGCCTGACTGAGAGAAACGCGTACTATCCTGGCTGCCGTCTTACACTGAAGTGATTTAAACATATTTATTACAAACCCTACCAACTACCATGTTTCAGGTTAAGTCCGTATCACTAACTTAACCACTGTAGCAATTTTTAGATTGTTAGTACAGTACTTTGCAAAAGTCTCAAGCCATCCATGATTTCTTTATATTTTGCCAGGGAAGATTGGAAATGGGTACAGTGTATTGAAAAAATGTTAGTATATAAGGTAAAAACAGAGTTTGTGCAATTCTCACAAGCTTGAAAATAAAGTGAATATTTGATATGATCACCTTTTATTATTTAAAAGAGCTTGAATTCTCTCAGGCAAGCTTTCTTGTAGGTTCTTTAAGTCGTCACAGAAAGTTGATTCTATTTATCTGACTGTTGAGATATGTTTTATCACTCATTCAAGTGACGTCTTCAGTTTCAGCTGACTGTGGGGTCCCCAACCTTGTGAACATTACATTTGCATAAAGACTGAAACTAACACAACTGACTAACTGTTAGGTCAGTTTCCTGATTACTAATATAGAAATTGTCATGATCATTAATTAATGGCCATGGGTACCGTTCAGTGAGAGTTGGGGAATTGGTGCAGTCACAGCATTGTGAGATGGTGAAAGACCCTTAGGCCCCATCCTTAAGATAGATTTAATTTTTATGTAAAAATGGGAAACTACTTCTCCAAGTAGTCTTTAGCAATAGTTTTCCAGGCTTCTTGAAGGACATCTAAAGCTTCTTTGGATGTTGGCTGCCTTTTGCTATGTTGTCTGCCAAGGTGGTCCAACTATTCTTCAGTAAAGTTTAAGTTTGTTCTTTGGGATCCCGATCCATGAGTGATAGTGCTTAATTG
Source organism: Perissodus microlepis (assembly GCF_051167445.1). Lineage (NCBI taxonomy): Eukaryota > Metazoa > Chordata > Actinopteri > Cichliformes > Cichlidae > Perissodus > Perissodus microlepis. The sequence continues at coordinate 7,021,951 of NC_140480.1, read as the reverse complement.
TATATTTTTCTTTCCAGGTATTTTTTAATGCATTAGCAGTATGTTTGGCGTCATTGTCATGCTGAAAGATGAAACTGTGTCCAGATAGTATTTTGTGGTGGATATCAAAATCTGACCCTATTCATGTGTGTTTATAATTTAATCAAGTTTACCTAAATCCCCAACACCAGTGGCCAAATAACCAAGCGGCAAAAGGTGCAACTTATCCTTTAGGTGCAGATGCACAGCTACACTCTTTTGATGATACAAATGTTCACATTTTGGACTGACAAAACAGATGGTTTGAAAGAGGAGTAAAATAGGCCATCTTTGCCCAGTGTCAACAAACATCACTGAACACAGGCCGCCACCTTCAATGCTATCTTGAGATCCCTTTCCAGACACTTCAACCCTTGCCTCAGGTAACCTCAATATGTCATGATAGGGAGGGGCAAGGTCTCACTGTAATTTCACTTGAAACCTCTGGTTTAATGACTCATTCCCTTTTTTAACTCCTTGGCTCATGTCATGTCGCACATGATTAATAGTAGGTCAACGATTATCTCCAAAGGTGACATTCTGCACTAGGGTTTAAATATCTGGGACTCTCCACCTTCGTTATTTGAACTGAAGAAGCTTTTTGATAAGACGTGAAACGTCTTCACAAACTTAAAGAAGTTCAATTGTCCTCTTTTTGCCTAATTTTCCAGAGGGGTAAAGCCACCCTTTTTCCAAGCATTTAATAGACCCTTCTTGATGTCTCTTTTTATAGCTTCGTCCTCATCGGCTGTGGTGACACCGTCTGCAGACACATCTGTCTCCAATGGAGTGTATGTTCCTGGTGGCATCACCAATGGAGATGTGAAGCCTGTTGTTTCCACCACGCCACTGGCTGATTTCCTCATGCAGCTGGAAGAGTACACTCCCACGGTAAGTCAGTTAGCCCTGCTACATCATATCTTTACATGTTTTTGACAGTAATGTTTCTTAATCAGTGCTTGATTGGCATATACATAAGTAGTTATTCACCCCCCATCAGATTCCTGATGCAGTCACAGGTTACTACCTCAACCGGGCTGGCTTTGAGGCTTCTGATCCAAGGATGTGAGTACACTCAATTCTGGTCTAATGTCATGGACTTGTCAGTTTAGACATTAAATACAGCAAAAAGGCTCCACCTGTGCATGTGTCCTTTAAGTAGACTGGGAAATTGTATACTAGGAACAGCTTTGTGTCTGTCAGTGTGCACGCATGGAGGAGTACATAATCCTGATATGAGTGTGACTAATAAAACAAACAGCACAAATCATAAGGCTGCTCAGTTGGTACATTCAGAGGTTTGATTGATAGCCACCAATTTACTTAACAAACCTATGACTTAAAAGCCTTTATATAATATGAGTTCACCATTAAAAACCCGAGTTCAAGGCACTGAATGAGTCGGAAATTAATGTAATCTGGCATTGGGAACATGTTGAAGTCACAAATAGATGACTGTATTGTCAAATATTTCTATGCTCCTGCTTAATTTAAAGAATTTCCCAATGGTCTACAGCATTTCTTATCTTAATACTGTGTTAGTCAGGTAGCACTGTGCTTTCTGATATTAAAGGGAGTGTTGGCTGATTAGATTTGCTTAAAACAAACTGGCTTTAACCTTTTAACCAAAATGCAACATCTCTAACCTTGTAAGACTCTTTAATGTCAGCTTTGTGATCACTCCGAACAAGATCAGAGAAAATCTGAGGTTTATGTGTGTGGTGTTTTTCAAAGTAAGGATACAGATGGGCTGTAAACCATTAAGGGAAGAAGTCATTAATTATTTTCTTTTTTCCATGCATAGAATTCGTCTGATCTCCCTCGCATCTCAGAAGTTTATCTCAGACATTGCCAATGATGCGCTGCAGTACTGCAAAATGAAAGGCACTGCCTCAGGAAGCTCAAGAAGTAAGACAAAGGTAAGCTTGTCTAATTTTAACAGGCACTTTAAATATGATGTACAATATTTAGAGAGCGCTGTGTGAGTGTTGCTAGAAGAGGAAGGTTTCATCTGCTTTCAGTTATTTTTGCTCCTAATAATTTTCTTCCTCCTCCCGTGTATAGGATAAGAAGTACACATTGACTATGGAGGACCTGACTCCTGCCCTCGCAGAATATGGTGTGAATGTGAAGAAACCTTATTACTTTACATAAAACAATTTCTTTAGAGCTTTTTGCTATTGCTAGTACTTATCTGCCTGCTTGCACAGCAGAGTTTGTGACAACCTGTATTGCTATTTTTTTTTTTCTTCTCACCTTGAGTTAGAACAACTTTGAGAAATCTTTGCAGTCAATTTGCATTTGGTCATTTGTTTTGTGGCGCAGTCTTTGCAATTTGTTAATTTGTAAAAATGTTGTTTTATTGTGAAAATAAAACCTTTAACAGAAACATTTTCCCACAAAGGTGTCAAAATTAGTAAAGCTAATCTTTTCTGTATGACTTTTGTTCCTCCGCCTTACAGTTCAAATTTCTTCAAATGTGTTTTGCTGGATTCAGATCAGGGACATACTTTGTCATAACTTTCTCCTTTTTCTTCTTTAAAACAACTTTGGTAATTGTCGGTCTGTCTGGGATCATTTTCGTTTTGGAAACTTCCCCACTTCCAAAGCTTCTTCAGACTGGGAGCCTCGCTTAAGTATATAAGGTTTCATTTATAATGCTGGCTTAAAATGTCTGAACTACAGTCATGCAGCTACATCTCTATACATCCTGGCCGACACAGTTCCTCTTAGCCCTTGCTAGAGCCACATGAAACCTACTGCACCCATCAGACAAGGCTTTGTTTTTTGGTGAAGGTCAGATTATCAGTTTTCCTGGACTTTTGTGAACAGTGATTTTTTTTTTTTTTTTTTTTTTCCCTTTATGGATGCGGCCCATGACAGCTTTATGTGATGTTCTTCACAAATGTCAGATACCAGAGCAGGACTGACACTCTGGAATTCAAGTGATTTACACCCCCAACATTTTCATTTTGTATTGTATAATTAGTCTAAATTGGAAATTTCACGTGTGAAAGATTTTTGCTGCTGTATTTATAAGCATAGATTTGAGATTATAGATGGTATAGATTTTAATAAAAGAAAAAAACTAAGTTCCAGACCTTTATCCTTACCAGTTGATACACACTTAATGAATTTGATATGGAAAGGACTACTAAATAGTACTAAATGCAGTAATTTCGTTGACAGTTTTTTAGGTAGAAGTAAAGACAAATTCAGCCTTTTTTAAAAATTTTTTTTTAAACTGTTCATTTGTTACGCTGCTATCAGTAGGCATGTCGCCATGATCATTTATTTCCGTACAATCGCGCTTTTGGTGACGAAAGTCTTTTGTCCGCAGAAGGGATCTGTAGCACGTCTCTCGCGAGACGCCGTAGTTCCGACAGCGCAGATCGTGGTTCAAATTATTGCTGTGTAAATAGCCAAACGTTGCATTTTGTTGTCTCAGAAAGCGGGTAAATCACGACAATGTCGATTCAAGCCTCAAACCCCAACAACCCGGTTGTGTTCTTCGACATTACCATTGGAGGGCAGGTGAGTAGCATCATAAAGACACTTTGAAGCTAACCGGGCAACGTTACCGCGTCACATCAGTGGCAACAATAAAGTTCATAGTCTGGTTAAACCCTGTTAAACGACCTTGTTGTAAAACATACACACCTGATGTACATTATATACAATAAGGCTGGCAAAACCTTTATAATCCTTTTCATTAAATACGGGTGAGTTTGTTGAACTAATGTTGACGCGGACAGAGAAAGCACGTTGACTTTAAATCGAAGATATCCCGATGTTGTTCAAAAGAATAACCCTCGCAACTAAATGCATATCAGTATGGTACGATAAATTTGTTATGTGACTGTTATTCATCTATTGACACCGTGGAAAAAGCTGCATTTGGAAAAATGACTTTTTGAAAACTTTAGATATGTCTCTGACACGCACACTTATATAGACTTGGTGTGTATATAAACTTGGGGATTATCCTGTAACAATGCTTCTTGGCCTATTTATTTTCACTTAAATGGTACCACATTTGTGATTTGAGAAAGAGAATTTTGTATGTGGGTTGTGCCCATTAAAATCTTTTCCAATGCCAAATATCTTATTTGCGTTTCACTTTTATTTAGTGTCATTTATCAGATTGGATGATTAAAATCTGAAGAATCAATACATCCTGGCAATTTAACAATTTATTCATTGAACAAACAGCAGCCTCAGTAGCATGTGGAAGACCCATACACAGCCACACCAACCTGGCACCTCCACCTCATGGTGGTCACATACTGTTATGCTATGGTGACAGGTAAGGAAACGGTCTTCGTGTGGTCTTGTTGCCCTCAGATGCACACTTCGCCACCGTCTCTGTCATCCCCCATTATACGGATCTTGGCCTTCAACTTGGAGATGGTAGGGGGCTAGGGCTCACTCCAAGTATTGCTTGTTTTGCAGAACGCCATCTTGAAGTTGCCATATCTAGAGCAGTCAAACACAGCATGCTTGGAAAAGACAACATCTGATCACTGTTCTTGCTTATGGGTGCTTCTAATCATTTGCCCATGGCACCTGAGTGCCAGCACCTCCTTTACCTGAGAATCAAAACTAGAATCAATAGCAGAATAAGCTGTTTGGCATTGAAAAAGAAGACATACTCTACCTGCTGCTCAACCCACAAAAGCATTTTCCTTATAGATGTGGCACCATTTAAGGGCAAATAAACAGGATTTCTGACAGTTTAAGATTTAGTGCCAAAAAAATCATTACAACAAAGAAGTAATTGACCAATCACAAATATTGTTTGTGCAAAGTTTATATATGTATGCGAGTGTGTGTATTGAAATACAAGTATTTATAAATTAATATGTATTTTACTTCTTTCTGCATCAAGTGTTATTGGCATTGCCATTCAAGATTACATTATGTATTAATATATTTTTAGACAGATTTATTTAATATATTTTTAGAGTTTTAAAAAGAAGTAAATAGTCCTGAAAGTCAATATTATTTTTAGCTTTTTTCTGTGGTGCTTTATGAGCCTGCCCCTTAATAACTAATAGGTGGAAATTTGATCCCATGAGCTCCTTTAAAGACACCGCCCCCAGTTGCATAATGAAGCAGGAACAATGTAAAAAGAAATTAGAGAAAAGATAAAAAGACAAAAGCTATTTAAAACAGAGAGACCAAGAATTATTTTCTATGTTTATCTTTAATTTTTCATTTTGGTTAATGATGGTTCATTGTCTCAGACTCTCTCATTGATTAGTCATATTTTTTTTCTTTTTTTAATGAAAGTGACAGAAGTTCCCTTTAACATTAAAAATGAACACCTATTATCATAACTTGCCTTTGAAAGCATTAAAATAATATACAGACTCTAAGTACCATATTATGTTAACATGTTAAGTCCTCTTTTTTTAATTCATTTTCCTGAATTTTCTAGTTGAAGATTGTTCCATATTTAGGTTTGCTTAAGACTTTGAGAAAAAAAATATGTTAGCCTAAGAAAGGAGAATGTCAGTAGTGCTAGTAGTGACTGTTTTTACATAGAATGGTGGTGGTATGAAGTTTGAACTACGTGTACCAGCATATTGTAGTTTTCAGGACACATCTGTCATCTAAAATAATTACAACAAAAGAAAAAAGTCTTCATGAGACCCCTTTACTCATAATAAACAGCCTTATTATTATGATATGGTTAAGTAAAGAAAAGATGTATTTTAGTTACAGCCAATTACAAAATGCCAATGTGAGGTCAGTGTTGGTGCTGCAGTGCGTTCAGTTGTGTTATCTCAGCTTCGTCAGCAGATGGCGTCAGTGTCGGATTAAAAGCTTAGTTTTAAGTCAAGTTTATTCTCCAACTTGGAAATAACATATGATGGAAAAAAAGATTACATCCATTGTAGCTTCTGATCATATTTAATGATGTTCATGAATATCCAGAAGAAACTTTGTACCTTTTTGATTTGTACAAAACAGTCAAGCAGTAGGAGTGGTAAGAGGAAAAAGAAGGTATTGTAAAATAAAATTTTATGATGCTACCTGATTCTAACAGAAGAAGGAATAAATTTGAATCAATCATTCAGTCATAGCATCAGGTGTGTAACTTAGAGTAGAGTAGACATTTACTGCAGCATTGACACAGGTGAAACTTTCTTAGTGGCTCATCACATCACGTTTCTTGTAGTGTAGACCAGGGGTGAATTGCCATTCATACTACACCAATTTACTAATAGATAAAGAAGAAAAAAAATTACAATTACAACAACTATTACGAAGGGGCCATGGTTACATAAAATAAAAAAGAAACAAAAAAATCCAAATACAAAAACCAAAAAAACACCAATAAACCAAGAAGCACTCAGCGTGGAAACCGTCACCAAGGCAGCTCACACTCTGAGCAGTATTTACTTTTATTAGAATAGTATTGTATTTTGTGTATTATATTATTATTTATTTTTTTATTCTTTTTTTTTTTTAATTCTTAAAGTACTTGCTTCAAAACATAGTATAGTAAATATAATATAAACTTCTGGTAACCTATATCGCTTATGCTGGCAGTGCAAACAGTGGCTGTAAGATATTTTAAAACGGCCTTTAGCACTTTGACCTTCAGATGAATCTATTTACCTTAAAGATGATGTCAGAGGTCAAATGTGAGTTAGTTTTAACCTTTTTTGTTGTTTGTATATGTTTGCAATACACATCACGACTTTAACAGTCATAGTTTCTAAGTTATAAGTCTGTTTGGCAATTTTTGACCAATAAAACATTAAGCTGACCTTGAATAGCTTGGTGGATATAAGTCAGATTTGAATAGATTGTTAATAGGACCTCGTTCTAGACCCCTACAAAGTTTGTTATTCAAAGCTTTTTTCAGCCAGTGTGTTTAAAGACAGAATGATGCTTACACATACAAACATTATCAAAAACCTAGACGGGGGTAAAAATGACATTTTCTTTGAATTAACATAAACTCTGTTTATAATTACAGGACAGTCTGACCAATGAGCTGCCAAAACCTTTTCTGTAATGTTATACATTTCTTACACTTTAAGTCCAGCTGTGTTGACAGATTTCTTTTATTTACTACAGCAATATTTCTTTATCATATAGAAAAACTTGTCCCATGCATAGGAATTCGATGCACTTAGCATCAAAGTCTGCTGTATGTGGCCCACATTGTACAATGAGTTTGACTTTCCATCTAGGCTTGTGATGTCTGTTACTTTCAGGTTTTTTCTTACACATTGTAAGTATTTCTCTTCTCTTTTGATGGGTTGAGCTCAGGAACCATCAGCTCGGGTTGCATTTCTGTGCTTATATGCCAGTAAATGTGCCATGAGCACAGATTTTCTGGTAAATTGGTGTGTGGCCCTAGAGTCTTGCTCTTTACCCAGAATAGCACACCCAGCAGTAAACTGTTGGTGCATTCCAGCCACAACAGGTTAACAGAGATGTATGCAGGTACTCCAAGGCCAAAAACCAAACAGGCCAGAGACACAGCAAGAAAAGGCATCCAGAATGTGGCAAAGCCCAGTATTAGACTGATCCAGAGAGGCGGTCGATGGTGGATTGTATGTGTCAGGTAACGCTTTTCATCACCTTTTGTCTCTGGGCAGAGGGTTGAAGTGAGTAGCAAGTTGTTCCCCACCTTCTCTTGTTCTTCCTCTGCTTCACAGAACTTGTCAGCATCTCGTACCCACTGGGGAATATGTGAGCAAAATGGTAGCAGTGCTAAAAGGATTGCAGTGAAAATCCCAGCAATGAAGTTGATCACCAGTTTTGACTCCTCCACTTCACACACCAGAGCTTTCTTCAACCTTTTGCCGCAACTCATATCCATCAGTTTAGCATCAGCATGGCTAAAAGAGTACATAAAAGCTAGCAGCCACATGAGAAGTGTCAGGAGTATATTTACGAGGGTTTTTAAGAAGGCTCTGCCGTTGCTAAGAGCTTTGTCTCTTAAAAGGTAGTCCATTAAACTCAGGCATATCATGGGCAGTGGTAATGCTGCATATGTTGCTGAGGCATTAGTCAAAATGAGGCAGGGTGTAAATGAGTGGACAGGACCCAGTAACCACACAGCTGCCATTAAAATGGTCATCACCCAGTCAGCCAGTATGATGGACAGGCTGCACACACTCATAAAGATGGTGTACCGTTTTTGACACCATAAATAAAAGATCACTGTTTCCAGGCCTGCTTTGGAAAGTAAAAGTGAAACATACTTTCCAGTGTTGTCTGTGTGACTGGCAGACATGCCCTCCCATTCATGTATAATGGCCATCATTCTGAAAGTGTGGCTTGTGTCAAACAAAGATGGCAACTCTGGCAGCATTTGACTTGGACTGCAGTGTTCAGATGTTCCAGGAAATTCTGTGAAAGACAGCAGAAATTGTATAGACATGATGAAAGCTTATACGGGAGAAAAAACCACAAAAGAGCTTTTAGCTGTGAGTGCAAGGTGAGAAACCACCTATTTTCTGACTCTTCTAGGGCTTTTGTTCTAGGGCTACAGCTATTGATTATTGTAGTTATTGAGTATTCTATCAATTAATCAAGTCATCTGATAAGAAGTACTTTTGCCTTTATTAATGAACAATAGTAAATATTCACAAGAGAAAAAAACACTACTTTGATTTGATTTAACAGAAACGGGGAGAAAATATAATAAAAGATAAATATAAAAATAAAATAACATGATAGTTAACAAAAAAGGAAAAACATTTTTTTTTTCATGCCATTGTATTTTTACTTATTTATCACAACCTAAACCACACACTTGGTATTTGGCAGGGGGGGGCTGTGATGTCTGCCTTTTACTAACCAGCAAAGTTACTGTCTTAAGCCCATGTTGCCCCTAGATAGCACAACAGCAGAAATGATGACAATGCTGTCATAGTTTAACGCAAAGAGTTGCGGTCGTTAGCGAGACGGTGAGCTCACGTGGAATGAAAGAAAACATTTTTCTGCCTTGCAAAACAGCAGCGCTTGTTCCTGTAATCACCATTACACCTTTACTAGGAAAAAGCTGGTGGGACTCTTTTCTGAAACCACCCGATAAACAAGTTTCAACATGAATAAAAGCGAACTTCGCCACTCCCATTTGCTGCTTTCTTCAGTTAAAATCTACAGTAGAGCTACAGAACATAAAATAAAATACGGAGATGAACTGTAAAGTTAGTTTAATATAATCTTTAAACCAAAAAGCTTGCTGAAGGCTTTTGGCAGCTGTTCTACTTTATATGGCAGCAATACCTGCAACAACCAGTGTGAGTCTAAAGGGCGTGGAGTTGGACCATATTTATTTCACGGTTTTAGTAGGATTATTTTTCTGGATTATACTAATATAAATATGTAACACACTGAGCCACTGACCCAGTGCTGCTAGGTTGGACACTGAAATATTATTGTTAATTATTAACATCTATAGCATCAAAACTTCAGTTTTGTACAGGAGGAAGAGTTGCATTGAAGCACAGGGCACGCCTCAGTTCTGAGAATGTCGATAAACTTGTTTATCTTCATTGCAGTCATGCATATTCATTAGATCGCTGAAACATAGGTTAATGTGCACACATGCACAAAAACCCAGACACACACCAAGTTTACCAAGTTTGAAAAGATGAATAAAAATACTTGAGAAAAAAATCCTGATTTAGGTTGTCATAATTCATGCATGACAGGGTTAAATAACGATAATTACAATGAAACATGCCATGCATCTATAGTAATATTAAACAACCTGTGGGTGGCAAGGTATGGAGTGACACATCAGTGTCCAATGTAGTGGTTTATGTGCAAGTATACCATCAACACTGACACAAACACAATAAAACAGCCTTTGAGTAGCTGTCCACTGTAGTGACCACTATGCATGAAAGGGTTAATTGAAGGAATAATAGATAGAATAATCAGTAGCTGCAATCTTTCCTGCTACAGATGATCTCCTGGTGTAGATGTTAATAATTAATTGTAAAACATATTAAAAAATATTGCCTTCAGGATATTTTATAATTGAGTTACTGAGTAAATTGTTGCAGATCTATTTTATTGAATACCTTTGCTCCTGCCCCTATTCAGATTATCGTTGTATTTCTAAACTTTGATCATTATATGAAGAGGGTATTTTAGAGGTCTGCTTTAAGACTCCACCAAAGGAAATACATATACATTGTATGAATCTTAAGTTCATTCAACTATAAAGATATGCAAGTTATAAAATGTCTTTTCTTGTTTACATTTAATTTCATTTTAGAAAACGTTCTCCTGATAATTACAGTATGCACCGCACTTGTAAAGTCTGAACAGTTAAGGGGTCACAGTGGACTGGCAAAATGCATTCATGTAGTACTATAGATATGTATCATTATCAAATTTGGTGTAGTCGTAGCCTAAAAGCTGTGTTACCCTGCTTACAGGTCGCTAAGACTGAGATGATTACAAACCATACACCCTGAAAATAAATTGGGGTGTATCCGTTTGATGCACTGGTAAATTATTAATATTAAAATATTAGATTAAAAGAGGAAATGAGATACCAAGCAGTGTTAAAAATGAACAAATGCAAAAATTCTCAGTTTCTCTCACAGTGCTTGATGTGCATCCCAGAAAAAATTGTAAGGGCCTCATTGATTAACATGACCAGTCTGCTTATCTTGTATGTACCTACACACCTAAGAAAGTGGGAAATTGCTAATGAAAATAAGCATCAGTTGTTATTTTGGTATGGTAAACTCCTTTTATTGTAATTTTAAGACATGCTAAAGTGTTGTATTCAAACTGACCAATCAGTTTGCCACCGCAGAATCACTTCTGCACAATACAGCACACACATAAACTTTATGTTCCTTTAGATTTAAATCATGTTCTGCCATTGAACAATCCTGTGTTTGTCATGAGAACGAAATAATAAATGGCTCTGAATTTACCTTTCTATGCTGTGTTGTATTAGTCCCGTAAGCTTCAGCAGAGGTGGATAACTCTTGTTCAGTAATGTAAGTCCTGCTTCTGACCTGACTGTTATGAGCAGGTAGGCAACTCTTCATGATCCTGCTTCCCCATTGTTGATGCACACACCTGATGAGGCACACCTTCTATTTTTTTTTTCCAAGAACTCGGCTTGTTTTCCCTCCCACATGTATCATGGAAGTGACGACTTCCTGGTGCATCAATTTGCATGTCCTGCAGCCACGACAACCAGTGAATGCTCACAATGTGTGTTTGAAACTGCTCCGTTTAAATTATTTTGTTTGCCTACACCTCATGTATATCAAGTTACACTCGTTTCTTGGGAATCAAGATCCAGTGAATGGCCGGTTCACAGAAATGTCAACTCATCTGTCTTTGACCACAATAGACTGGTGATTATTCCTGTTGCAAAGTTGATATGTGGACTATGTCAACACTGTAGCCTTGGGTTTGGCTTGATTAGTTTGCTGTGTGGTTTTGTTCTCAGTTTTTGTATTGTTGTTATTATTTTTCTTTTACTCCTCCTGATCAGTTAATATAGGTGTGGTGAATTTGCTCGCTGTGGATTGGAAAATTTCAACATTGTTTGTTAGTTAAAGCCTTGGCCTTATGTCTAAGTCGGTGCACTTGAGACCCTGTTTTTCCAAGTAGCATAAATCCCTTGAAATGGAAATAATCTTGGAAAGTTGATACCCTAGTAATAGGATGACAACAAAAGTAGTCCACTGTTAAGAAAGAAAGTTAAAAGCTGTCTTACCTATTGTTGGGTACAAAACGTCAGGGGAAACCAGACTCCAACAAGGGAAAACCCTTACCAGATAAAATGTGCTGTGCTTGTTTGTTCTTTATCAACACAATTTCTGATTTCATTTCTTTGTCTGGAAACCTTAAGCATACTGTTTTATCTCTTTTATCTGGCAAGCACAGGACATCCAGAGGCCACTGTGGTTTGTCCACATGGAGTGGAGGACGAGTTGTGCAGTGATGTCATGAGGACAAACCGCTCCTTGTACTCCAAATGTTAGACTGTTCTCTCACACAGACTTGCACACATTGTTGTAACAGTGGGCCACTTACATGAATTCAACAGTATCAGAGAGCTGGGCGGAGAGATGGCCACACTCATTTACATGTATATATGTAAATACAAGGCTAAGATGATTTATAGTCCAGTGACATTTTGCATCAAGATTGTAGCATCTCATTATTTCTATTGTCACACCTGCATGACATCAAAACTGAGACACAGCAGAGCTTGTGTTGTTTAAACAACAGTAGCTATGTTCAACTTCGCCGAATATGTAAAGTGTTCAGCGAAGTCGACACAAATTAAAAGCCAGAAGTAGAAGGTAGAAAGTGTAACTGCAGCTCCCTCTGAAAGGGTGTTAGTGAGTGTAACTGGCTAGTCCAGGTTACATTATCATTTAGACAAGAATAACCTGTTTCTGTGTTCTGGTGCCAAATCTCCGCGAGGTATATTCTTTTGTGTGGTTACCCTTTGGTTGGTTAACCTGTAGTTTTCTTTACTGCAGTGTTGATTTTGACATGAAATTTAGATGTAGTTTTGTATATTCTTTTGACTAAAACATTATTTAGTTTAAGTCATTAAATTAAACATCTAAATTCTTTGTTTTTGTCTGGTTTTTGTTGCCTAAATGTCATAAGATTTTAGTAGACTAATTATAAACTCAAATTCAGTTGACTAAAATATACAGTATAAAAGTTGAAATTTGTCCATGTGTCTGCTCTTCTCTTCCTCCCAAGCACTGACATTTTGTTGTGTTTTCATGACAATTGGGACCACCCCATCAAACTTATTGTCTTGTTTTTGTTTTTAAAAAAAAAGTTTGCGAGAACTTTGATAATTCTGTTGGTCAATTATTGTTAACTTTTCTTTACTGTTTGACAGGATGTTGGACGGATGAAGTTTGAGCTCTTTGCTGATGTGGTTCCAAAGACAGCTGAGAACTTCCGGTAGAGAACAAGTCACACAATCACAGACTGCTCACAGCCTTATATGATATAATCTTCTTTGTTGTTGTTTGATATACAGTATGTGTTAACAGAAATCAAACTTTAACAGTTTCATAATCTCTTACAGGCAGTTCTGTACTGGAGAGTTCAGGTAAGGCAATGTGTGGTGGATGCATATTTGCAAATACCACATCACCAATCTGTACAGTTATTGACATAACATTTGCATGCTCTTCTTGAAAGCACTTGTTAGCAGGGCTGCAGTTATTGATTATTTTAGTGATCAAGTACTCCATCAATTATCGAGTAATCACATAAGAAATACTTTTGTCTTAATAATGAGCATAATATTCTTAAGAGAAAAGCAAAGGTTTTGCGAACTGAACCACTCATTCGTTTGCCTTGATGCATGCTCAATCATCCGTTTAAGTAAATCCCAAAAAGCTGATTCTGTTCATCTAGACGTAACTTTTTCAGTGGGAGAACTGTTTCGTCACTCATTCAAGTGACTTCTTCAGTCTAAGCTGACTGCAGGTTTCCCCAACCATATAAACAGTACCTTTGCACAATGACTGAAACTAGCCCACTGAATGAACAATGGGCTGTGAGGTCAGTTTCTTGATCATTAATATGCAAATTGAGAAACGCTTCTCCCACTGACATTGCTACGTCAAGATGAACAGAATTAACTTTTTGGGGTGCTCATTGGTTTGCATTTTACAAATTCCACTGTATTTTCGGGCTGAAATGTGTGCCTGCATGGTAAGTGTACTAGAGAAGGAGTAAGTATCTGGTGACTGAAGGAAGAAAAAAGCGTATATCAACATTATCAGAACTGAGGTGTGTCCTGTGCTTTGATGCAGTGTTTCCTGCTGCAGAAAACTTTGGGTTACTTGCATAACCCCAGTTCCCAGAATAGCATGGGTGAGATGTCTCACAATGAGATGAGCATTTATCTCATTCCACTAATCTTGATTGGCTGGTGATTGTAACTAGGGGTGGGCGATATAAACGATATACGATAGAAACGATATAAATTTGGCCAATGATAGAGATTTTGACTGTACCGCTCTACCGCGATAGCGCATGTTGATGATGTCATCAAGCTGCGCCTGTTTTGGTCGAAAGCATCGCAGCGGCTACAACCATTGTCGTCTGCAAATTATGCTGGGCGACAGTCATAGCAAAGAGATGAAGCACTTTTTAAATATGGGGAAAGCCAAAAACTGCGCTTCCTCCACTTCCGTAACATTGATTCCTTAATGTTGAATTCTCTCGCAGCTGCTCTATTCCCATGTTGTTGCGGTATATTAATAACTAACCTTGTATTGTGGATGAAAAATCTCAGTTGTTCTCCTGACTGAAGTTTATAGCATCCTGCTATGCGATTGCATTTGTCCCTAACCACCAGAATCCTTCACGTTAACTTTTATCGAGTGGAAAAAACGTTTGGCGTTCATCCTCCAGCTTCACTGTGCTAATGTTATGCTAACATAGCTGTGTCGCTAGCAATCACGTAGCACAACATTATATACCAGGTAGTTCAACTTCAGTAACCCTGCAAACGCCACTGCTGTTTAGTTTTCTGTCTTCATTTATGTTGGAAGTGGTAGCAGAGCTGTACGTTTTAATTAGTTTCAGAAATTTCTGTCAGAACATGGTATGAAATGTTTAGGTGGAAACTAGCGAGATAACTTCCTGTTAACTTCTAACTCCGTTAAATTTAATAAATTCTGTTTTCATGGATGCCTGGATGTTAAACTTAATTGTTACACCTGATAAAGCAGCAACGCTGATGATTTTATTAAAGATGAAAGAATTTAGACCGTTTTTAACTCTGTGTTCGTTTGACTTTGGGACCTGAACCGATGGCGTTTTGGACCCAGATTACTACGCGAAGCTCCTCACTACGGCAGCCGTAATGCTCTGACAATCCATTAAGCAGTGCGGCTTACCAAAGTTGTACTAAAACATTTTTTAACAGATTTCTGCACGCCCAAATCGGTTCGAGGTCAGTAAGCACAACCAGAATTCCTACATAAGGCACTCTCTCGATTTTTGAGAAAATTAAAGGATTTTAAGTGTGCCTTATAGTGTTGAAAATACGTTATACAGAAGAAAATAATATATCGCGATATATATAGTTACCGCACGTGCTTCAAATTATACGTGATATGGATTTTAGGCCATATCACCCAGCCCTAATTGTAACACCCACGTTGGGCAGAACCACCTATCCTTTAGTAACTTATGCTTACGTAGCTGTTATTCAGGATAAGCACCTCTTCTTGCCTTTCCTTAGCAAGAAGGGCTTGTCTATTGAGACATCTTACTCATGTTACTTTGAGAACTGGGGTTACACAAGTAGCCTAAAGTTCTCATTCCTAGCATTTGTTTTGATGTCCCATTATGGAAAACGGAGATTCCAGATTCCACATAGGCCAGATTGGGCTTCGGTTACACCCTGGTCTGCCCTAGAGCAAACTGAGTGCACGAGGCCAGAAGACAGGCAGTAACTTGGAGTACTCTTTGATAAAATGGCAGGTGAATATCAGGCCACACTCTTCTTTTTCCTGAGCTGCTGACTTACCTGCTACGCGGGTTGTCCCGGTGGAACTGCTGTCTGAGTTGTGGCTTACCAGCCCTTGTTTTGGGATCTTGAACTGAGTGGGAAGCTGGGTGACTGCCTGAGCAAAGGTCTGTCATGGGGTCGGAGGTGGTGTCGGCTCAGTTTTCTGGGAAGATGGAGATTGAGACCTCATCCTCCTGCTTCCCCGACTCACATCTATGCCTTATGGAACCCAGAACAGTCCTGAAATGTGGCTTGGATTGTGCAGCGTTGTATGCAAAGACAAATGTCTGTGATCACAGTGATCTCTTCCCACACATTAGAGTCAGTCCTAGTCGCATTGGCCTCACATAGACCTCTGCTTGGTAAGCAGCTAATATGGAGGTAATTTTCAGTGCTCTTACCGCTAAAGCCGCCACTTTGTAGGCCCTTTCATTCACAATGAAAATGTGGAACTCCTGGAGGAGCCCGTAGCCAGCCGTGGATGGAGGTGGGCTGCGACTTATCATAGGAAGTGAAAGTAAGCCATGCTTCTCTGTGCCCTCAAAATCCAGGGAAGAAGCCCCATGTTACATGAGTAACTGCTTTGCCGCCCTGGTGGCCTGGGGCAATTTCTTCCCTTCATAATGTGATCTGGTGGTCTGAGACCTGGTGTGTGTGTCCGTAATTGAAAATTTGTTGCCACAAACGAAGAGTAGAGCCCCAGTTTCTCTGCTTCCTCTGGTGTGAGGGGAAAAAAAGTGTATATCTTTGATTGCTGGGATGTTTACAACAAAGGCAATCAGTTAGCTGGTGTGCTAAACTGTACAAAAAAAACCCCCGCCTTACTGAAAAGTAAGTGGTATGATGCTCGATCAGTGATGAAGTCTCGGGTTCAGGATAGACAACCATAAGGTAGCTAGCGGCCGGTGAGGAAAAGTTAGGAAATCACTCCTGTCTATGGACAGTTAAGATAGCTAGCCTAATGAGGGGTTGAGATATGTTAGCTTTGTACTTTGGGTTGCTGTTCTGTTGAAACAGGTTATCATTAAGGATGACTCTGTACAATGCTGCATTCGTCTTTCCTTCAACCTGATTAGTCTCCCGGTTTGCCATAACAGTTTTGGAGTGTTATGACAAAGGCTGCGAATACTTTTGTTTTGTTTGTTTTTTTTAAATGAATTTCCAAGAATAATATTTGAAATAGGGCTGTATCATAAGAAAATGTGGAACAAGAGAAAGTGCTGTGAATACTTTCCAGATGTACTATATTTCATGCTGGCCCATTTACTGTAAAAATCTGAATCACAAACATAGACAAATCTACTTTGTTTCAAGGAGACAGTTGACACAGTTTGTACATTAAAGTATTTTACTGCTTACTTCATTTTCTTTTCTCACTGACTCCTGTCTTTTTAGGAAAGATGGCGTTCCTATTGGCTACAAAGGTTGCACATTCCACAGGTACTCACATGGCAGCTTGACTTCTGTAGCTTACATTAAACTCTGGTGTTTGACTTATGAAGTGTGTACACTACAGCAGCAAAGCTGAGATGATATTCTGCGCTATAGTTACAGAAGAAATGTACCGTGTTAACGAAGGGTCTACGATGACAAGACTAGCACATCTGTTACGTGATTCACAGTGTCATTTAGAAAACTTTTGCAATGCTACACTGCCTCTTCACATTTTGCAATGACATGCAACTTAAGTAATTTTACTGTGGCGATTGTGTACACTGACTAACAGAAAATGGAAAAGAGCATACATTTGTAATCTGCTGTCTATTACAGTTAGACTGTAATACTTTTCATATATTTGTTAACTTTTGTGAGGTTTTCTTTAGCAGAATTGATATTTTCTTTTTCCATTGGTCATTGGCAGGGTGATCAAAGACTTCATGATACAGGGAGGAGACTTTGTAAATGTAAGTACATGGAACACTGGATTGACAACACAAATATCCATAGTTTAATGGTTGTCTTTTGACTGTGTCTGGAAGATTTGCACAAACGCTTTGTGAATTTGAGAATTTGTTGTTTAAATCTTGCCATGGTAACTATTGACTTGAACTGAGAAGATTTATACCACATTGGTGTTTCCCCCTCTGGTGGTTATGCAGCGTATTACAACACATTTAAAGTTTCCTAATCTATTGCTTTCTTTATGAGCCCCTACTTACTACTGTATGTACTATTAATCTTTTGTGCAGGGTGATGGAACAGGTATCTGCAGCATCTATAGAGGTCCATTTGCAGATGAAAACTTCAGAATAAAGCATTCTGCTGCCGGTCTTCTTTCAATGGTACGTGTTTTGATAAATCTACTTACATTTTATCTTGCAGTATAGTGATTGAAAATGTTACCAGTTGATTGGGTTAAACTCCTACTGGATGGCTTAATCTCCACGGATACACTTCAGGTAAATCACCCTAACCAAAATGTGTCTGTTTTAATATCGTATCATATTACAGGCAAACAGTGGTCCAGGAACAAATGGATGTCAGTTTTTCATTACCTGCACTAAATGTGACTGGCTAGATGGGAAACATGTTGTGTTTGGTGAGTAAATCAACAGTATTGCATTTTTTTACTGTATTGTCTGTGTCAGAGTTGAATTGTCTTACTTGTAATTATTACAGGAAAACTGGTTGATGGCTTGCTGGTCATGAGAAAAATTGAGGTAAGAACTTATCTTCCCTATAAATCTACCATATTTGTTTAAACGGACAGATTTGTATTTGTGGTTCTTTTGGTAGGAGTAAATTGACAGAGACATTGTACACTAAGCTAAAAAATTTCAAAGGGGGAGAATAGCCATGAAAAAAAATTAAGCTAAAATGTAGCATTACCATTTAAATTTAAGAAATTCTCACAAGGCCCCATCTCTTCTTCCGCTCTCTTTCTGCCCGTTCCTGTCTGCTTTTTGTTGTGCTATCTAATAGAGCCAGAATGCTCAAATAATAATAGTAAAATGAATAAATTCTTACATAAAATTAATTTTGAAATGCCTTTTTTGGGAAATAAACGAACACAACCCAATAAAATGTTGACTTTTGTAAACACTCATCACTTTACATCTGTGATGTTTAAGGCTTCAAGACCTTTTTTAAAGCAGGTATCCAGCCTAATACTAACATCTACAGTTTAATCTTTTATAACGTAATGTTTATGTAACAAATAATTAAACCTGTAACTCGTACAAGTCCATATAAATCACCGTAGTTGGATGTAGTGCTTAGATTACAGCTTTAGAGTGGCATTTTTGTTCTAAACGTGTGTCACTTTCTTCCTACAGAATGTCCCAACAGGGCCCAACAACAAGCCTAAACTGCCCATCGTCATTGCACAGTGTGGAGAGATGTGAGCCGACACGTGCTAAACACCATGCCAACATTACACAGCCTCTGTATACTTTTAATGTCTTAATTGTGACTTGTTACTCTTCAGAAGACATTAACACACTGATTCCTACAATGACCAGTAGTGGACATTGATGTATTTATTTGGTTTCAGACTGCATTTGTTTTAAATTCATTGCTTCATTGCTGTTGTTCTGTCAAGTCCAAATTAAGACTGTTTGTGTACCTTTTTTCTTTTTTTTAATTGAACAAAGAATTGGATGGTGGTCATACTTTGTATTATTTCCAATCAATAAATTTCTGTACATTTTTATAAATGCTGCAGATTTTTTTTTATATCAAATTATTCAAAAGGATTTCATTAAGTGTCAAAGGGTGTCAAATGTTGCAATACTGACCATTGGATATAGTCTAGAAAGTAGTGAAAGCCAACTATAAATAGTCCCTCTAATAATAATTCAATAATTCACATCTGTAATAATCAGATTTACCTGATGATTAAACTTTATCAACTTAATGTGTGTTTGAGAAACTGTAGCCGTGTCCAAACTTTGAAAGAACATTGTGTACCCAGAGTAATCTGAGCTGCTTTGGTAAGTGTTACTAGCTCTGTTTCCTTATAGTGCCTTTGATTAAAAATTGATCTTAACCTCAAAGTTATGGAGGAAATGAGAGGACCACTTTACAGTGAAACACATCTTCCATGGCAAGCACTCCAGTGCCAAGCACTCGTCTGCTGAACTTATGGCTACCTCTTCTATCTCAGCCATCTATACAGATCTAAGCCTCCACAGACCCCCTCCCCCATCCATGCTCTCCCTCCTCGGCCTTGGACATCGTTCCCTTGGCATAAAAGAAGCTTTTCAGATGGAGACGCTGTTCTTATGGAGGCAGGAAGGAGGCTTTTTTCCCCCATTTTTTTTGAAAGGGGGATCTCTGTTGGGAAGCTTTCTGGGGTCATTGCTAAAGCCCATCTTTGTGTATGGGACAACGGTGCTCAGACATTAACAGCAAGCTCTTCACACATCGGCCAGTGCTCGTAAACAGTGCCAGTGGAGCATTAACATGACAATGGAAAGGGGGGAGGCTGTGGTGGGGTTGTCCTACACTCAGTCTGGGCCCGGCTGCTCTGGAAGTGGGGTTTCTAAATTCACACAGGATGATGACTGGCTTTAACCAGTTAAAATAGAAAATTACCTGACTTACTTTGTCAGTATTTCTGCTAAAATTTGGTTTAAGGTTAATAATTAAATGATTTACAGAAACAGCTTATTTAAACTGTGATGTAATTTTTGACAGTCATAAGATAATTATGGTGTGACTAAGGTAATTAAGATTTCCAGAAATGTTATGATTATTATTTTTTTAAATGCTTAGGTGTAATAAGTAACATGGATTACTTCATCAGTTACCCCTCTTTATATATATATATATATATATATATGCACCTTTTTATTTTTAATTTAACTAGCGTGCACAATGAAACTGAAAATAGTTTAAACATTCAGACATCGTTTTTCTTCTTAATGGACCCGTGATTCTAGATCTCTTAAGCAGAATATTCAGCTGTTGACTTTCCTTTGCCCCGTGTGCGATTAACACACGATAATCCTACTATTTTGGCCAAGTCTTTTGAAATATTTCCATGCAGTTTTATGTATTGCATAATGATAACTACAATTATATTTTAAACTATATGTATATTAGCTCCAGGTCCGTCAGCAGAACATGATTTTACCAAGTAGACACTGTTCCAAAACTGTCACGGTTATGTGGTCTGATTCGTCTGGCTCTGACATCATGAAGGGGTGGTGAGAATGGACAGGTACGGTTTCCTTTACCCAATCATTTTACCCAACGCGTTTCTGAAGCGAAATTGACAGTTGCTCAGGCTAATTGGAAAGCGAGTGTTTCCTGTTACACTTTCCAACCAATTAGAATGGCAGTTGGGCGGACCTCCGAGTAGGAACGTTCTCCGGCACCTCATCTCATTCTGCCCAGTTCGATCGGCAACGGGAGCGGAAAGAGGAAAGCAGAGAGCCCGAAGGCAGTAGCCCCCACCACCGCCGGCCCAGGTTACCATCTAGCACCGGGAACTATAGCAAAGAGCCGCCGCCGGCTGAAGCCATTACCAACAAGTAACAATGAGCAGCGAGGCCGAGACACAGCAACAACCGCCGCAGCCTGCTGCCGATGCGGAGAGCCCATCCAGCCCGGCAGCCGCAGCTTCCGCGGGGGATAAGAAGGTCATCGGTAAGACTGCTGGAGCTAGTTAAGCTAACTAGATAGCTAACGTGTTTTATGGCACAGGGGCAATGCGCAAAAGTGGTGGCTGGTAAGGTTGTCAACTCGATCCACAGCTCAGTATACTGTAAACTAAAAAACGTTCGTTAGACACGGCCGTTGAGCCGCACAACGTTAGCACATGTTAAATTACACTGTTACATTAGCATTAGAGAAATTTTTATTTTGGCCAACGGGACCCAGTATATTTTTTGGTCCCTTTGGCTAAAATTATTTAATTATTTCATGGGCTGTGTTCTATTCAGTGTATTGGCTTTTACTAACGAGAAGCATTCTTAAAAAAGTTAAATTAATTTTCTTTTGGTTCCTAAAAAACGCTAAACGTTTACGTGCTGGCGATACAGAATTAAAGTATCGGTTGGAAGCTAGACAGCGCAAGCTTTTTATAGTTTTTATAGACCGCTGCTTATTCATTCTTTAATAGCTAACACTTTGGCCTTCATATTAAAATAATTTTAGAAGACATGTGAGTATTTTTTTTTTAAATTAGGTATTTTAGACTTTTAATCCCTTATGTTCATCGGCCTCCTCGCGTCTAACGTACGCCATAGAATGCTCTGGTACCGGTCGGCCGTCACGTAAACGAAGAGGTTTCTGCCCGTTATCAGATTCTGTGTGTATATGCCAACGTCGGTGCTCCTTTTAAGCAGGCAGAAATGGGAAATGATGTATTAAAGTGAACTTTAATGCCATATTTGTGGAACACCGAGATATCAAATGGCTTAACCGGTTACAAATTATATCGAAATCAAGCTAGCGTTAGCGACTTGCCATCCTTTGTTCGCACGAGTCTTGCTCCCCGGTGAAATATTAAAAAAAATCATCTAAAACAGTCGAAACTATATTCAAACTTTTCACTGTTACAATTAGCAGCGATTTATATTTGGATTTGATCAGAAAAGCACCATAGCACAACTGTCAATGGTCGACTATTTTCGGTGGAATTGATGAGGTCTCATTGGGGCCTAGTGATCGACCGACGGTTGCTCGCTTGCTTGCGAAGCTATATTAGCCTAGCCAGCTAGCTTGAGCTATTTACATGGCTAAAGAGGCCATCCAAAATGTCCGCCGTGTATTCCGCTGATTTCTTTCGCCATTTCCTTGGTTGTTAATTGAAACCAGTATAACCGTGGCATTTTTTATTTTTATTTTTTTTTTAACGTCCTAAGCATTTGGTCACAATAGAAGCTGTCCGATGTGTTATGTTCATTTCCGCCTGCTGGCAGTAATCCAAGCACATGGTTCAGACCATCTCAGCTACATAGCTATGCTAACAAGCCAGCTGGGCTCGCTAACATATCCGGGCGCGACTCTACCACGTGTGAACGCTCAGTAGTGCGTCTAAAATGGGGCAGTAGGTCTGCTGTAGTTAAAAGTCAATGTGTTTAGCTACAGCGGCCTGCTATGATGATATTGAAATCTTTGATTTGGGTGGCATTACAGTAGACGGGGACATTAAAAATAGGGGCAGTCTTGAAATTTACCCGAGAAGTAATCTAGTCGGTACTCGTTCGTGGTGCTCGTTCATGGTGCTTACCTCACACCAAATGCAGCTGGCACAAGACACTCCTAAGCGCCAGGATCTATAATAAGAATGACAGTTGGGAGTTATATTTAACTTCCACATTAAATGTGTCACTTTCTCATGGTCTGTTCTTATTTTACACTTTGTCATTGTTAGAAGTCTTATTAAATACCAAGATGCATCTAAAATGATCAGTAATATATCATTGTTTTCTTTACAGCAACAAAAGTCTTGGGTACAGTCAAATGGTTCAACGTCAGGAATGGATATGGGTTTATCAACAGGTAAGTTGACTCCACCCATCCCTTCTTTCCATAGACCCTGATAACAACAGTGTGTATGTGTGTGTGTGAAACAACATTCCCAATCCTATTATGGCTATGATTTGCTTACAAAGCTGCCCAGATGAATTATCTACACGTCTCCAAACTCTGGTTGCATGCATCTGTTAATCCTTACACTCATTCGCTTTGTTGTAGTCTGCAGAGGCATCACTGCTTTTTGTGGCTCAGTAGGATACTTCTAATGGTGTTCTGCTTTTTTTTTTTTTTTTTTTTTTTTTTTTTTTTAATTCATAGGAATGATACAAAAGAGGACGTTTTTGTACACCAGGTAAGCTTTGCAATGTTTTTTTTTCTTTTCACAATTTAAAACAAAATCAGATGATTATGATGATTAGAAACATTTCAAATGTGAACCATTATGATTTCAGACAGCCATCAAAAAGAACAACCCGAGAAAATATCTTCGCAGTGTTGGAGATGGAGAAACTGTGGAGTTTGATGTAGTCGAGGGAGAGAAGGTAAGCTGTTCTTTGGTTAGTAATTTGGTTTTGTACTCTGGCAGCTTCTAAAGAAAACATCCCATGAATGTTCTCTAGTTTAAAAAAATGTAAAAAAACATCTTACTGCGGACACAGGGAGCAGAGGCTGCAAATGTCACCGGCCCAGGAGGTGTTGCAGTCCAGGGAAGCAAGTATGCTGCTGACAGGAACCGCTATAGGCGGTACCCCCGAAGGAGGGGCCCTCCCCGTGGAGGAGACTATCCAGAGAACTACCAGAGTGATGGAGAGGGTGAGCAAGGCAGCGGAGGACGTGACAAAAGCAGAGAGGGTGGAGAGAATGCCCCTGAAGGAGACTCGCAGCAACAGCAGCGCAGACCCACGTACCCTGGCAGACGGCGCTACCCACCATACTTTGTACGTAGACGATACGGCCGCCGGCCCCCGTACACCAACGCACCACGCGGAGAGATGACTGAGGTATGCTGTCACAGGCTACTATCCTGAAACAGACACCCAGTTGTCCCTAAAGTCGGGACCGTAATATGATTGTCATACTCGGCTCTTAACCCTCTCCTAACCCTCACGTGGTTGTGACCAATAAATCTTGGTGTATCGGGGGCCTTGCCAGTATTTTACAAACTGACTCTAATAGGGCCCCATGATTGTTACGGTGAACTACCTGGTAATGCTCATTCATCATTTCAATATTAACTCTTTAAGCTTGCTAGTTTCATTAGAGTGGTGCATGTCACTACTGAACTATGGTTCAGAAGGCGTTTGACCAGTTTGATCCATTTGCTTTCAGGGAGGTGAGGGTGACGAGAGCCAGGGAGGTCAAGACCAGGGCAACAAACCAGCGAGGCAGAACTACTACAGAGGCTTCCGACCAAGGTTCAGACCAAGGTTTGCATGTTGGCTTCACTGATGTAGGGCTGCAACAATAGGCGAATAAACATTTGGGCTGTTTCCATCCTGGTCTTGTGTCCAGCAACTAAGATTTCTCTATTTGATTCTTTTACTAGTAGTAATCTCCACATGTTTGGATAGAGAAGCTCTCCTTTTGTTGCAGCCTATCCACAAATTGCAGCTTTTCAGCAGCAATTTGTTAGTCACTTGAATCCTGCATCTTGTTTTAGTAGATGTATTTTTCTGCATGGTATTTCTGCCTTGTAGTTGGTGCCCTTATTGTTTGCTTATAGCTTCTTCCTTTTTGTTTGTTAACTTTAGGGGTCCACCCCGTCCCAGACCGGTGCGGGACGTTGAGGAGGACAAGGAGAATCAGGGCGGTGAAGGTGGTCAGAATCAGCAGCCCCGCCAGCGCCGCTACCGCCGCAACTTCAATTACCGCCGCAGACGCCAACAGACTGGTGGCAAACCTGGCCAGGAAAACAAGGAGGCCAAGACAGGAGGTGACACATCGGCAGAGAAAACGTCCGCTCCCGAGGCCCAGCAGGGTGGGGCTGAGTAGGAAATAACCTGCCCACCGGCACCTACCATCTTTTACCATCGTCCGGGTGAGTCTGCTTTGACCATATTCATAATGTCGGATTTCACATGTGTTCATTAGATTCAGCATCTGGGACTGAAAGAAAATAACTAGGCAGCATTACAGCAGTGTAAAGCTGAATAGCTTGTCCTATACACTTTTTGGCTCTGTAGTGGACAGTCTGAAAGCCTGAGGTAATCTAGTGGATTTGATTAAGCAAACAGTCTGGCACCACTGAGCTCTATCACTTTTGTCTGAACAGCATCTCTGAATAGTGTCTCTGGTGATGCACATTTTTAGGCATTTCATTATACACCATGCAAAATGTCGAAATCCAAAAGGCTGGGAATGTTTAATAAAAACTTACAGTGGACTAATTGCTAATTTTCTTCTTTTACAGTTTTTTTGTCAACAAGAAGAAACATCAAATAAGATCTGAGCAATAAAGATTTGACTTGACGATCGTCACAAGCTTGCACCATGCATTTGACCAGATTACCACCGATGGCCTGCAGAATCTATGCAGACTTGTTTTTTTTCCATTATTTTTATGTGACAGCTACAAAAAGTTTTGGGGAAACAGCAAATGTTTTTCTAAATCTGTCCTAAGTTTTTACACCAAATGGTTTTTAAAGATAAAATGGAATTTGATATCTGGTCAGTTTGACATTTTTAAATAACTTTTTATGTATTCAAACATTTTAACAAAATGCAAGCTCAAATAAAAGTCCAGAACCCAGGAAAAATGTTTGGAGTGGTGGCTGTTTTTTTTATTTCAAGTATACAGGATATGGAAAAAGACACAATCTAATCTTTCATTTACAGAGGACACAGTTTAAGGTTTTGTTTTTATTCCCCATTTCATATAAAGATGAGGGACTTAAGCAATGGTGTGGTTATCATCAACTATATTTACAGTGGTAAATGTTTAATCAGAACTTTGGTCACTTTTTCACAGCACAGTAATAAAACCCTTTAAAACATTTTAGACATTGACAGTGTAGTACCAGTATTTATCCACAAATGTGTTCTACATCTAAAGATCATTTTACTGCAGCAAGTAAATTAAAATGCAGCTTAAAAACCAGCTAAACAGAAAATGGCTGGAGTGAGCTGTACAAGGGGACTAAAATGTACACTTGGCCAGTAAGTCTTTATGCTGCACATTCGTACAGGTGGACAAAAATCCTTACTGTTCAATTGTTCCTGAAAGAGATCGACACAGTTTCAAATGTGTTTTGATAGCCTGATGGTAGAGAGAAATGGAAGGCACAAGGTAGAAATAGGAACCTGAATCATCGCATCTGAGACCAGAGAATAGCATTAATGATTGGTTGTGGTTTTCTCTGTGCCCAGTCAATGTTTTTCAGTCTGTTGGTAATGGACTGCTGGACCACATCTACTATAATTGATAGTTTGTTTTGTACGATTCATCAGCAGTGCAATGTCTCAGACGTTGGTCTCTTTGCGCAAACGCTTCATACGCTGTACGTTGCTCTCCATGGCGTCAGGGTTGGTGATCTCTGTGGCACAGCTATCAGGAAACCAGCCCCTCACTCCATCTCGCATTCTCTCCCCATAGCACCATCCTAGGAGAAGATTGCTGTTAAGGTCAACTTTAAAGCACCTTACATTTTATTTTGCGCTTTTAACCAAAAGAACAGCGACACTCTTGTGTTTGATGGTGTGAAATTTGCATTGTATTACAGATTGGAAAGAAGTTAAGGTCTCACCCTCTTGTTTTTGTAGGACAATGACAAGCTCGGCCTCTTTCAGGCCCAGTTCATCTGGCTCCTTTGGCATGTAGGATTTGGTGGCCTCATACTGTGGCAGACCTGAAAAGCACAAGGCAGTGAAGTTCATAAAACTGTATGTTGAACATCTTACTGTCCTACAAAGGAGTAGGAAGCTAACTTATATCCAACAGGGTGTAAAATTACACCAAAGTACATACCATAACTTCTTTAGAGTGGCACACCCTTTGATAACAAAACCAAATGTCAACAGCTATGCTTGCTATTAAACTACACAAGCTGTAACCCCACCTCTAATAGTTTTGCTGTCGGTATGGTAAACGGACTGGTTCTTCTGGAACTTTTCATTTTTAAAATACCATTTTAATGTCTGTATCTATTCTGATCTTATAGCAACAAAGACATTGGTCACGCCAGGCCAGGTAATCTTTGAATGATTCAGCTACATCTGTGTCGACAGAAAAACCAAAATACTTTTACTATTTAATGCTTTTGAGTCTAAATGGTAGGAAGTTTGAATTATTGGGAGCTTTTCTTACAAGTTCTTTATGGATCAAAGGAAATCTAACAAGCTCAACCGAAGAAGAAAGAAACACTGCAGCTGTGTAAACAAATAAGACGGCAAAACTGAATGCAAATCATCTGTTTTCTGTGCTGCACTGTGCTGAGGGAGTTCATAACAAATGAATAACGTCTCAGGAAAACAAACACTGTGATTAAACTTATTATTCTTTATAATAATACAAGCTTACCATCAGTATTATTGGAGCCAGCTGTCTCCTTGTGTTCTGTAAGAGCAACTATCCATCGTTCCCGGTCCACCCTTGGTGATAGAAAATAAAAAATAAAGCACAATTTAAAAAAAAAAAAAAAGAAAAAGACTACAAACCAGTGTTTTCTACAGTGAAATTCATAACATGGGAGGATCTTAGGCTGCCATTAAGATTCATGGCAGTAGAGAGCGCCACACACAAACTATTAGATGTGGTCTTCGAGGTGGTAAATGTAAATGTGATTTTGAATAAAGAACTACTATCGGTATTGAAAGAAAGCAATATTTTAGAATCACATTGTGATATAAAGCATTAGAAGTTGTTAGACCTCTGGGTAAGTAAACTCTTCTTTGAGAGATATATAGCTGAGCTTAAGAGGAGTCTGAAAGTCACAGTACCTGGACTCAGCCAGTAGGGAGATTTGCTCTGCTCTCCCTTCACTGTTCTTGCTCATCAGTAGTCTAAAAGAAAGGTAGCTGGAGTTGTTCTTGGGAGACGTAGGTGCCCTTTTCTCTCCATCCTCACCCATCTCCACCTCAATATTCTCTAAAGTAGCGTAATCCAACACCACAAAACTCTCCTCACTGGACAGACAATTGTGAGAAAACAAACAAACAAAAAAAACAAAAAAGAAAGTCCATCACATGGCAGTTTTAAGCTTATTGTGTTGTCTTGCCAAACTTGCTGTGAAACCTAGTTTATGCATGTGTCAATGTACCTAGATCCCAAGCAGCTAAAACTCAATCACTTGATTGATAATGGTCTCTCCTAGATACTATCACTTGACTTAAAAATGTGTCTAAATGACTCCAGTGTTGTTCCTCTGAGCGGACATTGTTTGCTTTCTCCCTAACTCAAAACAGAAAGCTGTAGTCAGTCGAGCTGACACGCTGAATGCAGGATCGAAGAATCTCAAGTATGCAAGCACCACATCCATACTCTCTCCTTGCTCTGTCCCTTTCCCTCCTCTCTTCTGTTTCTCATATTCTGTCAGCAGCTGGATCTACTTAGTATCCACTACAGTCACAAGGAAATAGCAAGCAAGTGAATTAAACTGTTTGTGGGTTTAAGTGTTCTCTTCTCTTGCCCGCTTTAGCAGATGTCCAGGCAGGTTCTACTGTACTCTACCATTAATCTTTTAGGTATCCACTACTTATGGTCCACCAGGAATCATCTTAAGATACATCAATTGAATATTTGTCATCAAAATCAATGAAAAAACTCAATCATTACACTGGGAAAGCCTTAAACTAACTCTGACAGTCATCTTCATACTCAGCTTCAAAATTTCCCACTGTATCCAGATAATAGTATTTTAGGGGAATACGATTGTTGGCACTATTCCCACTCACCTCTTCTTCTTGGTGACAATCAGTACATCGCTGAAGACAAACAGGTAGTAGCTTCTGGTGCTGAAAGCCTTCCATATGCTGAACTCTTCAAGTGAGAGGCGCAGCTCACCGCGCTTCTTCAGCCACCGCGATGATGACACCAGTGGGAATGCCTGTCAGCATCAACAGATTTATCATTCCAGGTTAGCAAAGTGGACTCAGAGGTTTTATATGAATTTTTAAATGACATTGTTATTTATTACTACAATCATTTATGATATTTTACTAATCAATGTAACCATATGTATGTATCAGTGTATTCTTTCTTGACTGTGTGGAAGCACACCTTGATTTTACCAAAATCCATTTGTTTCTCGATGGTATACATCTGCTCAGTTCGCTCCATCCGTCTAGCTCCATCATTGCAGCTAGTGACCAGCTGTTGGCATAATAATTTTAACAATAGCAGCATAAATGTCCCAGTCTGCTCTCAGATGATAACTGTGAAGCTGCAGAGTGCTTTACATGCATCCTAGCTGAGGTGTGCTCAGTACCTTATTGATGTAGTGCAATGCCCAGATAGCAGCAAAGTACTGCGCTGTTCCTTGTGTAGTTTTCTGGCTGATTGTCTGAGGAGCAAACAAATACCAGTTACTCTCTTGTGTATTAGTTAACACTTAGTACATAAGAGCCCGACTGATATACTGGCAGGGCTGATATACTAGTATCAGCATTTATAATTCAATAATAATATAGTCAATAATTTAAATTAAAAAAATGTTAAAGAAAATGGATGGATAGACACAAAGACTTTGTAGAAACACCCTTCAAAAACGTTTGTCCACCAGAGGGCACTCTGCGACTATCTTGCAACACTACAAAAACAATCAGCTGATCTGAGCAGAGAAGGGCAGAGCATAAACAAGTAATCCACAACTTGTTGAAATAGTAAACCAGGATTATTTTTAAACTGCATTGTCAGGCTTCTGTTTATGTTTCATGTGTCTGAAAGAAAAAAATATCGGCTGATGTATTGGATTTCTACCAAATCCTGTGTCGGTCGGGCTCTAATGAATGTATGATTCTGATTCACTAAAAGAGAAAATACACACAGAACCTGCTGACCATGAACCCATATTTTTTTAAATGTCCCTTTTAAGTTGCTTTGTATGTTCCACTCTAAAACAAAAAAAAAGAAAAAGAACTTTTACTCATATAGTAAAGCAAAGCTTAAACTGACATCCAGCAGTAGTGGCAGTCTGGTTACTCGCTGCATGGGAAGGATGAGAAAGGAGAGCATGGGGAGACCTCTGCATTCACTGTTCATTTCGATTTTCTTCAGGGTCTCCTTGAACGCACTGTTACTTGACCTAAGAGATGCAGAAAGACACATGTTCAGCTCATTTAGCCATGTTACTGGAGAAACTCAGTAGCTTGCTTGTTCTTCTACTCACAATAACTTCTGCAGGGTCCTCTGCTGAAAGGTCTCGTTGGAGCAGTAGCTAATGTACGGCTCAAAGTGTTTAGCAGCGTGGGTCTGAACAATGTCGCTAATGTCGATCACTGGGTTGTCAGAGTGACGTTGTTCAAGGTCCTCAAAAAACCTGAGGGAGAGTTCAGTAACAATTTAAAAGATATGTTATTTCTCCCACCTCTGTAGGACATATACAGAGGGTGTTCAGGCTGACTGTGACCACTGAACAGTTTACATTTCTGATGTGTAATACAAATCAATCAATGCACAGATGAAATTACTCTTCTGATTTTACAGTACTGTGCCAAAATCTTGAGTCAACCCCCACTTTCATATTTCTCTGACTCCAATGAGCCAAACTTCTTTGAATTTTTTTTAAGTGGCCTTGAGAAGTAGTTAAATAGTTAATGCACCCCCCCCTCAACACTGACCAATGATTTATTCAAGCACAAAAAAACCACCGAATTCAAGGGTAGTACCAGTGTTTTATCCATACATAACAGACTACTTAGCAAAGAACCCATTTTAAACTGATTGGGCACTTTGTTACTAGGAGCCCGTTGCAAAAACACAAACTAAAACCCAGTTGTTACCATTTCTTTAGTTGAAGCAATGAAAAATACTGTGATGACACTGTTTGACAGAGATAAAAAAAAATTCCCCAACAGTGCAATTAGGGAAAAATTAGATTAGCTGTGATTGTCAAGCTATTAGCCTGATGGAATTATGAACACAAAAGAATGCCATCAGATTTTGATCCACCATGCAATACTATTTGGAAAGCATCTGATCAGCAACAACTTCATTTTTCAGCATGACAATGATCTCAAACACACTGCCAGTGGAGTAAAAGCACATCTAGACAGACAAACCCACAATGAAACACGGTCTTGGATTGGACAGATGGAGTGTGGGGTCATTTTGACAGAGAACGGAGCAAAAGGCAGCCAACATACAATTAATAGCTTTAAACATCCTTCACGAAGCCTGGCGAAATATTCCTGAACACTACTTAAAGAAATGAGAAGAAGAGAGTTCAGGTTATGTTGAAAAACTAAGGTGGCCATACTCAAGCTTTCCTTTCTAGCACATTAGAGTACAAACGGTTTTTGCAGTGTATAATGTATTTCCATGTATGCACATGTTTCAGGAAAGAACTGCACAAACGTCTAACTTTTCTAACAAAATAAGAAAGAAGTGGCTCAAGACTTTTGCACAGACCTGTATATTAGTAAAAAAAAAAAAAAAAAAATCTATGACTTTGACACAACAATCTAAAATCAAAAATGACCTTTAAGTTACATCAAAGTATTTGGGATATAGCTTCTATCACATCACAGAAATAGTTTGTGGCAATGTTAAGCAACTTTAGTAACAGGAAGAAACATCTTTTGACCTTTGCCTCACCGGTTTCGAACAGATAAATAACAAACATCAACATGAAAAATGACTTTTAGCCCCGCTCTTGAAAAGTGCATTTTAAACAAACAAAAAGGGATGAAAATGAAACCTGAAAACCGCCCAGCCAACAAACCAACTACAGGACACACACACACACACACACACACACACACACACACACACACACACACACACACACACACACACACACACACACACAGGTACTGTAACTGAGACAGCAGCTTCCAATACACGTTCAGTAGTTTCACAGATACTGTTTTACTTGGAAACAGAGGAAGAGGCTCAAAGATGAAAGGGCATTTCTCTTTGTTAATAAAGTTGCTTGCATTACACACAGGCTGGTTTCAAACACATTATCATTATAAAGCCTGGGAATACCACTCTGAGCAGATAGGCAGCAGAACCAGTTTGACTAGCAAGTTTTAACATGTTTATGGGGCCTACAGGACACTACAGAAATGCTAATGGAAAATGCTCTACCCGAATCAACCTTTTTCCTTACAAGTAATATGTTTCAGATGAATTCGACATCACTGCTTTCCCCAGAAAAAAATAAAATAAAAATGAAGGTCTTTTTGAAATTAGCAAAATACAGTAATGATGACTATGAGATCCTTAAGAGTCATGCGCTGACCTTTGACTAACGTCACGGATGACGGCAATATTGGAGAAGAGGTGGTGGTGCTCTGTGGCCGTCATTGTCTTCTTCAGTGTTTCGCTTTCCTTGAAGTTGCGTACCAGGATACCCAGGCTGTGCAGGTATGAATGCTCTGAGGTGATGATCTCAAAAATGGCCTATCAAGTGAAGACAACAAGTTACACAACCAAGTAAATCGGAATGAGCCATTCACTCTGCAACATGTACTTTCTGCTGTCAAGTTCTTTCACTTTAATTCACCGTGTTCCTTATTTCATGTGTGTGATGTAGTGAGTTCCTACATATCCCAGAATTCCTTTAAAGAGATAGGTTTTTGCTCCTTCCTTTCAGAGAGATAGCATCTTCTTACGGCATTCTGCTTTGTTAATTTTATCACTACATTACAGCCAGCCAGAAAAACCAGTGTGCAGCATGTGACAACATTATAAAACATGAGCTTTTGTTGCTGTGCATTCTGGTTTATCAAGGCTGCTGTGGTTTAAAAAAAAAAAGGCGGTTCAAAGGGAGCAATGCCTAAATGCAGTTTTACTATTGCAGATATTCATCTTAAAATTCACAGAACACTGAAGTGTAATGAATACAAAACCAGCAGACACTTCACCACTGCTTGATTAGAAGCAGTGTGTTTTCAGCTGTATAACAGAATGAACACTATGTTTTACATTATCTTAGTTTACCACTAGTGTTGTGGTTAGAACCTTGGAGGAACGAAGAGGTGGGAACGACACACCTTCCAGGAATGACCAAAGGGCATGAGCTGAGCTAAATCTAACAAGTTCTGACTTGAAGCTTGAAATGTCAATAAGTAACAGTAACACTGCGTGCTGGACTGAGTAAAGATCTCTGTTGCAAGAATCACAAATCTTCATTACTCTACAGTCTATCCACAAGGAGTGCAGCATTTTTTATTAACCTCAGCAATCCTGAACTTCAATAAAATGCTTTCATAGTTCCTAAAACATGATTTGAACGACTGCAGGAAACTGGTTCACCATTTAAAGTAGACCTATGAGTTGACCAAAAGTACAAAGGAGCATGATAAGTACCTGTGTAGGAGACTGCCAGAGAATGATTACATTCACAGGGTGTGGCTTTATTCAGGGACTGTAGTGCATACAGGGTGGACCTTTGCTATTGACACAACAGCTGACATCTCAGACGGCTGGTGAGGGAAAAATCCACCCTGGGATAGTGTTACATTGCACAGATAGTATCAGTTTGTGATGTTTGTTGGCTTTTCAGAAGTTTCTGGAATGAAATATAACTGGATTTGTTGTTACATTAACTTAACCTGAACCCACCTTAGCGGGTTCCTAACCTGCTTAGAGCCTTTAGACAAATTCTCTGAGAACAGGTTTCCATTCAGGAAATTAATTCAGGATGAACTTTTTTCCCCTAAACAAAAACTCTGTGTAAACTATTGGGCTAAATCAGAGTTTTCTTACAAAACCTTCAGTAATCATGTTGTGCTTGAATCCATTTAATCACCTTTTTTTTAAAAAAACAAAACAATTTCCTGTATGTCCCCAATTCTACTAAACTATAAAATATGATAATAATTATTGCATTAATAAACTGCGAGCCATTATAAAAAAAAACTATTAATAGTCACTGCATGTGTGGGGGTTTCTTATTCTGGTATCAGTTTTTATTGAAACCACAGGCTGTGGCTGCTTTTCTCTTTATCTGAGTGAACAGAAGCAGCATATCATAGTATCATAGGTTTTTTTTTCATTCTGTCATCAAGAATATTCCTAAATCATTTTATATAGTGAAAAAAGTTGACATTCTTAATGTAAACATTTTGGCTGAAATGCTTTGAACTTGTCAAATGTTTTATGGTTGCATTTATGGTTTATCCACGGAGTTTTAGTGGTGTGCGGTTTTCTGTAGCATGCTGAAGCACACCACAATCCCTCTCAGAAAAGGGGTCAGTAGTACTTGGAAGATGAGGGAACCGGTATATCCAGTGCTGCAGTGTCGTGGAGAGTAATGACTCACATGAAAATAACCAAATTGGTTTGTATTGTAATCATCGTGGACTTGTTTTCTTCATGGCCAGGCTTTGTGATCACCTGATCTGTACTGCTGTGACACAGAGGTTTACTGGTCTCTCTGGATTCATCCAACTGCACCATCCACCATCAGCTCATATTGTGGCTGTCTTTCACCCATACCTCTACTACAAAGACTGAGTTTGTGAAGTGATCCTAAGGAGCAGCATCATCTTAAATTTAAATTAATGATGATTGACCAAATTAGTTCATTAATCTTTACCACAAACTACTCAGTTCCACAGCCTGCAGTGCACATTTTATTCATTGCTAAAGAGATTTCATTACATGAACCAGATACCTTCAACAAGACAATATGCACCTACCCAGTGCGTGCCATATTAAACGAATAAACCTACTCATACAATTTTTACATTTCTTCTGGTCCTTAACCATGACCATAATCTGTCACCTTCCTCTGTGTCCTCTCTTGTTGACAACTTAATCTGAGATTTGTTACACAGTAAAGTTAACCTTACCAGGCCAACCTGATATAGTAAGCAGCTATGTAAGCACGCACACACTTACCTCCTGTCGCTTTCGCTCCTGAGGTGTGACAGAGTCCAGAATACCGGTGTCCTTCACCTTTAAAAGTGATATTAAAAAAATCAATAGTTTGAAACTAATATTCCTTTGAATAATTTTTTTGAGACCGTTATATAAAACATATTCAGTACAGTAAGAGTAAGCGTTTATATCATATGACTTTAATTCAAATTGATTTGAAAAAAAAAAAAAAAACAATGGAAAAAAAACCCCCAGAAGGCAGACAGTGCTCTCTGCTGAAGGAAGTGAGGACTGAAAATGATTTCTATACCAGCACGCTGCTTTATTGATAACTGAAGATTATTATAGACTGCTCTTAGCCTATACTTGATTCCCTCATTGCATTTGGACATGTACCAGCTGGCTCCAGGTGAGCTGGGTTGGTCGGTAGCTCTTTATCACAATGCCCTGATCATTTGCAGCAGGCTCTGCCACCACAGACTCATCAAGGGACTCATCTTGGTTGGTGGACTGCAGCCCCCGCTCACGGATTTCCTGGTAGAGGCGCGGTGTAGCTGAGGACAACATCAACATCAAATTGAACTCAGAAAATTTTATAGTCATAGAGTCCTAAATGCACAGTTCTAAAAGTATCTACTATCATGATCAGCTTACGTGTGGATTTTGCTGTTTTTCACTCACAAATGCCACAAAAATGCCAAAGCTGGATTGTGACACCATATTAAGATAGATTATTTGAGAATGAAAACGAGGGAGGTGAGAATGCATCAGTTAGGTGGACAGCCGGTAGACAGAGAGTGTGTTAAATGTGCAGGTTAAAGATCAAAGAGCAGGTTAAACATCGAATGATCCTCGAGGACTTAAAAAGAAGCAAACAAGCAAACAGAAGTGTTGTTTAGGCAGTTCTCAATCAGCTGCTTCAGTATCAGTTTTATAAACTGAGTTTTCTTCTCAATTCCACACAACTAGATCTGAGAGATGACTTTAAAAATCACATCTCAAAAAGGAGACGTCGCAGTGCCTGACGGTTCGGGACAACCTTCAAGGCCCAGCAAGTATTTAACATGCCGGGAGTGTTCAGGGAGAACGATTTCCGTTTCGGTCCCCTCCTTTCCAAGCTATGGCATGGAAATTATAGCTTTCTCTGCATGAGGTTTTCATGACTGAGCATACGATTAATTTGCAATCTAGTTTCAAAATGTCAAATGTAATTGGTATTTTCTGAGTATTTGTAGCCCTTTAACCCAATTAAGAGACGCAGACAACGCGGCGCACGGGTGGACATACCATCTTTGAATGATCCACGTTGTCTCTGGTTCCTCTTTCTCCCCAGGGTTCCCTAGAGACAAAACAGCAGTGCAGCCTGAAGTTACTGCGGAATAAATGTGTGTCACTGATGCTGATATTTTTTCCTTTCTTTCCTCATTCTGCCTTTAACAAACTTCCTGAACACTAGTCTAGTCGATTGTGGAAAAACGCCATCATCTTTATTACTAAAGTTGAATGTTGCTGACACTATTGGGTATTCCCCCTGTCACCTATTAAAAGGACGAGACTGTATCAGCTCTGCTCATTTAAGAACTTTGGTAGCTACACCAGACTGAAACAGCTTGACAGACCCAGTCGAAGTGTATGTGTTTAAAGGTCACAACTACACAAAGAAAATGATGCTGCACATGCTCCAAGTAATTGGATAAGTTAAAGTATGATTAATTAGAAGGACTAGCTTGGATGCCTGTTTTTCTAAGCAATTCATAAGCTAATATCAAACTGTGACATGCATACAAGTTCTCATCTAATTTACAATATATTTGTGGCAGATGGGCAGAGTAGAGCACTATCCTTAGACCCCCTGGCCTCAACTTATGTACCTTACGTCCATGGGTGCGAATTGGGGCAGGACTGGGTGCTCTGCCCTCTCTAACAGGTTTCAGTTCGGTTGCAGTTGCTTGTTCTGTCGCCAAGGTTTCAAAATTCAAGCTAATTATTGCCGCTCTGTATGACTGGTTCCTGCGGTTCCTCCTAATACCAAAACCTTCTCCATCACTGTCGTAATCGTCCCAGGACACATCCGAGCGACGGCTTTGGTTCGCACTGCTGGAGTTCTCCAGTCCTACTGGGAATGTCACCACGGTGGTGTGGTGTCGGTTTTTAGGCCGGCTGGACACTGCTAACTTCTTGGGGATCATTTGCTCCTTGCCAACCTTCAGCGCAGCAGGACTTGTTGTGCTCAGAACCACCTGCTGAGGCACCGCAAGCCTGTCCACTTTATCATCATCCACATCCTCCGCTTGCTCCTTGGGTGTGGATGCTTCAGGCTCGGGTGTTGCAGAGCCTGGTGAAGGGCACTCATCACCCGACTCGTATATATGGAGTTCTGTGGCGAATTGATTCTCCACGATCTGAGGGACCTGGCAGTCCTCTGACTGGCTCTGAGACATGGCGTCCTCCTGTCCTAATGTTGGCTGGTCTGGGCTCTTCAGCAACTACAACAATGGACAAAGTACAGAATTGAAAGGAGTTATAATGTATAAAGCAGGACCTTAAATAGAAACAAGGCAACAGTCTGGCCCTAAATAATCTCCAGTGACCCACCTTGTGATCCAGTTCCGCTCTCACACAAACACTCAGAGTTTTGATACCCTTCAAACTCACATGAAGGGACTTAACCCATGAGTCACCACTTACTCCTACGCTGGACTGTAAATCTTTACGCCGCAGTAACCACAAGAAAAGAAACTTTTTAATAAGCTGGCTACTCCTGTCCTGTTCTGTGAACAGTCCAGCGCAGACCCATAAGTCCGTTATAATACATGCGTACTTCTTATAAACACATCTCTATTATAAATAAGCCTGGCGAAAGTCTTTAAGTGGCATTCCTACCAGCCAGTGAGAAATCAGCTTTGCATGTGGGTTTCAAATATAAAATCCCGCTGCTGTAAATCCACTTTAAGTGTTTTGGGTTTTTTCCGTGCATTTCGCCTTACTCGCAAATTGATTTCCAATAACTTCGCTGCCTGTAAAACGGATTAGGGTGGGAGAGGGAAAAAATGTCTGCCTCGCATTCCCACAGTTCAAAACAGCGAGATGACACGCAATGCAAGCAACACCGAGACTGGGAGAGGTCCAACAAACTGCCCTACCTGAGTGAGCAGAGCTTCTGACAGCAGCCTCGTTTACTCGCTGACAGCACGGGTCAGTCCGCCGGTGCTTCCGGAGCTGCTGTCCGACGCGCAGAAAGAGTGCAGCTTTTATTGAGCAGCAGCTGTACTCCTCCGCCGCTTTCTGTCACATTCTCCGTCTTTACTCGCCCACTTCCTCCTGTGTTTGCAGGCGCCCATTAAAGCGAACCCTTTACGTCACTACAGGTGAGCGTCAATCAATCATTAATAAGTGACCGTTTCGATGAAAGCAGGACACAGCTCGCGAGACAGCTTCTCACGGATAAGCAGCCTTATATTTAGCCATTCATATTTAACACCTGCCCCTGTGATGCTGGATTATCCTATTTACCAGTCTCGTCTCGGTCATACAAACCTTGACTTTGAAAAAAAAAAAAAAAAAAAAAAAAAAAAAAAAATATATATATATATATATATATATATACATTATTATAGAGCATCAAGTAGAATTTTGACATTTGAGTAGCTGAAATCCGTTTGCGCATACATAAAGACAAAGTGTTCCCTTTTGCATAAACTTGTAATGACAAAAATATTTTTTTCTGGTTTTTGTTTACCTGATTGGTAACACATAGCTACATAGCTCGTTGTTCCCCTCTAGTGACCAATAAGAGGCATGACACTGTGTTCATCAAGCATAAATCCAGATTTTCACAAGCTTAACCACA
Organism: Perissodus microlepis; assembly: GCF_051167445.1. Classification (NCBI taxonomy): domain Eukaryota; kingdom Metazoa; phylum Chordata; class Actinopteri; order Cichliformes; family Cichlidae; genus Perissodus; species Perissodus microlepis. The sequence continues at coordinate 6,983,155 of NC_140480.1, read as the reverse complement.
AATGAGTCATTAATAAGTAATACATTTGGGTTTTTTTTAATGATTATTATTAGATTTCAGTCATTTTTGTGCGGTAATCTGTTTTTTGTACAAATAATTTTAAAATCATCAAAAAAACAACTCTTGTTTAAGCCGTGTTTGAACTTGCAATTTCCATTTCATTTTCCTTGTAGATTAAAAATATCACCAGCAAATATCTCCACAAGTCACTAAAGCTGAGCCAGCCTCAGACTCATGTTGCTCAGAAAGTAGAGCATAATCTGAAGGCCAGTGGTTTGATCCCTAGCTCCTTCACCCTTTATGTCAAAGTATCCTTGAGCAAGATACTGAATCCTAAATTTCCAGGATTGCACCCACTGGAGTGTTAGGGTAGGTTAAAAGAAGTTCTTGCATGAATTACTTCAACCCTGGTGGGTGAATGAGTCTGGAAGTAAAGAAACACTAAACACTCAAATTGAGTAAAGTGCTGTGCTGTAAAATAGTGCTGTGAGGAAAAAAACCCCCAACACAAACACATTTAATATGATTCAAATGATTATTGATGATTTCATTTACTGAAGAAAAAAATCTATTTAAACCTACCTGGTCCTATGTGAAAAAGTAAGTGTCCCCTTTGTTAAATCATCATGTATAATCATGATGAATCAAACTGAGTTGAATTTTACTAGACACACTGAGGCCTGATTACTGCCAGATGTGTTTAATTAAAAAAATCACTTAAATAGAACCTTACAGATAAAGTGAAGTTTTGGTTTTGGTACTCTACAGTGAAAGCCATTATGAGAAACCTGAAACAGTGCACACTGAAGACTCATCCAGGAGGTCACCAAAGAACCCACAGGAACATCTAAAGAACTGCAGGGCTCAATGTCTCAGTTAGTTAGAGTTAGAGTTCACGATTCAACAATAAAAAAAGAGACTGGGCAAAAATGGCATCCATGAGAGAGTTCTGCGCTCTACCTGAAAATCCTGAAGGAGAATGCCTGGCTGTCAGTTCACGCCCCGTAGCTCAAGCATATGCAAAGGGACAACAATCTGAAACACACCAGCAAGTCCACCTCTGAATGGCTCAAAAACCGCAAAATGAAGTGGCCCATTCGAAGTCAGAACTTAAATTGGATTGAATGCTCAACAAGTCTCCAATGTGGCTTAAACAAAACAATCCAAAAGCTTCACCAACAGTTATCACAAATGCTTGATTGCAGTTCTTGCAGCCAGCAGTGGGACAACCAGTTTTTAGGTTTAGAGGACAATTCATTTTTTGTGTAGAGCCAGTGTGTTCCCGTCCACATAAGATTTTAAGCTTCTTCAAAAAAAGTATACATGACAAGTTTGTATGGGAATTAATTAGTGTTGCACAAGTATTATATTTTTTGGAAAGTAACACAAAAAACAAAGCACACATTTTCTCTTTTTTTGGTAATTTAAGATTTAATTTCTTCAACTTTAACAGTCTGAAAATATGATTACACATTAACCAATATTCTATTCAAGCAAGGCTGAGACATGTATTATAATGCAATGTGGAAACAATGAGGTGACAAAATGCTGAGGGTCACTATGTACACAGTTTATATATAAAGAAAATCAAATGGCAATGACATTTACACCATCCTCAATTTCAATATCATATGGCATCCGATGAAAGTGAATTAGAATATATCCAAGTGATCAAACAGTCCCATGATATTCATGTGACATCGTGTGCATACTTGTAAAAATGTCCATCCAACAAAAATGAAACATCATGTTTTTAACCACCGGACAAACACAGCATGATTTAATTTCATTTAAGAGCTTTACTCTCACTTAAATGCCCCTGTGCAAATGCGTGAACTGGTAAAACTTGCAGTATGTATGTCTCCTCAGTTCTGCCGAAAGTATTCAACACAGCTTTTCCAAATTTCTGTTTGTTGGCCAAAACTGTGCCCAACAGATGTGCGAATCATTAAGAATACTTGAAAAAGAAAAATCAGCTTTTTTGTAGTCACTGGGGTCGACTACTGAAACTGTCGTTTCACAAAATTTGTATCGTGACTATGTGTGTAAGCAGATCTGCTCATCAAAGATTTAGAGTCCAGGTTAGTGGGACAAAGACCGGAACATGACACAGGACAAAATGTTGTCTTTTCTCTAACTTTTGAAATATTTAGTGTGAAGATGACGACTGCTGTATGTTGCCGATGTGCATTTCTTTTAAAGGCTATGCTCACATAGAGGATGCCTAGACAAGACTTTCTGTGTCTTTTCTTTTCTTCCTTTACTTTGAGAATATCCAGGAACCCCTGGGTCAAGTATGCTTAACAAAACAACACAACTTGATACGCTTTATGCAACACATGTACACAACATGTAACATTCGTGCTCAGAACAGCTTAAAGTTTAAAGTTTAGGTCACACACTGAAAAATCTAATTTGGATCCTTTTATCCTTTTCCAGTGAAAATCAATCTATATCATTTTGCATTTTCTTTTTGAAAAATAGGATATTTTATCATCATTTGAAATCTGCTGAGAAAGCACGACAAGCTTAACTACGAGACGCTGATACGTTTGAGCAGAGTTTTTGCTTTAAAAAATTGAAAAGAATTGCAACCGTGGCAGTCAAATGAAGCCTAGAAAGCGCTTCTATGAGACTGATACAAAAATGTCATGACTAAGCCATGATGGAGATGTAACACTATCTACATATAGAATGCATTAGCTGCTTCATGAGTATTTTTTCCCCATTCATTACATAAAGGTGAGTGAGTCTGGCATATAGGCTTAAAAGTAGTCTCTTTCTATTATAAGTCTGTTAAATGTTCTAACTTTTGTCTAGTCTAGTGATTTGCAGGAAAGCAGATAGATGCTAAGTTCAGGACATACATTTATCGGGTCACAAGAATCAGTGCATCTCAGAACTGTTGTTAATGTTAAAAAAATGAAGAAAAAAAACAAGATTTTGTGTCAATAAAACAGGTGCAGGGTCATCCCAAGCTGAGCCTCAGAGCCCGTGTGGACAGCAGCAGCCACAGCATGGCCCTGTGTGTCTGGAGGCCAAAGAGTAACACACAGTTTAAAGGAAGACCAGCTTTTCCCCTGTGGACCTGTGCAGTGTGGGATGCAGGATCAGGGAGGGGGAGGCATTGGTATAAGTTGGGGTGGGGAGCGCTGCAGGGCAGAGGATGGGGAGATGATCCTGTTTACTATTTGGGTATATCCCCTTTCTTCAAAATGAGCTGCCGCTGCCAGGGCGCCAGTTTGGTCTCGTCATAGCCTAGGTTTCGTATTCGCTCCAACTCCGTCTTCTCCTCGATCTCCTTCACCTTTTTGGCCTGCTCCTCTTCTTTTCTACGTGCACCCATAAAGGATAATTCACAGTAGTTAGAGTTGAACAGTAAATCTTCAGTTTATAGTTGTTACTTCTAACATATGCAAATGACCACATCTCAAGACATGAAGCACTCAGAAGCACAAACCTCCACCAAGGCATCTCACTTTTTGGGCAGTATTTACTGTTAAAAGAATAGTACTGTATTTTCTGTATATTAAATTTATTTTCTTTGCTCTTTTTAAACGTAATTAAAGAAGTTTTTAATCCATTGATCTCAGACTCACAGCACCTAACAAATTTCTCATTCAACACATTTTGTGTTACGTGTTGTATAAAGCAGAATGAATAAAATTTTCTTACCTTTTCTGTTCCCTGTCACATCAGGAGATGGTGAGCACAAGAAGACAAGGTTTAAATATCTTAAACAGCAACAGCAGTTAATCCACAAGTTAAAGCAATTAAATGAGAATTTTAACACGTGCAAGTAACAAAATAGGAAGTACACTTTATACTCTAAACATCAAGTTCAAATTGTTCAACAATAAATGTCACAAAGAAGGCTAAAGATCGCACAAATCTTGAGGTAAAGCTGAATTAGTCAATATATTTTTGCTTCCACTGGAGGAAAAAAATGAATGAAACCTTTCATGTAAGGTTCTCGACTCTTTTACTTCTTCCTGGCTCTGATTTATGGATTTAAAAACAGATACAAAACTAGCCTTTTACTTTTAGTGCATATGACGCACCTGGAGTTTTGATTAGGTCCAACATTTTCCCAATGCAAACACAAAAAATACATTTAGTAAGCTGGGTATTTTTGAATATTTTTGAAATAGAGAAGTACAACATAGTTGTGCAGAAGAACTTCTTGAAATGCAAATAAACAGTAAATTAATAAAGAAGGCCTGCAGTGGCAAGAATTTAAAGTGCTTTCCTGTGAAAAAAAAACTCTCTAGTAACAAAACCCCCCAACTGGTTGGATGTTTTGGTGGCATCACAGCCACTAAGTGTTTTCTGCCAACTTATTCCAGCCCAGAGCGCCTTTATGTCATCCATTTGGGTTAAGCACTACTAACCTGCCACCAAAAATGAGATGTGCTGAGTAACACTGGCTACTCACCTCTCTTCATCCATTTTCTTCTTCATCATGTCTCTCCTCCAGGCTGGCATTGACGCCAGGCGTGCCGACTCCTCCTCAGCCTGTAAGGGGACAGAGGGGTCCGGGGAGAGACAGAGATAGGGGCCCACAGCAGTCAGCAATGAATTTGTACTTTTAAAGTATCTTCTGTTGTGAGGAGACTTGTGTCAAGTTTAAGAGAAATCGCGAGTGCAAAATATGTACTACATGTATTTGGTAAATGTGAGCAAGTTCTTCAGTCAGTTAAGTAGCTAACTCTGCTACAGACTTCACTTGCATCATCTTGTGTGCAACCTTCTTCTTTAAAAAAGTAGTAATCTCAGTCTTCACCTTTAGGTTAGCACACAGTCATGAACAGATGTGCCCCATGAGATCATTTTTAAAATATCTGGTTATAATACACCTGGATATAATAATAGATGTGTTAACATTTGAAATATTTGAAAATTACTATTGAGTCTATTATATTAAATTAAAGGTGATATTGAGATGATTTATGTCTGTAGCACTGCATAAATCATCACTAAAGCAGGCAAGCACCTGCATAAAGAACAACTGTAATGAAATGTTAGTCCAGTCTGTTTGTTTGTGCAGATTCTCAAATGTCAGTTTTAAACAAATGGCCTTTATGTAAGACTTAAGAACCTAAACAATGGTAACCCAATATAATTGAAACTAATGTATGAACTCACCAAAACAAACAGATCTCACAAAATGTCTGCTTCTGCTGTTTGTTTAAAATGAAACAAAGCCTTTGAAAAGGACAGTGTTTTACAGGATATTCTCTGTGTACACATATGGTAACTGGATCCTTTTTTTCCCTTTCAGGCTGTAACTGGAGGTGGAGCGGGAGAGAAAGAGGGCAGCCATCTTGGATTTCTCATCTTCGCCCAACTAGACACATTACCCTTCTGCATTCATTTTACTGAAGGATTTCACTTGCCCTAGCCAGTGTGAATCCAGGTAAGATTATCTATGGAATTAATATTTAATGAGTCCCCTGGGAATTTTGCCTCAAAAAAAAAAAAAAAAAAGAAAAAGAAAAAGAAAAAAACATGGAGAAAACAAACAAAAATAAACAAATTTACACCGCCCCCCACCAAAACCCTTCACCAAAAAGTAGCTGATAGTAGCTATTAAAGGTTTAAAACTAAGTGTGATCAAGTCAACTGGCAGTTAAGTAAGAGTGACAGTTAAGCCAACCAATTAAAAAAGAAAAAGCTGCAAAATACGAATTAAGCAGCTCTCTTGATGGGCTTAATAAAGTTTTTTGGTTTTGTGGGCCATATTTGTAGTGTCAGTGGACATCCACAAGGGTCAGAACACACAACCCTTTGCTGTGCCTGCATACTGTTTGGGATTATAACAATTGTAGGCTATTAGATCTATAAATTTGGAAGTGTGAAAATGACATTGTATTATTAAGATGAAGTTATTGCCTAGACTTTGCTGTGCTAGCAGCTATTTCAATAATCAATAATAGTTTTAGGTAATTTTATCTAGCATTATTTTTTGTCTAATGAAAGAAAAATAAACAAATAAACTGTAGTTCAGTCAAGACTAATTCTGTTGAAACTGTAATTACTACAGCAACTTGACCTCCAGTTCCATATATGCAAGAGCGCATTGTGCAAGCTCAGCAGATTACATCATAGTCTATTATAGTTTTGCCCATCTGTTAAGGCAGTGTTGTTACTAACATCACTCTTTACTGTATTGTGTACGTGCTCCAACTCTGCCTGAAATATTGTGCAAAGGGGAAAAAGTTTGATAGAAAGTGGCTTTAGGTTTACCAGCTGACTGCCTTCTCGTGCGACCTGCGAGTTGATAAAGATTCACTGTAACCTCCTTATGGCTCCTGTAAGCCACAGATAGAAGGACAGCAGGGGGTGTTAAGAGGGTTATTCCAAGGTAATCTTGATGCAATAGAACAGACACTATGAGAATAGTGTGCAGTGTGCGGTTTATTGCATCGACAAGCATTGCACTTGAGGATTACACATTGAAGAGTGTGTGTTTGACAGTTGCTCTTTCATTGGTAAATCAGTGTCGTTATGTAAGTTCTCAAAAGGATGGAAACAATATCTTAGGTAATCTATTGTTTTGGCCTTTTTGCCACACAGGTGCATCAGTGCAAAAACTCCAAACGGTTAATTATACTACCAACTAATACTTATAACTAATACTAATACTTATAACACCAACCTAGAAACCAATAAATAGAAGAACATGAAATCAATTATGGAAACTCTGAGCCAATATTTGAAATATACTTATATAATAACATAAGCAAACAATGGAATAAACACCATAAAGCAGTTGTAACATTTTAATGTGATGTTTTATTTAAGTTAAAGCTTTGACTGGTGAATACTTTTAAATATGCTCAGAGAAAAAAATTGTAACTTTTGAACCATTTTCACCATATTTCATCAATTCTGTAATGTTTATTAAAAGGCACACCTTATAAGTAAATAATCCACTTGAATTTAAACAAAGACATTTGTGAACCACTAAGTAGTTCTAAACTTCAAACCCACTAAAGACTGAGCTACTTTCTCTTTCAGTTCAAGCAAAAAAGGAACCATTTAGACAGTAAGGCCATTTTCCCCTTCACTAATTATCAAGAATGAAGGTAGAACAGAGGCCAGATGCTGCTCACTCGCCGTTTTTGTGTGAGTTCACTGAGGCCAGTGTTTAACTGTCCTATAGCCAACTGGCTAAAAATGTGACAAAGAGGAGAAAAAGGGACACGTTTGATCATGTGCATAGAAAGAAAGATAAATGGAAATGTAACTTTTATGTAGCAAAAACTGTGTGCAATTCCATGTCATTTTTTAAAGTCAGTGGAATATATGAATGTTATCTATAGACCTGAGTCTGTCACTTAAAAGTGAGCCACATCTTCTTATGCACGTTACATATACCAGCGCCAATTAATCACCTACTGTATGAAAATGAGATGCGATAAAACCCTCACATAAACGCAGTCTGAAATATTCAGTGTAAAACAACTATGCCGAGTTTTACTAATCATCCCCATTACAAAGATGACCCAAAGAAACAAACAGCATTGATTTTTATGGCAAATCTTTTCCTTTTAAACTTTTTTTCCTTGTGTTTTGTGGCAATCAATCATACTTTGTCTGAAAAGCTCTTGGTTTCACACAATATGTGCATCTTTTGTAATACAATGCATACTTTCCTCCACTTAAACATACAGAAGCGGTAATGTTAGCACAGCAGCATGGATGCTCTTTGCTGTAGTTAAGTCCATTATGTGACATGACCTAAACATTAACAAAGCAGATTAGGTTCTCTTGTCAGCATGTTGCACTGTGCGTGCTAGTTTTCCAGAATTGATCTTAGCAGTGAACCTTCAGCACAACCTTAGCCTACATAGCTGTTAGATATCAAAAAGTTCAGCTTCCTTTTCTTTCCAAAAAGCAAAGCTTCGGTCAATGTATTTGATGATTTCCTCATTGCTGAACTCTTTAAGCTCATAGATGACTTTAATTGAATCTTCATTGGGTTCTTCTTTGGGTGGAGGTTTATCAACGTGGGGTTCTTCTTTGACTTTAACAGTAACAGGTTGGGCATCTTTCACTGGACATGGTGTTGTTGTGTCTGGAAGTGTCTCAACTTTAGCTGTTGCTTCAACATGTTGCACGCTTGCCAAGTCCTGCATGTGGTCCTGCTCTGAACCTTTCCCATTAGAAATTGCAGGCTTATTTAAACTGACATTCCCCTGAACACTGTCCTCCACTGAGTCCTTGGGGGGTCCCTGCTCCACACACTGACCATCGTGAGCCACAGCAGGTGACGAACCTTCAGAAACCCCCGAATGTGAGACTGGTAAGGAGGGTTGTTGTGATGGTGCAGGTGGTGCAGAGTGTGCATTCGAAAGTGGGAGTTCAGGAGGTGGTGGGTGGGATGGTGGGGGAGGGAGTGTTTCCTGCATTGGCATTATGGACATGTCAGGAGACATGGAATGTAGCGATGCTGTCAGCATGCCTCCTCCCTCACCCGAGTCTCCAAAGTACTTGACTTTTATGTCCTCAAAACCATCCGCCCAATCTCGCTTCTCGCACTCAATTTCCTCCATGACCTCCTTGTGAAACTGCCTTATGACCTCCCATTTGTGGCTGCCAAGACGGTCAAACATCTCATAGCATAAAAGGTGTCGGAATTTCCGCTCACTTCGAGACATGTTCATTTCCAATAGCTGGAAATAGCCAAGCATGAAAAGGTCAAGAGTTAGGCTTTCATAGCTCACAGTTGACCCGTTGATGTGCGGCAGGAAATGCTGTGGCCAATAGATCATCTGAGCACGACTCAGCCGGCGGATCTGGCGTGTGGGCACTTGACTCATGATTGCCCTCCAGTGGCCAATCAGATTCCCTACTACCTGCTTTGATTTCATAAATAGGAGGAGTTTATCGTCTTCACTGTGCATCTCTCCACCAATCTGTGCACTAAATTGGCTGTAGTCCTCCCAGTCCACGTCTAAATGATTTCGCCTCCTGCCAGTATATCTAGTCTGATAAGACTCAGAGACTGTATACTTCCGCCAATGTTCAAGGAACAGGAAGACAATTCTCTCTTTCCTCATTTCAATACATTCCTGGACATAGCTTAGATCTGTCTGCACCTCCAAGCTTCTTGTTAGTTGATCATTATTTAAAACAGGGTCTGCAGAAAGAACCTGGCTGAACTGTTCAATATTAGTTGGCGCCATTGCCTCAGAAGACATATATGTCTTAGGAGCATGAGATGCGGTGATAGCTGGTTCTTCAACAAGTGGTAAGACTGATTCCTCCACTGAAGTTAAACCACCATTGGTATTGGATTCCAGTATGGAAGCAGAGGAACAAGGGACCTCATCCTCACAGACTGTCTCTGGATGATAACTAGACTCACTTACCACAGGGAGTGACCTCTTGCGTTTGTAAACCCTATTTGCTTGGTTATCTGCAGACTGCGGCTGATTCTGAACTTCATAATTAGCCTTTAGGTTCTTCACTGAAACGCCGCACTGCTTTATTTCCTTTTCTACATCCTCTCTTGTTGAAAAGGATTGAGAGCGTCCCATAATTCCAGCTGATCCCACTGACTGACCTGTGCTCACATTTCTTGTGTCTTCTTGGGAATATCCAGGACATATAAGATCCAAGATGTCTATCTCTTTGCCTCCCAGAGTGGCAAGAAGGATAGCCATACTCTTTAGGAGGGTAGAAATCTTGCTGCACCAGGCTGGAAGATCTTCAGCTTTGCCATGCACCTGCTTTGGATTGACTGAGAAGTGCCCCTGATTGAGAGCAGCAGAAACTGGTAGAAGCTGGTGAAGCTCCTGCTCCAATTCACTCAGTTCCTTCTCGACTTCTGATACCTTATGCATAACCTGTAGGTTCTCAATTTGCTTCTCAATTCGGTTCAGGTCAGCCTCAGTCATCAGTTCACCAAATGGGCCCAAAATGGCATTGTGGGCGTGGGAGTAGTGCCATTCCAGAGGCTGGTACTGCCCAGTTGATGCAAACTAAATCAGAGGTCAAAGGAGACCAATAGGACAAGGAAAAAAAAGGAGGAAGGAGGGAGGGATTCCTTCAGCTTGAATTTCCTGGTACGAACACACGCTTCAGTGCAAATCCATCCTAACACACAGGATTTACATGGATTTAGTGGTGCAATGGCACTGCCTGATTACAAGCACAAAGCTTTCCAATGGAATTTTGAGTCAAAGAACAGTGACTACTTTGTTGAGTTATATGCGAAATTATATGTTAGCTAGACCAATACTGGCATGCAAGAGTTACAACATGTTAGTATTTGTATTTTAGGCACTTAACACTGCAGATGTTTCACAACATTTGCGTAATGCCTCTTAAAAGGCTCTATTCTGTTTTTATGAGCCAGTGTTTACTTTTGTCTGATATTTTTTTTATGCATCTACACAACATTTCTACTACAAGGACGCTGACACTGCAAACCATTGGCGTTACTCTTTATGAGATCATGATCTGCTCGCACCCTGCCAGCTTCTCCCCCCCCAAAAAAGATGTTGGGGAAATTAAAAAAAAAAAGACTGCTACAATGATTAGATAGAGATGATTTAAATAAAAAAAATCCTCAATGGACACAAGTTTTCAGTATTGTTAATATGCTATTTGTGTTACTGTTGGTATAAATAATGGTTGACTTGTAGTGTGAATGGACCCGGCATCACACCACTGAATCAGCATGTAAGAACTTGGAACAGCAAAACTCCACCATCAAACACCAGCCCACACTGTGAACCCATTAGTCAAGTGTGCCAAATTCTGTGATGGTTGTTGTAGCCAAGTATTCAATTCAGTGCACTCCAAAAAGGTCTGTTATTGGCAAGAAGTACAAATACGAACAAGAAACATGTGAAGAAATGCAAAAGAAGTGGATAAATAATTGAAAAATGTGAGAACAAGGAGATGATCATTTTGTGGACGTGAACACGTTTTCATGTGTTATTAGCTTATGTGTTACCAGTTTAATGTTTTTATGAAAAAAATGGAACTAAACAATTAAAACACTGCACGTGAGCAGTGTGTTTAAGCTTGTTGTTTAGTGGTGCAACATTACAATTCCTTAGATAGCAGTAAATTATTAATCAGTCAAATTTAATCAAGCATGTTACATACTACTAGGGTCCTTCTTGTATTACACAGGATTAGCAAGTGTTCAGATTGTTCCAGTACAAACTGCGAATTAGCATCTTGTCTAAATAGTCATAATATAGTGCTATAACTGTGCATCAGTGTATGCTGGCTGTAGTCCTTGAGAAAAATATGACCCCACTGAATGCTTAGCTTTAAACTAGCGACTTCTAAGAAAAGCCAACACAAAGAGCAAAAATGATCTCATGCAAAAATTGAACTAAATTAAACATGCCTTCGCACAATGCCAGTGTTCAAAGCATAGACAGTATAAAACATGGATGTAGTTTCTGGCTAGGAAGAAGGAAGTGCTTTAAACCTGCTAAAAAGTCTATTTTTGCAAATCTTGTTCATACCATGTTTCAAAATGGCAGATTATCTGTGAAAAGGTCTTGTGGTTGCCAGTGAGTATGTGGTTTCACAGTCAAAACTCCTCATCACATCCTTTTTTTTCCCAAAATCAAGACGGTGATGGAGAAAACGCTCATCTTGAGGTTTCAAAACAAGACTGCAGAAGCAGTGGGTGATGTAACAGTAGCTACGTCCATCTTTTATACTGTCTGTTGTTCAAAATCACAAACTTCCACGCTCAAATCCAAGCAACAGCTATCCCCTTTGCTTTGCTCATGATCTGAATCTGAAGTCATTTCTAGTCACTTTTACTGTACACTGTTAAATTTATAGGCCCACAAATGGGATAGCTAATGACACTCAGCCATTATGCCTACCTTGCGTTTGTGCTCTTCTTCCTCTTGCATCTTGACCTGAAGCTTGCGCACCATCACCTGCCTTTTCCATTCAGGGATGGCTTTCCCTTGTTCATCGTGAGTAGGCACTAGAGCCTCAACATCTGTGAGGCTCGTCTTCCGCCCTGAATCCGCTTTTGCTGTGCCTCCACCACTGTTCCCATTGATCACAGAGTTGGAGGATAGCTGCTCGTTGCTCCCAGATGTTGACACGGTCCTGCCAGATCCAGAGCCAGCGGGGCTGGGGCTGGGACTGGGGCTGGGGCTGGGACTGGGGCTGGGGCTCGGATTGGTGGGTTGTGAGGTCACTGGTGCGCTGGTTGGCGGAGGGGATGGCGGTTTGGCTGGTGGGCTAGATGATCGACTCTCTGGAGATGTAGAGTTTTCCTGAAGAGAAATAAAGGCACAGATGGAAAAAAACAAACAAACAGGAGTCACATAAATTTTAACACATGTGGCTAAAAGAGAGTGAGATTTTGACTTTCATAAATCAGGCCAGAATGTGGTTAGATTTGCATATAGTTCATTTAAAATAGAGAGCGTGACATCAAATCCACAGTTGATGGTAAAAACTGTGAGTTAACTTTCAGAACGACCCCTTCTGCATGAGTCACTGTCTGTAGCTAAGGAAGCTAAGTGACCTACATTGTTTCCTGTGGGCCCGCTGTTGGAAAACACAGTGGTGTAGCCTTTACTGTGAGGTGTGGGCTTGAGGCTCTTCCCTGCCTTGATCTCTGCCAGCAGCTCCGAGTTGTCGCCGGTGGGGGACATCATGTTGAAAGATTTTGCGCCTGCGGACAAAAGGACGGAGCAGGCAAGTGAAACCAGGTAGAAAGATTGAGCAGAGAGAGATGGATACAGACAGACTGAGTGAGATAGACTGATGAGGAGAAGAAGGGCTTGAGTGGCATTTCACTGTTAAATATTTCATCCAATCAGCAAGGTAACAATGCTGACCTGGAGCATGTTGGACAATGATGGGAGGTCATAATGGTATTCTAAACCTCACTCATGGATAAGCTAGATAAGTTTCTTTTTAGATTTGATTACTCTGGTTGGCATCTGCCTTTATTCCTGCTGGGGTCGAATGTTTGCTGGAGACGTAAATATCGTTGGGCAACTGTTAAATCGGCCAACAGCTGGAGTGAGCCAGGATTAAATGAGGATGAGCAATTAAATATACTTTCATTACAGTGAACTCAAAGAACAGAGACACACAGTCTCTTTCATTGTCATCTGACCATTATCGTTACAGCTCAGCTGCTGTTAAACACCCTAAAAAGATATACTTTCAGTTCCCGTTTACAATAATCTACTGAATGAATCCTTCAACGAATTTAACTACACTTCAACTTCAAACTCTGTTTCAATGCAATTGAAAATTAACTTCATTTTCACTTTTAAAGGAAAAATAAAATTGGTCCTATGCCAATCAGGCAATGTCAAAATATGCCGCTAATTTATGCAATTATACATATAGATCAGCTTTTCAAAATGATTATACTAACCATAAAGAAAACCATAAAGTACTGCATGCAAGCACCACTGCAGCTGTCGTTTGAGTTCTTAAGCAAGAAAACATTTAAAGTGTAAATGGAAAAAGCTCAAAGATGATGCTGTAGTGCACAACTAACAGTTACGCATATCTTTTTACCAGGATTTAAATGTAGAATATTTTGAAGCAAACGCACAAAAGGACACCTCACCTGTTTTTGCGAATGTTTTTTTCTAGGAAAATAAATATCCTCAATCCTTCATTGTTTACTCATCCTCTATGTGCGGAATGGAAAAAAACAAAACAAAAAAAGAGTCCTACTGAAAAAGTGCTCCCTGTTGAGACAACCGCAATGCTCCGGCCGGACACAAAGACTCGCTAGCGTGCCACCCCTCCTCACTCTCCCTGCTCTCTCTGTCTCTCTCGTGGGGAGGAGAGAACAGCTTTCCATTAAAGACCTATCATCACAGTTGGGGGAAATCTAAAGGAATCACCCGTAACTGGAAGTGACAGCCAGCCATTGGCAAGCCAGCTAGGAATTAACACACACAAACGCACACACACACACGCACACTGTGTTTCAATCCCCGGCTTCTCAGTGCCCACAGCCAGACCAAGATTCAGTTCGATCGACCTGATAAACTGTTTCGAGACACATACAGCTGCCCCTCATATTTTCTGCATCACATAGAGAGAGAAAGAGAGATAGAGAGAAAGAGAGAGAGAGAGCGAGTGAGAGAGCGAAAGAGAGAGAGATTTGCCTGTGTGTGACACCACTAAGCCTTTTACAATGTGTGCTTGATTGAAACTGTGGCCTGTGTAAAGCTTCAGGATAAAAAAAGAAAGAGCTGAAACACCTTTGACAGCTATTTAAATTCATTTTAAAAAGCTCAGTACATCGCACGAGAGGTACAAATCTAAAATATCCTGGGCTAAAATGTAACTAGATCAGTTGCACATAAGCATGATTAAATGCTTTTTCAAACTTAAAAACAGCTAAACAACATTAAACAGCTGTATCTTTCAAAAAAAAGACACATTCTAAGTTGGTGTGCTTGCAACTTTTTGAAAAGAGACTAAAATGCGTGTTTTTGAGTCTTTGCTAGTATGATTGTATTTAGCCTGGGATGTGGGTGGAGAGAGGGTGGAGGTTTGATGAAGAGACTCACACAGTGGGCAAACAGTGTGACATGTTCCTATGGTGTGTTGCTGTTAAGGTCAGCTATGACCTATGATATAAAAAGCAGGATCCTTTACACCCTTACAAACAGAAAACCACAGGGACACAAACCTCTTCATTCAGCCGCCTGGTTTGTTGCTCCGAGATTAATAGAAGGCTTTTAATTTTATGGCCTGTTTATCACTACTGGTTAATTCTGTTGAACAAATCATTAGATGAAAATGTGCGCAGTGCAATATAAATGGTAAGCGGTTGTTCTCGATAGAATAGCAACAGGACAATAAAGGACTCGTAACCATCACCATTGTTGCAGCAGCATTTGGAATTAGCCACTTGTTCTGCTGCTGTGGCGACAACGAGTGTTTGAGCTGTAAATTCATCTTAAGCTCTCAAACGAGTTGGTGTTTAATTTTATGACCACTAAACAACTTGTTTAACAGTGTCACGCGACTCATGCCATTAGCGAGCACACACCACTCTTTAGCTTTAAGTCTTTTATTGCTCTCCTACCATTGGTCGGCAGAAGGAGCATGAACAGATAGGACAGTTGGATAATTGCTGAACAAAGCGTACAGATAACATAAAGAGACTGTAAAAAGGTACAATTGTCACTTATGCTATAGCCAGGTTATACTTTAATGGTGCGTTTACTTACAGCTTTGTTTAAGGTAACAAAATGCCTCGCCTGCTGTACTTGTTACAAAACGTTTCTTAATTAGATTGTAATGTTGAATTTTCTGTTATTCTGTGTTTTATGTTGCCGTTTCACTGATTATGAAATCTTAGTAAAAATCTTTTTTTTTTTTTTTGTTTTACCTGGAATACAGTCACTCTGCACTAATACTAGTCCTCACTGTATTGACAGGAAAACCATGCGGCATTGGGTAAAAATACATAAAAAAAAATGTAGGTAATCATTCAAACATTGCCTTTGTTAACAGCAATCACGGTCACATTGTACTTAAAAGTACATTTCCTTCAGTTCAGTTTTCAAAGGGTGATAGAACAGCTGCTTTGATAAATTGGATACATATGGTTTGAAACAATATCTCATATAAAGTTATTTACATAAAATGCTATGGACAGGTTAAAATGCTCTAGAATTTAGACAAATGTTATAAAATGTCATGTAAGTGGGAAAGACAACTGTGAACTCTGAACGCATCTAAACAGGATGAAGTGATTTAGCTTAAATGCAATTGATTCGCAGTCTCTACTTACTCTTCATCTGTCTAAGTGCTCCTCCCTCTGCCTGTGAGGCAGAGTTATCTCCGCCTTGACAGAGCACATGGTGGCAGGCAAGAAGAGGGAAAAAACAAAAGAAACAAAACAGAGAGAAGTGCATGGAGACACAGGAGAGATAAAGAACATGTAAACAGAAACGTATAAAGCAGAAAAGCAATGCTGAATTGAAAGTGACCGTTTTTAACCAAGCGACATCAATGTATTTAGAATTACAAGAGAAAAAAAGTATTTTGTATGTCGTCACTCTTCATGTAATATCTTTATCAGGTAAAACTGATATCTGCCTATTATTAACAAGATTCTTTAAACAAAGATTTTTGGTATTTTTGCTCAGTTTCAAGTTTGCTTTTGTAGTATACTGACCAATAGTATAAGCAGGAAGTTATGTATGTAGACATGTATGCAAAGAATGGCAGATGTCAGCTCCAAGAACTGGATTTGTCATAATCAAATTTAGGAACTTCACTTTCACTGAATTTCCTTGTATATTAATGAGTTTCTAGAAAAAGGAAATGCATTAATCAACGTTAGAACAAGATAGATATTTTGTTTTTCCGATCACAAATCTTAAAACACTTATGTATTTTAAAATTCCAAATTTTTAGCACTTAAAAAACAGCCTTATACATAAGTTAAAATTTCCCTGCAACTCGAGCGGCATGTGCACCGTCAGACTGCATCATCCAGTGCGTCCAGGGCACTTAAGGAAATGGCTGAACACTAAACCAGTTCTCAGGGTAATGCTAGCGCTACATCATTAATTTATAATCTCTTATTTAGAATGCTAGGGTCAGACTCAACTCATCTTTACCCAGGGTGATTACTTGGTACCCATTAATACACCAGTCTCTGCTTTCTAGGACTAATATAGCAGGAAACAAAGATGGGGAAAAAAGTATTGAGATTAGGGAAAAAAGCAGGTTTGGTTGACTTACTTCCTGACGACGAAGATGGGCGTCGTTGATTGGTGGGCGTGGCGTTGGCATTATTCTGAGGGGTTTGTGTCTCCGGAGGCAGAGGAGGAGGTGGCGGGGGTGTTGGCATTGGATTGCTTGGGGGAAGAGGTGGTGGTGGAGGAGGTGGTGGTTGAGGGACAGATTCCTCTGTAGTCCCATTTTCAGAGCTTTGGGCGGGATTTTCATTTGGCTCCTCCAATAACACAGAACCCTGAACCAACAAAAGGGAGAGTAAAAAAAAATGTCACTCATTCTGCATTCTGAGGTTTTGTCTTAAAAACGATATTGTTGTTAACTGGAAACACTGCTTTATCCTGAAAGAATTAAAATAACACTTATTTTTGCTCCACAAATTAAATAATTTTTTTTTGCATACTCTTGAGAGTTTCTTTGTGCCTTACAAAAAAAGTTTTTTTTTTTCAGTGTTGGAAATTTAAAAAAAAATTCACTGGTGAAAAAAAGATGCCACGACATTTATCTAAAATAATATCTGAGAAAGCTTGAGATTCCTGCGCTGAGGCTTGACAGGCGCAAATGTATAGTGGCACGATACCTCAGCTTCCTCCTGTCTTTCATTAACTCATAACAACACAATGCCTTTTGCTAATAACAGCTAATATGACATAATCTCAAGGGGGAAAGGTCTGAGGGGAAAACAGCCATCTGTCACTGCCCCGCCCCGCCCAGTGCATACGTCTGACACACTCTGAAAGTGTGCCGTACCTCCTGTGGAGACAAATTAATAGACCATGACATTTAACTTGACTCCACCGCTCCATTATTCCTCAGACGCGTGCTTGTCATTGTTGCCGCCTTTACTTTTCAAACCCCCCAGAGAGCTGGAAGGGGGTTGGCCATGTCCAGATGGGTCTTGGCAGCACGTGCCGCTTCTGCTGATTAGCCAGCCCATCTGCTAGGGTTGTGCTGAGACCAGGAGGGGCCCCGCCGAGGCCTTAATTGGCTCAATGAGGATTATAACCCATGTCATCCAAAACACCCCCACCCCTGATACCCATGAGATTATAAGAACAGCTCTCTAGGGATGTTGGTGAGAGTCTGCCAGATTCTATTCATTCAGCTGCCTGTGAAGGTATGTGGCAACAAGCACACAGTTTATATTTAATACTGGGATTGACATGCAAACGCGAACAGAAATTTTCCTTGATCAACTTTTCAGGGCACCTACAATGGCACATAATTTTGGACTAACCTTTTGTCCTTTCTGGGGAAATTCTGTTGTGTAAGCGCATTATGTCAACGGTGACCGAGTAGGCTAATAAATAGTGCCTAAGTCAATAAAAAAGCATTATCAAAATGTTTGCATTGCAGTCTGATGTACATGTGGGGGATTTTATTACAGCCTAACACATACAAGCTGGCCACTTATCTAACAAATACGTTCAGCTTCAGTGGGATTCTCCTTTTTGTGTCGCTTTCGTTGGTGATTTCTTGCTAAGTGCTTTGTTGTCAGCGATCATACTGAGTTTGATCTACTGTAGCCTCTTGGACAGTTTACACAATGGGGTGGAGACTCAAGAGGCAATGGAAATAAGGGGATAATTTGGATCAGGTGGCAAACAAAAGCTCAAGAGGACGCAACATTATATAACATGCTGAGTGGCAATGCTTAGGCAAATAGTGCAGCCAGTTTTGTAACCGAATGCCATCGTCAGCAAGCTAAACCTCAGACTGGAATGACCTTATAAGGAGTTAAGAAAGGAAAAAGGAGAAAAGGAGCCTTCATGGAAGAACCAGGGCACACTATGTCAACCCACTACTAACCTTACATCCATCAGACATCAGCTCATGTACTGACTTTCAATGTCACCAAAAATAGTGAGATAACTGAATTATAACAAAGTAATATTTATTTTATATTTTTGTATAATGCACACAATATTAAGCTGCCTTGTGTTAAAAAAGGTATGTCACATGAAGAAATAAAAGCAAACATACCAGGGCAAAAAAGCATTTTTCACACTCATTTCCAGAAACATATAGACAAGTACATACATTAAAATAAGAACCTATAATACAACAAACATATATAGAGGCAGACATATTATTATCATTTTTAACCATGTATAGTTTGCATAAACGGCAGAGCTCGGGCTCACCTCCTCGTTGGGTGCCATGATTTTGCTCCCACAAGGCTCGGCCGTGTCGCTCCCCAGGGTTTTGTAGTAGTCCCCAGTGCTGGGCTGCTTGTTGAAACTCCTTGACTTCCTGTTTGAATCCACACGGCGCAATTTGTCGTGGCTCTCTCCAAGAGTCAACTGATTAAGAGATTCAAACAAGAGAGAGAAAGGAGAAATATAATTTATGTTGTTTAACCCACCGACTTTCACAGGAGTACATTAACGTTCACTCACGTGAGTTGTTTTGTTTTTTTTTAGTTTGAAGTGCATGTAAAACCAGTCAATGAATGATTGCTATCGACAGACTGATTATTGGATTTGGATGCAAAAATGTATAATCATTTATGTTGTGCTGAATTGCATTGAATTATTTTATTGTGACTTATAATCATTGTCAATGCTTTGGGAGTGAACCTTTCATTCTGCGATGCTGTGTACAACATATTTACCATCTTTTATTCCCAGATTCGCCTTCTCTTGTGACCAAAGTGGCTTTATTCACTCACAACACTTCACAACAAGGCTTTAGTTTGGTTCAATAGTCATTGATATTTCATGCTAAATTTGTGGAGCTATAGGACATAATGGTTCACATGCAATGCAACTTTTACACCAGCGTAAGGGAGACCGTTCTCTAAGAGCAAGGTCAGAGGTCACTAACTTGAACCTTTAGTTATGGACTCTCACTTTCCACTCCGACATCTATCCAACAATTGGAGCTGTAAAGCCAGGATATCAAAGCTGGTGTTAAAAGAAACTGTGTGGGTTAAAGCGTGCATATACATGAGAGTTACCAGGTTACCGGACAGTAGCGATGGATGCGATCACATTGCATTATGACTAACATGCTTTTCCAGTCTTTCTGTGGACAGATTTTACTAATGCAAAAAGCCTCAAATTTGCATTTACTCAACTCAAATCAAATTCAGTGAAAACTTTTTAAAATTGAAATAATTGATTTTCAAAAGTGTGCACTACAAAATGTGTGTAAAAGACAACACAGCACATTTTTAATGTTTAATGTCAAAAATGAACCTTAAAAGCTTTCAGCTACAAGCGTGCGAGAGTCGTTGACGGAAAAAAATACAATTACTTTGCCTTTCAAATCCAGGGCTAGGCAACAGACTTGCGGTCATTTACATTGTAATGCGTGCATAGGTCATGGCTTCGCACAAAATCCAGACAAGAACACAGTGTTTAACATAACCAATAATTGACAGCTGACCCCTGACCTCTCCTCCTCTGTGGTGTCATGTTCTGAGTTTTTATAAGCCTATTTAACTTTGTTGACTCATGTCTGCTGTCACAGAAATGGTCCCTGAGCACTCATCAAGTAGGAGAGTAATGTGAGCTGGGGAGTGCTACAGATGGTTTGTCATCCTCCAGGGAGGTGGGTCAACAATAGCAATTGTACAAAGCATTATAGCTGCCCTCCGCTCCCATCAGCCACAGAGAAGCATACACACAGACAACCTTTCTTCCCATTATATAGATCTATCTCTCAGCATAAAGTCATATGTTTTATACACACGCATGCACGCACACACCCACAGACAGATAGACAGATAGATAGATAGATAGATAGATAGATAGATAGATAGATAGATAGATAGATAGATAGATAGATAGATAGATAGATAGATAGATAGATAGATAGATAGATAGATAGATAGATAGATAGATAGATGGTCAGTATGCCTGACTACTGAAGGTTGTTTAACCTGTTTGTTGTTGAAGAGGTTTAGCACATTTGCATGTAGCCTTGCAAAAGGCACGGTCGTATTAAAATATTTTGACATCCTTTAAAAGTTAAAAGCAAACTACTGAAAAACCTTTTAAAAAGTAAAGTAAATCCAAGTCTAAAATTCAAGCATGACTTTTTATGCAACACACTCATCGTTCATACAGCGGCTTAAACCGCTCCAACCTGAACCTGGAGATAATATGTGAAACAATTTGTAGCATCTTTTTTCTTCATTTTTTTCCACTACATGACAGCACTTTTTCCTGTTAACACCTTACCTCAGCGCTGAGAGTCCTCTCTTATAGCTCTCCTCCAGTACAGACAGAGTCTCATCCACAAAAACCCAGCAGAGCAAAGAAGGTAGCTGTCACCAGATCCAGAGCTTCACCTCCTCTCTCCTCAGTGCTATGCCTGTCACTTTACCTGCCCTCTCAATTTACCTACAGGTCTCATCAATAACCTATTGGGCTGGCCACAATGCTGGCAGTGATGTCACCACTAACCCGTAGACCAACCACTCCTCAACTCTACCCGTTTCCTCTTATGCAAAACACCAACACCCATGTGTTTCCCTGACCGTGGTCAGTCACAGGCAAATCTCCCAGGCTTTAGGATTATGAGAATTTTTTAGCTTTCAGGGCCCAGAATTAGCAGCAAAGATGTCATGTAAGTGAGAGTTCAAAGTCCAAATTTTTCCAGAAAGACTGCAGATGCACCCCCCCTCCTAAAATATCTTTTAGTAAGCTTTTAAAATAATTTTTTTGCATATGAAGTTCCTTTACTAGATTATGTAATGGCACCGTTCACTGTTTCAAGGTAATTTGTTTTCTTTCCGACGTATGTTGCACACAATGATCTTATGTGTGCTTTCATTGTTAAATGTTAATGATGGCCGCCCAGGGCCGGTCACCTGGGTACAAAGAAGGGAGGGATGGGTGGGGGTACTAATTAAAAGCGCCACATGCTCCTAGATACAAATACACACAGAACTCACCATGGAGATGATCTATGGCGAAAGGACACTTTCACTAACTGTGGACTTGATGACAGCGAACAACAACCATACACACGGCCCTGTCTGAACAATTGATTTTTTTGTTTAGTCAGCTGGTTCTGCTGCCTCCTGACCTTCATATATATATATATATATATGCTTGGTTTGAGTGTTTTGTGGAAGTCAAGTAAACTTGTAACTGGAGAGAGACTCATATATTAAATAAATTCACATGTACTGCAGTGTTCCCAGAACAGCTCTTTACGTTTCAATTATAATTACACCTACACAACCATTTTTAATACTAAATCAACAAAAGCATTACAGACACTAATGCTTATGCCAGTCCTAATGGCTGCTTCTTGTCAACTACATTTTTGAGTGATCTTGGGCCAGATTAATTACTGGCATTAAGATCAAACCCATCAACCATTGTTTGTGCGTCAAGCCAGAGCCCTGCTACGGTAATGAGCATATTCTTTGCCCTCGTTAGCAATGCTAACACAATAACATCATTGTGGGTATAAGACAAGGCACATTGTTACATAAGAGTTATAGCTCACTGATTAGGCACAAGGGAAAATAACAGCTAGTGGCTAGTTTATCCCCGCCCCCCCAAATCCCGCTCCTTCTGTTTCTCTAGTCTTGGTCACATCATGTCACTTTTGGTGTTTTCCCAAAATTAATGACATCTGAAGTTTAACTAAAAGTGAGTATGTTGAAGCTGATGTTGTGTGAAGTCACATTAAAGAAATCTTCTGCTGGTCTTGCGATATAAATAAGCCAGGCTGTGAAACCCTATCCCTGCTGAGATAAATGCACAAACACTTGCTTTCATTTTTCTGTCAGATTTTCCTCCATAGAGAGAAAATATTTGCACAACCTCATGGCACTTCTGACAAACAACTTTTCCTCAGCTGAACCGGGAGCTTACCAGCGTCTCTTTTTTTTGGGATTTGTTGTCCACACGGCGCAAGTTGCTTTTGACTTTAAGGAACTCGGCTGCCAATGGCTCTTGTGGAGGCTGTGGAGCTGGGTAGCTGGGGGGTGGAGGGGGTGTCGGAGGAGACTCTGGGGGAGGCGGTGGGGGAAAGGGCGGCGGTGGTGGCGGAAGCTTGGAGACTCCATCATCAGGCTCCTCATTCTTCTTGTGCGTATCGGAGCTGATGTCTGGGTTTAGCATATCCATGTATGCCTGCATGTCTGAAATGGCTGTCTCTGGTGCACCTGTGAAAACAACAGCCTGTTACAGGAAGGAAAATGTGTGCATTTGTAAAACATTCCCTCCAGTCTACATCTGATTACACAACTGAGAGATGAATGAGAAACATGAATGTCACAGTAATGACGTCTGCACACAGGCCACTAGGGTGCAGCACTAGTATGGCACCTTTGACATCAAGCGACAGCAAGCAAACTGCTCCATGCTGTTTCCTGCGCTTTGCTGACTGTATTATTGCTGAAATGCCATAATAGTAGAGTCAGGATATAGACTGAAGATAGCAAGCCTTTCATGCAACATTCTTATTATGATGTGATTAAAAGTATATGTAGCTGTTGATCTGATCGGCATTTGTCATTCTGAAATGCTTGAAAAAGATACATATTATATCCTTAATGTGTAAAGAGCAGCAGACCTGTGTGTGCAACTGCGCTCAGCTGAGCAGGTGGGCCTCGTGATGTTGTCAAGCTGCTCCTCTTCTCCCCAGTGCTGGACTGACTGGAGTTGGCTGAGTCGTAGTTGGACAAGGAGCTGGATGGTGAACCGATGTCAAAGTGTGCTGCCTGGGCGGAAGGAGGCATGGTGGTGTTTGGGGAGGACAGGCCAGAGTCAGGCTGCTTGTACTCAAGGTCCGTCGAGGGATCCCGGGACAAAACACGGTGCTCCACACTCTGCGAGGGGACGAGTTTTATGAACATTCAATTTTCACGATTGTTCAATTTATTCTACTTGGTTGTCTGATATATGGATATCATTTCCACATTACTAAAACAAAGCAAAAAGCATTTGTACATCAATTAATTATTTATTAATCATTAATAAAACACATCTGGTTCATTAATTTTTAGATTTAGAAAGATACAGGGTCATTATGGCAGGCTCATAAATTTGTCTCTTATTAAAATCTACATGTGCATTCATCAGCTGTTAAATCTCACTGCCACTCAGTCCCTGGTGACTTAACGAGGAGAAGAACAGCATTACAGGCACACTAATGAAACACCTCACAGCTAGTGAGAATGGCTCTGGGGATCTTTTTGCTTTTCCCACAATGCAGGACTCAATTGGCTGAATGCGCCCCATGAGAAAGAGCACAAGAAGAGAGAAATATGTCATCGATGCCAAACGAGCTCTGTGAGAAAGAATTATTCCCCTGGCCACTCAGGAACTTCAGAGGGTTAAGGCCATGGAGAGCACTGTGTGTCAGGTAGCTTGACTAATTATCTGAGTCTGAAGTCTGTCATGGGAGGCAGGTTCATAGAAAGCTAAACATTATTGAAATATCTCCTTATTCTATCTATCTATCTATCTATCTATCTATCTATCTATCTATCTATCTATCTATCTATCTATCTATCTATCTATCTATCTATCTATCTATCTATCTATCTATCTATCTATCTATCTATCTATTTATCTATCTATCTATCTATCTATCTATCTGTGGGTGTGTGCGTGCGTGCGTGTGTATAAAACATATGACTTTATGCTGACTTCTATCCATCCATCCATCCATCCAACATTTACACTTTTTTTAGACATGTACTCTTACCATGTTCTCCACAGTGTGCAGATACTTGGCACACTGGGAGTGGCCATTGTATTCGGCCAAGTCTGCTGCAGTGAAGCCATCCTGGTCCCTTATGCCCAGGTCAACTCCATTAACAACAAGGATCTGACAGCACTGAAAAGCAGACAGAGAAAGTTCCAGAGTGGATTGATGTCAGTGTTTGTGAAACAGGCTGCTTAAACTCATCTTCAATTAGCAACGATAAAAACTGTTTACACTCCACTCAGTTCAGTGTGACAGACTCTCAACATGTAAAATGTTTGACATATTGAGTGGATAAATGCAAGGCTTAGAGTACATGTTAACACAAATTGCGTTTTGTTTCACACTGCATCAGACCAGAAAAACACCATATTATATCACCACACTCCCTCACTGATCAACTAATTAATGTAAATGTCCTAGCTAAAAGCAAAATACTTAATGTAGCAGTATCATGCTTTTCTTTGATCTTCTCTTAGTTATCATTCATTTTTCTCTCTCTCATGAAAAAGTTTCTGTTTCAAAGTCTACAGAAACTTGGAAATAGTTTAAAGCATGAATTTAACAAGCTTTCTACCAAGCACCAGTGGAAGCTGGACTAAGCTTGTTGTTCTCAGACTGAGCAACCTTTGTTCTGCCCTATTGACTTGTGTTTCAGTGAGCTTCTTAAAAGTCCACACTGATCAACTCTTTTGTAAAAAAAGAAAAAAAACATAATCATGAAAAACATAGTTTTCTCTATATACTTCAACAATTCTTGAAAGAGCGCTTCTTTACACATATTCTGCTACTGTGCTGATCCAATAAGACCTAACACACACCTCAAGTTCACCATTCTCTGCAGCATCATGGAGGGGGGTCCCTCCCCAGTTGTCAGTGACGATCTCCCCACCATGCAGCAGAAGCCAGCTAAGGACCTTTGCGTGACCACGACTGGCTGCAAAATGCATCGTCGTGGCTCCGTCACCATCTCTGTCTGTCAGGCTGATCTCCGTGAAACTCATCTGCAGGAAACGAGATGGAAGTTAATGCTTAGCAGTCATCAGAAAGATTTCAGCTGCTTTTGGTCCAATTTTTGTGACTCCAGTAGTAAACGGTGGCTTTGGCACATTTTTCAAGTAAATGATGAAGGAAAATTTTGGTTAAAAGTTCAGTTATGATGTGACTTCTGGTGATATCACAAGCTATTTTAGATATCACAAGCATATTATACTAATACTACTAATATTAAGTAATTTGCTTAATCATAAATATCAGTATTGTACCTTCACTTGTTCCGTTTAAAAAAAAAAAACCACATTTGGCGGGGAAAAACTATTCCATTATTAAGACATGATCTACAGTGTTCTGATAGTCCAACGCACCAGCCAGACAATGACAGTGTTGTGGCCCATCTGGGAAGCAGCATGCAGAGGTGTCATCCCATCATTGGCTCGAATGCTCGGATCCGCTCCACAGTCTTTGACCAGGTATTGGACAACCTCCAGATGGCCTTCCTGGCAGGCCAGGTAGAGTGGTGTGGCACCATTTTTTGTTTGGGAGTTGACAAGGCTGTAGGAAAGTGAATCAGTAAGGAAAATGAAAGACTTCTGCATAATAAGAAAAATAAAAACCAAATTGGTGATAATACAGACCTGTAAAACCCTGTTTCAATGTTATGCTTTAATGTATCATGAAAGAAAAATAATCTGGTCCATACCAGGTTCTAAATTGGTTTAAAACAACCGCTGCAGAGCAACAACATGTGATATTTGACGTTATTTGTGTAACAAAAAAAGTCCAAACTCCAGAAGCAGTGTGAGAAAAGGCAAGTACATCACATGATTCAGTAGCTTTTAGCAAAAATGACATGAAGTGATGGTTTTCTGACATTGTTGTAAAGGAACTTTACCCCACTGTTATTTACAGTATTGCTTTAGTTCATTGAGATTTGTGGGTATTTGATTGTACGCAGCTCTCTTAAGGTCCCACCACCGTATTTCAGTCAGGTGTTAATGACTGACCAATACATTCTGTTGTAGATTTGCTGATTTTTCATTTTAAATTGTATTTCAATTGTCACAAAGGCAAAAAATGAAACAAAAAAAAATCTCTTTGTGGCAATTCTGACAAAAGATGGCAGTCTTTATACTGAAGAGAAGAAACCTGGCTGTGTCTGCTCCTTACAAGATGATGGGTGTGCACGTTATTTGCCAGCCAAAACATCAGTTTCGTCATGTGTGCACTGAGCACTCTATGAAAATAACCTGAAACAACACAAGCCTTATCTTTTTAAATCTTCATATGTAAGCAATGGTATTAATCTAAAAAACTGAAAGTGTAAGCTGTAGTTAACAATTAGCTGGGACAGGAAAAGATACACTTGTCAGCATCAACATGCAGCTATTTTGAGAACAGACAGCAGTGATGCACAGCCAGATCCTGCTCACCTTTATTACCCTTGGCTCCGCCTTCAATGCAAAACCTCATCTGATGCTTGTATCCCTTCTTGTCCCAGATCTTTATAGTCACAATGGGAGGTCAGAGAGTGAACAAACATATCTCCACTAAATCCTATAAGGTAGTGCTTTATTTGGACTCTGACAAATGAGCAAGGAGTCTCTTAAGAGGATTATCACTCCACTGGCTTTACCTGGCTTGCTTTGTGCTCGTCCAACAGTGCAAGTAGAAAAGACAAACTGAGTAGCCAGAGAGCAACAGAAGTTGAGTAAACTGAGAGGCAGAGCTTAAGTGGATGGTTGGTTCCTGCAGAGTCAAACACAAACCTGTCGTGCTTTCCCTTAAAAGGATTTGCCTCACTTAACGCCACATGTAAATGACAATCAGTCAGGTCCTATTCTGAGACAGGAAGAGTATATGCTAAGGAATAACTTAACCTTTGAAGATCAAAAAAGGAGGGCCTATTGGGTGACTGAGAAAAAAGCTCCAAGCAGAAAAAGTACATACTAAATATTTCAAAATAAGAAGGGGAAGTAATCTGCATTCCTGTCATCAGGAAATGGGCAGTCAAATTATTTATTCATGAGTGTAACAAAAGTGGGAACAATTTTATCTGCACACAGCCATCCGTGTAGAAGAAAATGTCTATTTATCATTAATCATAGCTGAAAATCTTGATGGTTACCAGGCTAACAAAGCACAGTCTCCCTTTGTCACAGCTCTTCAAAGTGAATAGGTTTGAATTCTCTCTACCAAAGAAGTGGAGAACTGGTGTAGATTTCAAAGAGCTAAGAAAGTGCTTAGCCTTGTGTGACAACACAGCTAGCAAGTGGCACAAGGGACGCTACCTCGTCAGCCACTCATGTACACGGTAACAAAGACCAAGGTTGCCTTCATTACTAGTAAAGTAATTGATGTCACACTAATGGCCTTCTTGCTTGATAAAAGCTTGTTACCCGCTCAGTGGTTTTTCCCATCTGAATAATGAAAAATATCATATGATTTATTTAGCTTCCCAACCTGTGAGTTCTTTGTATGAAATTGTATGTTTTTACATATTTCACAATGGAAATCTGATGGCACAATACTTAGCTCTAATCTGCACCTTTTCTATATACAGTAATTGACAGCACAGCCACAAAGGTATAACTGAAACAGCGATATAAACCAGCGGGAACATACAGGGATGTCTGATGTGGTTCTACATATAAGCAACACTTCTGGCTTATATCTCTAACTGACACTGTGCATGATGAAAACTGAATAAAATATACTTTGTTTGGCTTCGTAACCAAACATTATTCATGTTGAAATCTGTGAAAGTATTTATTGATTCACTTTAAGAAACACACTGCACAGATGTTATCTTGATGGCAGGTGTGCTACCTACTTGATAAAGAAAGAAGCCTGACAAAGAAAGCTGTGGCTCAGTTGCCCACTAATCTGAAGGTTTGATCCCCAACTGCAGTCTGTGAGATGACGTGACACTGGGTACTTGATTTGTTTTTATCATCTGTGAATGAGAAAGTGAGTGTGGGCTGTAATTTAAGCGCTTTGAGCGGTCACTAAGCTAGAAAAGCACTACAAAAATGCAGCCTATTTACATTACTGCCCCTCAGTTTAAACCTGTTTTTATTAAAGAGAGCAGAAAGTGGGTCTACTCAACATGTACCAAGACGTTATTAAGAAGATTAAAAAAAAAAGTGCAGCTAAGCCACAGGCTGACTAAAAAAAACTCCACTGGCCTGTTTACCCTTTACTTTCCGTGTATCTGATCACGAATTCAAACAACATTACAGGGAGTGCAGAATTATTAGGCAAGTTGTATTTTTGAGGAATAATTTTATTATTGAACAACAACCATGTTCTCAACGAACCCAAAAAAACTCATTAATATCAAAGCTGAATGTTTTTGGAAGTAGTTTTTAGTTTGTTTTTAGTTTTAGCTATTTTAGGGGGATATCTGTGTGTGCAGGTGACTATTACTGTGCATAATTATTAGGCAACTTAACAAAAAACAAATATATACCCATTTCAATTATTTATTTTTACCAGTGAAACCAATATCTCCACATTCACAAATATACATTTCTGACATTCAAAAACAAAAACAAATCAGCGACCAATATAGCCACCTTTCTTTGCAAGGACACTCAAAAGCCTGCCATCCATGGATTCTGTCAGTGTTTTGATCTGTTCACCATCAACATTGCGTGCAGCAGCAACCACAGCCTCCCAGACACTGTTCAGAGAGGTGTACTGTTTTCCCTCCTTGTAAATCTCACATTTGATGATGGACCACAGGTTCTCAATGGGGTTCAGATCAGGTGAACAAGGAGGCCATGTCATTAGTTTTTCTTCTTTTATACCCTTTCTTGCCAGCCACGCTGTGGAGTACTTGGACGCGTGTGATGGAGCATTGTCCTGCATGAAAATCATGTTTTTCTTGAAGGATGCAGACTTCTTCCTGTACCACTGCTTGAAGAAGGTGTCTTCCAGAAACTGGCAGTAGGACTGGGAGTTGAGCTTGACTCCATCCTCAACCCGAAAAGGCCCCACAAGCTCATCTTTGATGATACCAGCCCAAACCAGTACTCCACCTCCACCTTGCTGGCGTCTGAGTCGGACTGGAGCTCTCTGCCCTTTACCAATCCAGCCACGGGCCCATCCATCTGGCCCATCAAGACTCACTCTCATGTCATCAGTCCATAAAACCTTAGAAAAACCAGTCTTGAGATATTTCTTGGCCCAGTCTTGACGTTTCAGCTTGTGTGTCTTGTTCAGTGGTGGTCGTCTTTCAGCCTTTCTTACCTTGGCCATGTCTCTGAGTATTGCACACCTTGTGCTTTTGGGCACTCCAGTGATGTTGCAGCTCTGAAATATGGCCAAACTGGTGGCAAGTGGCATCTTGGCAGCTGCACGCTTGACTTTTCTCAGTTCATGGGCAGTTATTTTGCGCCTTGGTTTTTCCACACGCTTCTTGCGACCCTGTTGACTATTTTGAATGAAACGCTTGATTGTTCGATGATCACGCTTCAGAAGCTTTGCAATTTTGAGACTGCTGCATCCCTCTGCAAGATATCTCACTATTTTTGACTTTTCTGAGCCTGTCAAGTCCTTCTTTTGACCCATTTTGCCAAAGGAAAGGAAGTTGCCTAATAATTATGCACACCTGATATAGGGTGTTGATGTCATTAGACCACACCCCTTCTTATTACAGAGATGCACATCACCTAATATGCTTAATTGGTAGTAGGCTTTCGAGCCTATACAGCTTGGAGTAAGACAACATGCATGAAGAGGATGATGTGGACAAAATACTCATTTGCCTAATAATTCTGCACTCCCTGTATATATAAACAAGTCAGAGACAGAATAAACACCAGTTTTGAGCTGCTACACCTGTTGGACTATAACAAATATGTTTTTCAGAGAAAAATGAGAGAGCGTACACATCTTTAGAAAACACACTTAATGTTCAATAATCTTATTAAGTACTATGGTCTAAATAAATGTTTAAACTAGCTATAATGTTCTGTCTTTTCTTATGTTTTTCAGCAGGGAGGTTTTCCCGTGCTCTTGATGCTCAGATCATCAGATACATGAGCGACACCCGACCCAACACAAGGTTATTTCTTGGAGGGAGAGGACATGCTTTGTTAATAGAAATGGGTTTACATTCTGGATTTCGCTAACCATTTCAGTCATAACCACTCCTGTTTCAGCAACTGCTACGCAACAAATCTGTGAAAAGCAAGAAATGAACAAGCTGATTTGATGAAAGTAATCAAATATTTGATGCTTGTTCCTTCTGCATGTTTCCAGAGGAGGTTAAGGCGGCCACTTTTCTGGATTATCTTAATGCAGAAGTGCAACCTTTTCGACTGCATGAAGAAACTGTGGCACGGCCAAAGATCTTAAGCTGCACTAATAGATTGCATAACCTGTCTGTAGCCTCTCACGCTCACTCCCTCCTTCACCATCTTACATTCATTCACTCTTTTGTGTACTGAGGCTATCAGCAGAGACACAGCCCAGGAGGGTTTTCGTTTTGGTTTACTGGGACGTGGGTGGGGGTGAACTACCAATTTAGATGTGTATTTGAAACCCAACAGACACCCTGGAAGTAAAGACACTAATGTGTCCCGGTCTGATTGCACACCCAAACAATGATGTTTGTTACCATTCAAAGGGGTGTGTTCTTGCTTTCATGAGTTCATGCGTATCAAGCTGATTTTTTTTTTTTAAAGATTTAAGCTAAATGTTTTATTTATAAGGATGAATAACCAAAAACACACTATTTATCAAACCATATCCACATCGCGTCGGCTGCTGATAATTTGTCTATCTTTTGGGGGATACTACAGACAACTGATGAACAGTATTTTGTAGTTTGTAACTGGCGTTAGGCCCTTAAACTACCAAATGACCTCCATAAATACTGATGACGATTTTAAAAAAGAAATTCCAAATTTGGATTCATAAGACGTGTTGTCACTAATTTGCAGTCTAGTTCTTGTGTAATATGCCATACCTCAGCCTTTTCTCCCTGTTTGCCTTTCTTAAGAACAGCTTATTGGCAGCCACAGAGACCATTTCTGATGAGGGTTTAGTGGACAGTAGATGGATTAACTGAAGGTCCCCGTGTCAGTTCCTTAAACTACTTCCTGTTCATTAGGGATATGATTTTTAGTTTCTGTTCATCAGTTGTATGTAGTTTTTAAGGCCTGGCACTTCTTCTTATGTCTTTCACTTGTCTGGTTTCCTCAATTTTTTTCAGGACTT
The DNA here is from genome assembly GCF_051167445.1 of Perissodus microlepis. NCBI lineage: Eukaryota > Metazoa > Chordata > Actinopteri > Cichliformes > Cichlidae > Perissodus > Perissodus microlepis. The sequence continues at coordinate 6,951,520 of NC_140480.1, read as the reverse complement.
GTTACATTTTCGGTTAAAAGCTCTTTGAGAATTGCCTTTCTGGTGCAGAAATACTAATTTATCCCTGTCAAACTGTGTTATGTTTGTTATTTTTCATAGATTCAACTAGAAATAGGAACAAATAATGTGACAGGAAACTACTAACAAAGTGCCTAAAGATACAATTAAAAACTGCTCCTTTGCTAAGTTGTTTGTTATGTGTAGACACAAAAATAGTTCATCTCTTGAGTTATGTACAGCTTTGATACTTGAATGATTCATATTTCAGTGTTAAGTGTCTTACAAAACAAAAAAGCAGCCAATCTCCAAAGAAAAATTAAAGGATGCTCAGAAAGCCTCAAAGACTATTGCTTGCAACTCCTTGGAAGCACAGTACCAAGAAATGAGGTGTAGCTCAAGACTACTAAATATAGGGGGAAATACTCTATGAGGTCTTGTATAAAAATATTCACTCTTTTGATGTTGTATAAGGAGTTCTTTCCTAAACCTTAAACCCATTGGTTTATACTGATGAACAATGCTGTGAGAGTAAAAAGTCCTGGTGATTTTTTGCCTCTTAAAACTCATTAATACAAATTTGCAGCTTGTAATAAACCCTGAAACAACAATTTTATCTCTCGGCTGCAAAATTGCAATCTAAACAATGCCCGAGGCTACTGCTTAGAGAGCAGCTTGTCTTTTCAGATGGATTTGTTTTCCTCATTATCTTATCACCAGTTGGAGCTACTGTGTGTCACCATGGTGATGGTGGTAAATAGCAACAGTGGGAGGGGTGGTGAAGAAGAGTGAATGAAGCCCAGCTATCGGGGAGCTAACATGTCCATGAGACTCATTAAAATTTCAGATGGTATGCGTCCATCTGGGGTGCAAACACACAATATTGAAGGGTCAATGCACAAGGCTCATGCTTGTCATTTTAAGTCAGTCTAGTTCTAGAAAAGAGTTTGGGTTTAAGACTGAGCCATTATTTCATTTCTGTTTCTTTACAGGGAGTGCAGAATTATTAGGCAAGTTGTATTTTTGAGGAATAATTTTATTATTGAACAACAACCATGTTCTCAACGAACCCAAAAAAACTCATTAATATCAAAGCTGAATGTTTTTGGAAGTAGTTTTTAGTTTGTTTTTAGTTTTAGCTATTTTAGGGGGATATCTGTGTGTGCAGGTGACTATTACTGTGCATAATTATTAGGCAACTTAACAAAAAACAAATATATACCCATTTCAATTATTTATTTTTACCAGTGAAACCAATATCTCCACATTCACAAATATACATTTCTGACATTCAAAAACAAAAACAAATCAGCGACCAATATAGCCACCTTTCTTTGCAAGGACACTCAAAAGCCTGCCATCCATGGATTCTGTCAGTGTTTTGATCTGTTCACCATCAACATTGCGTGCAGCAGCAACCACAGCCTCCCAGACACTGTTCAGAGAGGTGTACTGTTTTCCCTCCTTGTAAATCTCACATTTGATGATGGACCACAGGTTCTCAATGGGGTTCAGATCAGGTGAACAAGGTGGCCATGTCATTAGTTTTTCTTCTTTTATACCCTTTCTTGCCAGCCACGCTGTGGAGTACTTGGACGCGTGTGATGGAGCATTGTCCTGCATGAAAATCATGTTTTTCTTGAAGGATGCAGACTTCTTCCTGTACCACTGCTTGAAGAAGGTGTCTTCCAGAAACTGGCAGTAGGACTGGGAGTTGAGCTTGACTCCATCCTCAACCCGAAAAGGCCCCACAAGCTCATCTTTGATGATACCAGCCCAAACCAGTACTCCACCTCCACCTTGCTGGCGTCTGAGTCGGACTGGAGCTCTCTGCCCTTTACCAATCCAGCCACGGGCCCATCCATCTGGCCCATCAAGACTCACTCTCATTTCATCAGTCCATAAAACCTTAGAAAAATCAGTCTTGAGATATTTCTTGGCCCAGTCTTGACGTTTCAGCTTGTGTGTCTTGTTCAGTGGTGGTCGTCTTTCAGCCTTTCTTACCTTGGCCATGTCTCTGAGTATTGCACACCTTGTGCTTTTGGGCACTCCAGTGATGTTGCAGCTCTGAAATATGGCCAAACTGGTGGCAAGTGGCATCTTGGCAGCTGCACGCTTGACTTTTGTCAGTTCATGGGCAGTTATTTTGCGCCTTGGTTTTTCCACACGCTTCTTGCGACCCTGTTGACTATTTTGAATGAAACACTTGATTGTTCAATGATCACGCTTCAGAAGCTTTGCAATTTTGAGACTGCTGCATCCCTCTGCAAGATATCTCACTATTTTTGACTTTTCTGAGCCCGTCAAGTCCTTCTTTTGACCCATTTTGCCAAAGGAAAGGACGTTGCCTAATAATTATGCACACCTGATATAGGGTGTTGATGTCATTAGACCACACCCCTTCTCATTACAGCGATGCACATCACCTAATATGCTTAATTGGTAGTAGGCTTTCGAGCCTATACAGCTTGGAGTAAGACAACATGCATGAAGAGGATGATGTGGACAAAATACTCATTTGCCTAATAATTCTGCACTCCCTGTATGGTAGCAGTATGTAATTCTTACTGATAGTTGTTCAGATACAAGCACAAAGAATATCCTTTCACTGAGCAGTTAATGTTTTCTGTTTTATAACTTTTATAGTATGTCAAGTAATAATAGAGCTAGTGATGGCTACAGCAATAAACAAACCAAACGACAGCCACGTGATTGAGCACCTAATCCATGCATGTGGCTCTGGGACGTGTTAACTAACAGCCGTACGTGTTAGCTAAATGCATCTGACATGAGTGCTAAGGCAAACTTTGATTGTAAAATGACGACTGGTTTCTTTAAAAGTAGAAGAGGTAGAAACTATATATATATATATATATATATATATATATATATATATATATATATCAACATGTATAAAAGATTTATCTGGTTTTGCTGCTGCAAAGAACTCAACCAATGACTCCCTCATCATGGCAGTAATACAGTGGTTATGAGTATGAGCAAATATTATCTCTGGCACAGATGGGTCTGACACTGCATTGATTAGGGTAATATTCATTAGGAGGCAATCACTCATGCACATATGCACACATATCTTACAATTACTGGTCAATTAACTGTTCTATAGGCTGGTGTTGTATTTAAAACCTGTAATGGTGCTGTCCATGTCTTACCTCAGTAGGACTTGTCTTGTTAAATAAAACAACATTTAAAAAATTAATATAAGTTAATGCTAGTTACATATTCACAAATTTGCTGTTTTTCTTAGACTTCAGGTATTAGGAAATCCAATATTTAGGACTTTTGCACTGGTGTTGTTAATTGATTAATCAAGTAAATAACCTGATGATTAATTCATTATCAAAACACGTTTTTTTCTTACAGTTTACCAGTTTTTTAAAATATGTACAATACAATATATACTTAAAATGCAGCTATACAGACCAATATCAGCATTATTACTTAATCAGCATTAATGGTGCAGTAGTGTGCAGTATTTTGGGAAAGTTAAACCACCAAGAGGTTTTTTTTCCTTTGATTTCAAAACAATATATGAGCATTTACATTGTAATAGGTAGCATTTAGTATCAGGTATCAAATTAAATCTTTAAGTTCAACTTACTTCACCCTAGTGCCAAGTTGTACTCTACAGACTACGAGTGAAAGTTGGTGTTTTCGGCTATTTCTGTAGCAGACTTAAACATTTTAAACCTCGGAAAAGAAATAAGAGTTGATGCGCTAACCTTAGTAAATCACAGTACGTCATTTATCAGCGTCAGACTTTCTAAGTGGTCTTACTGAGTCTGAAACCTGAATCTGTGGAATTGATCTACTGTTACATATTTCAGAAACAACAGCCCTATGCATTAATTTTCTGTTTTATATTCTTAAACATTTGATTGGATATGCAGTTAAGAAAGTGGACTGCAATTTGTATACATATCGCAGTTCATATGCCCCTCCCCAATTTAAATACAATATTATAGAATTTTTGTTGAGTAATTTAATTTTTAGGTGGTGGCACCCGACTTGCTTTTAGAGATTATGTTCTAAATAAAGAGCATCTGTAGTTCCTGCTCAAAACATCAACTGAAATCCTACAAGTTACCAAAATATATGACTATCAATCAACAGCAGGATAAAGACAAAATTGTGGAGACAATATCATGTTGCTCTTACTTTGGGCTGTGCCCCAATAACAGTCGGAGAGAGGGCAAGTCTCCCTTGGCAGCAGCATAGTGAACAGGCAGGGCACCTGTATTGGTGGGGGTCCCAGGGTCTACCTCACCATTCTTCAGCAGCCAATCGGTGATCTCATGGTGACTGAAGCGGGATGCGAGATGAAGAACAGTGGCACCAGAACTGTCCCTGGCCTGTAAAGCAAACAAATAAGGAACATGTTGAACTAGGGAGTCCTGTAATCCCTCCTTTTAAAATAACTGTGACCAACTGTCAGCCTGACTTTGCATTATAAAATTATGATTTGATAACTAATTTAATTTGAACTGGTTACTTGTTTTTCCAGAAAACAATAACCTCCAGCAAATAGTTGATACCCATACTTTTTTCTAGCCACTTTTACTGGCTACAAAGTATATTGTACTGTTAATAATAATAATGGATTGCATTTATATAGCACTTTTCGAGACCTTCAAAGCGCTTTACAATTCCACTATTCATTCACTCTCACACACTGGTGGAGGCAAGCTACAGTTGTAGCCACAGCTGCCCTGGGGCAGACTGACAGAAGCGAGGCTGCCATATCGCGCCATCGGCCCCTCTGGCCATCACCAGTAGGCGGTTGGTGAAGTGTCTTGCCCAAGAACACAACGACCGAGACTGTCCGAGCCGGGGCTCGAACCGGCAACCTTCCGATCACAAGACGAACTGCCAGTTCTTGAGCCACGATCACCCTGTTCACTGTTACGGGAAGGGGAATCAATTTTTATTTTCTGAAATAAGTAAAAAACCTTCATAACTTACCACAGTAGCAAGAATATCAAGCACAGAATTGCTCTCAGTGCTATAAAACAATTAGCTTTAACAAGAGGCAGACCAATAGCTAACACAGAAAACCTAAAAGACCAAACTTGTGTGGTCCTTGAACAGACATGTCATCTGTTAACATCTTACTAACACAGATGCTTAGGTCTGAGGTAGTGCACTGCTACAGACTAATGGTGTTAGCATCAAGTAGACTCATGATCACAGTTTCATAACAAGAAAAAACGAAAACAACGGTGAAAGCAGCATTAAGCACTCAAGTGTACTGAGAGTTTTGACTACATACCAGCCATGTTACCACTTCATCTGTGGGCACTCTTTGTCACTTGAAGATGGAGTGCTTATGACCGTTCTTCACGTGGATAACTTAATACTGCAGGGTTGTAGGACTGTGTTGTACTCATAATAACATAATATGAATTTGTCACTTTGTCAGTTTCACTTTTACCTCTGCTCAAGAAGGTGAAGATAAATGAGACCCATGTGGGTGAATCAAAGAAAAGCTCCTCCTCCTCCTCATTATCATATTGGTTACATAGGTAAACTCTAAATCTGAATTTCCTTTTAAGGGCACAAATGATGCACATCTGTGTATCTTTCTGGAATATGCTGGAATATGCAGTATACTACAAATAAATATTTACAAGAATAACTTTTATGTGTTTATACATTTAAGTGTTGTAAATTGGGGCCACGCTAAACTGTAAAACTGTATCTTGATATCTGTATTTCATGAGAAATTATACATAAGCCAAAGTTCAGCTTCAATTTGAAAAGACTTATATCAACATAGAATAACCTTTACAAGGTGTCCACATTTTGGGATTTAAATAGTAAAAGGCAAATCGATTTAAGAATCATCTGAGATTCAAATAAAGCAAAAATATGCCCTAAGATCATTCTCGAGTGGATTTTGCATGTCCTCACAAGTTTTCTGCTCCTGTTTTCATATTTTTTTTTAATAATAGAGGTCTAATTTTTATTTTTGCAAGGCATCTTTGATACCTCTTTGATAGAGTTGTGCTTTTTGAGTCTCATCGTTTTGTGGGTCCAGTGGTTTCTTTAGTGACACTGTCAACACTTTACTCTTAATATCAGCAGACAACTCCTGAGTCTAAATGTCAACTCACTAGTCACCACCAGTTCTTATGTGCATGAGCACTAAAAAGACACACAGCTGCCCAAGAACTGTGTTAAGAGGGATAGAAAACTCCTCAAACAGGCCTTTGAGTATTGATGTAAACCTCCACAAATTAAAGCTGAGAGATTTAATGTATTACCTAATAAAACGAGAAACCCACTGAATACTTATGGTATGGATTATGTTATTGTGTTGGAGCGTTTACTATGACTCATTCCCAGGTGAAAAAACGCCATGTGCACAAATAGGAACAATAAAAGGTCAAAAAGGTTAATAAGATTTATTTCATCATGTGAAACTTTAACCACAATCCTTACAGCACCAAACACCACCCCCCATTATAATATCAAACTACACTGTCATTATGTGTTTCTTTTTGTGCCTTTTGTGAGTCACTGTTTTTACTGTACAGGAGATATTGGATTTGCAAATCCAGTTTTGCATACTTTATTACCATAGAAACATGACATAACACTGAAAACCAGGTTTTTAGCCTTAAATTAAATTTTTTTTTAAAAAAAAGTATAATTTTCTGTGTACTTACTTTACTTCTGGTATTTAATGTAATTTCTTTCATACCTGCAACTGTTTGAATTTGTTGCATTTCACTGTCTTACCAAAACAATATGAAAACAACTTTCAGGGCCTTGTAAAAGAGGAAGGTCCCTTTTTGAAAAAGACCAGTGGGTATTTAAACCTTCTGCTTTTATAGTCAAAACCATAAAGATTACAAGAGAATTAACAACATCATCAGGACATTTAGAGCACACCAAATGGACTTGGGAGCAAAATACCTGACAGTGACACAAAACAACCCGCAAACCCCACAGAAAGTTATGTTAAAATAAAAGCTTAAAGACTTATTCCTAAGGAGAAGGATTTTTAATGTGTATGTTAGGAAAAACGTGTAGGTTTAAGGCACTAAAATAGATATAATGTGCTTTAAGGAGGAGAGCTGATTCAAATGGGGGTTGGAGTAGGCTCCACAGATGAGAAATGACAGCCAAGTCGGATGAAGCAGAGTTAGGCTACTGTCTGCTACACTTTTAGACCGATCCAGCTACAACTGTAGTAACTCACCTCTGGCCGACATCCACCTTGGGTCAGTAGCCACTGTAGGCATGCCAGGTTGCCTGTTGCTGCTGCGTCGTGCGCCGCGCTTGCCCCGTTATTTGCCACAGAATCGCCCGGCAGCCCTGCCTCCTCCACCAAAAACCGCAGGCAGGCTAACTTCCCCGCCCGGGCTGCGTGGTGGACAGGCGAAGCTCCCAGCGCATCCTTGACGTCGCTGGTCAGCGCATTTGCCGCTAATTGCACTTTTAAAGTCTGCACGTCCCCCTGCCTTGCGGCCAGCAGGGTCTTGTCACCCTCCACCACCATGACTGCTGCAGATTGCGCGACTCCTTCCTTCCTTTGGTTGCCTCCGTTGACCCGATCACCGTGCAGATAGTGCGGATAGGGTCAGAGTTGTATTTATAAATGAGTGGATCATGTCAGTAGCCGGGTTAATTTTGGGGTGGGGTGTTAGTGGGAGAGACGCTTGGTTATCGCTCCATGGGTCTTCCCAAAGCGCTGTTCAAATGAAAGATCCCTTTATCGTTCATAAGTTTTTGTTTTCCAGGTAGTGCAATATTTACATGCTGAAATAAAACTTCATACCCGACTGACAAACTAACCTCTTTCTTAGGCTTTGTCTGGCCCGACGTTGTAGCTCAGTAGGTTATCCGCTGTCTGTCTCCAATAGCATCCACCTGTTGCACAAGTTGTGTTCTGGGTTACCAGCCGGTCTAAACTATCTTTTCCCCCCAAATTAGTTTATTAACCTTTTTTTTGCTGCTGAATAACTATCGCGTATCATGCGCCCCAGGGAATATTCCGCTGTGTTTTTCTTCCTATAGCAGATGGCGACATGGGACTCAGCGCCTGTTAAATAATCCATCAGGGGGAGGATCACTGAGCCTGCTACAGGTTGCTGCTTTCTGGAAATCGGCTCAGAAATTAAAGGAGCAGTACGTACATGCTACTTACAACTCTGGATATACATTAATTATGCTGCTGGGGTGAAGGTGCTCGTCGCTGCCAGTCAAGATAGACTCACAAGGAAACATTAATTCAGCAATGGACTTTTTGAACACACCCCAGATCCTGTTTGCAAACAGCATTAATATTACATGTGGCAGTGAAATCAGCATCACAGGATCCGAGCACTTTTGCACACTACAGAGGTCCATCTAGTGGCCTTTCACGGGAGTGTAACCCCCCCCCCCCAAAAAAAAACAAAAAAACAAAAAACAAAACAAAACAAAACAAAAAATAATAATATAATTAATAATAATTTTGTTGTTTTTCTGTTGGGTGAGCAGATAACCGCGCTGCAGAAATTCGCAAGTAAGCTGCCACTAGACCTGCTTTTTCCTTTTTTCAAATGTTACCCTTGAACACATACGACTTTTTTTCTCCACCAAGCCAATATGTCCCAATAAAAGTCGACTGAGATGAAAAAAAAATAACTATATTGTTATTATAGACCGCATGTTAATACGTCAATTGGAAATAGTTATACATCTTAAATGATGCCAGATTAAAAGATGAACAAGTTATTTCTGAGGAATAAAAACTTGATGTTGAAACCGGATAAATCATGAGAAGTAGTCCTGCCCAATGATCGTTTATGCATTTTAGTGCATTTACGCCAGTGGTGTGTGTTTCATTGTTTGGGTGCCAGACATGAAATAAAATAGCTTAAATTAACATTCCCTTAATCAACCACAACAAAATGCTGCTTGCAAGCTATCCAACAGCAAGATAAGGCACAGATGCAGGACTCTTTAAAAAAAAGTTTCATCTTTTACATTTGGAGAAAGTAAATAGTCATAGTGCAAGATTGCAAAAGCAGTTTTATGATTTTTTTTTTTTTTTTGCATTACATATAAGAAAGCAAATTGGTCTTCCAGCGATACTGAAGTCCAACCTACGTGCACTTTATGGAGAAAACCCACTGAGCCTTTGAATTCATGTGTGTTCAGTGTCTAATCAAGCACCTTGCCGCACTCTGACTTTGCAAATATTTGTGAAACAATGGGGCTTTCTGGAGCACGATTAGTGACAGGATGCCATTGAAATGTCTTGATGTTTCCCCCTATGATGTTCCACGATCAACTAATTGTAAGTGGTTTTACTGAAAATTTGACCGAACTTCAGCAACTAAGACAAAGTTTCAGACCAAATAAAGTTATGGAGCAGGGTCGCCGAGTACTGAGGCGCATATTGAGTAAAAGTCTCCAAAGCTCTACTGACTCAATAACTGCAGGGCTGCGAACCTGCTCCGGCATTACAGTAAGCACAAAAACTGTACAGGGAGCTCAACGGCATGGGCTGAGCAGCTCCTGTAGGTGTAATGTATAGATGTTCAGTACTCTTGTCCATATAGTGCAAAAGCTACCTACTTTAAACGTTTAGCAGCTATACCTGCGGAAGGTATAGAAGCACATGTTGGTGAGCATTATCTTCTATGTGGCCTTACTGACAGTTTTAACAAAAGTTTCAAAGGTCAAGTTTCAATGCAAATGATGCAGATAGGCTGTCTGTATTTCCATGAACATATTGCAACGAACTGTAATACATTTCACCACCAAACGGTGGCAGGAAAGCCTCGTATTCTGCAGCTTATCTCCACCTGGAACAGGTGTTGATACCTCAAGTTATTTGAAAAATGACAAATTTAAATAAGCTTGCACACCGGAAGACTCAGATAACATGTCTTAAAAACGACAAATTTGAAAGTCTTCATTTTTATCTAAAAAAAATAAGCAAAACTCAGCAATATGCTCCCCTAACTGCTTTGTAAACATACAGTCTTGGTATACACTGCCAGAGCAGGATTTAAACAAGACTATGCTATAGTTACAGCCTAAGACTATGGTATTTAAATGATTAGATGTGGGGCAAATTTTGAAAAATAATGAAGCTTCACACCAGGTTAACTTTCTGTCAGACTAATTTGATTGGTTTTTCCGCTCAGGTAACTTCTGCGGTATGCGGGTGGTTTCACTCCGGAGTATTTGGAGGAGGTGGTGGCGGGGGGCGGGGTATGAGCGAGTCTCGTGCTCGGCGCGTGCCTCTTCGGCCCATCTGTCTCACAGGTCTAACTGTCATGGACACCGCGCGCCAATTTGAGGGAGGAGGGGGGGAATTCCCACGAGCGTGCTAACTACAATTCCCCAGAGGAAATGGACAGTAATAGCTCTCAAACAGGCTGGAGATAAACGAGGGGGGAGGAGAGGTCATTTAACCTAGAAGATTTTTTTTAGCTCAGTCTAAAGTACATATATGTGGAACAAGTCCGTTAGCTCGGAAGCAAAGCACATTGTGGTCGTTTTATGGGCACTATTAAATCTTCGCACATTTCCATACGCTAGCACTGTTTGTTTATTTTCAGACACACTGCCCTGACTCACAGGGGAAAAAAAGACCTTCAACTGAATATAACCTCAGCTGAATCTGAAGTTTATTTTTTATTTATCACGAGACCCACAGTTTCAAAAACTGTCGACCTTTTTATAGTAGAGTATTCAACTTCTAGCTACTCACTAAAATTGGATTGTCCGTTTATTAAATACGGTGTAGATTATTTGACTGCCACACTAATCCCATCTCCTTGTTTTGGGCTTATTATTTCCCACTTTGGTATGTGGACTCTAGACGTGAAAGACGGGGTACTTTTGTGCTGCAGCTGTAGCTTTTGATGATCGGTCTAACACAGGGTTTAATCAAGTGTAGGAAATTGTGGAGTCTTTTCCCAGACTGTTAAAAGACATTCCAACAACCTCAACCAGTGAGGAGCCAAATCCCCATTGAACTGGAAAGAAGCTGCCAACGGTTTTCCCCTCCCTCAGAGCCTGGGAAAGCTGGGATATTTCTTGCACGCGTCAGAAGTGCGACAGTTATTCAAATTGGACTCGATTATTCAGAGCGTGGGCCCCATCTAACCTATTGTGTGTTCACATCTGCTGCTGCGCGGGAACATTTAAATGAGATATTCTCTACCAAGTTCAAACCAACCTCTTGTAACCCAACAACTGTAAAATTCAGTATTTCTGACACAATAAGATCCCAAAATAATCTAGACGTGAAAGTTTACTGTGGTCAGTGACTGCCACAGATAGTACACTTGTTTTTTTGTTTTTTTTATTAAAAAAGAGGGGGAATCCTCTATGAATACTGGAAATTGTAACTTTAGCTTGACCATTTTAACCTGATGATAAATGCGTCATCATCTTTATTAAAGCCACCATATATTCATTCAGTTTTCAGTCTCAGTTTATCGTGTGAGGAGGCACAGTTTTGAAAACCCGTTTATAGGCTATATGGCAGAGTAATAGCTCCCTGTCCAGCCTGCTGGTCAGCGCGTGCCACAGAGGAATTGCTTTGGATTGGGTAAACTCGGGCGCGTGCAGGGAAGGGGCCTCCGGTGTGCAGCAGGGCATGCTCAACCACAGACACAGGTGTGTCTTTATCATCATCGTGTCAAATCTAAAATTCCCAAACAAACAACGTAATTATGTAATATTAAAAAAAACACACACACAAAAGGACTGTGGTAAGATTACTGTTCATAGAAAAGACACCAGACACCAAAAATAAACTTTATTTGCTGAAAGAAGACCAACACACAAAGCGAGGAAAATACTTTATTCTTTTCCATTCTCCCATCCCCAAATGCTTTCTTTCTTTCTTTCTTTCTTTCTTTCTTTCTTTCTTTCTTTCTTTCTTTCTTTCTTTCTTTCTTTCTTCTCGGTTTGACTGGCATATTCTTGAAATTGATACAATGCATAGATTGAATTACTATTGTAATGAGGAATAGAGCATACTCCAGATATTTAAATTAACAACAACCCTTTTGTATTTGTAGCTGCAAGTTTTTTGCATAGGCCTATATTAATAAAAACTTCAGTTTTCTGCAGCTTAAGTCGGTATGACAACATATATTTAGAAAATATGAACATTTGTGCTCTAAAGACATAAAGTATGTAATTCCTCTATAATGTTCCTATTTTTAATCTAAATATGAGTGCACCTGCAGTTTGAACATATATAAATGAGTTTTTACTTTTTAACATCTGCGATTGAGCGCAGATTTTGTGTAAAATTATACCTTTTTCCTCTCAGAGTAATAAACTCCAGGCTTGTAAGACCCTAAAAGATAATCTGCATTTTTTTATGATAGTGATAGTTATTGAATAATTTGCATTATTATGATACCTGGAACAATGCACTTTTAGAAATATTAAGCATACGGTATTATTGACAAGTCCTACCATCATATTGCTTAAGTTCCTTTCTTTAAACTTTACTGTTGTTCTCACAGCCTTTGAGACAAAACGTAGACGTCTTGTGCCCACTTGAACTTACCCTGCAGCCGTGATGTCTGCTCCACGGCGACCCAGTCATCCGTGAGCTGCAGTGAGAATATCTGCAGTCAGAGTTTCTCACACTCAGGGTCATTAGTGCCGGACAGAAACAGGACAACTAATTTGACAAGACAGGCGTTTTAACAATGCAACATCTGCAGCAAAAAAATTCAAAAAGGCCTTGGCAGCACTCTGATGCTCTAGTGAGTCGAATAAAAAGACAAGCTTATTTTCAAAGTTAAGCTCAGCTATATTATTCTGCTGCAGATAAACATAATTGGACTAACTCAAAAGATGGACTCCCAGTGTTCCCTTTGTAAGCATTGTTAAAGATAATCTACAATACTGTAAAACCCCATGGTCACGTGTTATAGCAGCTTTAGTTATAGGTGTCATATCAGCTTGTTGGCCAAACACTACAGCGCAAACAACATAGTCTACTTCAAATTGTGACACCAAATATCTCAAATATATACATCCATTAAAATAAAAGAGCAGCAGACAAATGTTATTATAAATAGCTGAGCTCTCCTACAAAAAGCAACACTACTACACTGTATCTAACCTTTATCTATATATTTTGTAATCAGAAAGGGTATGATGCCGTTTAAATTAAAAGTGAAAAACATACCACGTGTGACACGCCGATCCTGTGCTCGTGGATCAAGTCCCGTGTAGTCAGTCTGATGGCTAAGGTTGTATTGAGCGCCCTTTTAGAACACGAGATTTGGAGGCTCACTGACAGAGACGCTTCTGTCTGTGGGCGGGCACCCCTGCAGACCACGCCCACTCACTGGTTGAAGGACTGTGCAGGAACTTATAATAGTACAGAAAAATAATATAAAATGAAATAAAATGAAATAAAAATAGAAAACAGCAACAAGATTAAATGTTTTAAAGCTCTCTGAAGTTGAACCCAGTTTGGTTTTAATGTTCTGCGCTGGACTGCGAGCTAAAGTCTCATCAGTTTGACTATAAGGGGAGCATTTCAATAGTGTACTAATTTGCTTTTTCATTCTGAAAATAAAGAAACGCAGAAGAATCGTTTCGAGCGTTTTCGCCTTTTGTTGTTATTTTTTAAGCTTTTTTTTCTGGTTTATTATTCTCTGCGGAAATAATAAATGGCAAATCAAATAAAGACTTTAAAGAACATAAAGAAACCCCTCGTAAAGACCACTTCTCTATTTTGGGAACTGCTGTAGTAAAAATGTTTTTTTTTCTACGTTTTTTCTCGTGATTAACTGCCCACTTCTAGATTTCCCTTTGGGCAGCTCTTAATGGCCCCTGTGTCTGTGTAACTTCAAAAATAATGTATCGAAGCAGGAAGCCATCTGGTGCCTTTGTTCTCTTGGCTCGTGCTGTTCTCGTGCCCCTGATACGGCTGCACAATGGATTCCCCTCAATCAGAAATCCAATATTCAAAAACCCCGCCACCACGCCGCATGTCCTGCCTGTCCAATGCCTGCATCGAAGCTGCTGGCTTTTCTTATCCACACTATACTTCACTATTTACTAAAGAATTAAGAAAGACACAGTCTTTAAGTTACAGCTAGGTCTTCTATATACTATAGGACATACATATGACATGTCACTGACGCACAATCGAGTTTTTGTGTGCTGGTGCATTGAAGTGAGAGAAAGAAAAGTGTGTCAGAGCTGGAAACGTCAGCTATTGGTGGAGAAGCCAATGAGACGCTGTAAGTTTACCTATGTCAACTTTGAAGAGCAAAACAAATGTGCGTCACCAGATGTGTGCTTGGAGCTTGGCTTTTGGCTTTGTTAGGCTTCTTTGGATATTCAAATCCTGTCTGAGCCATCCATTTGGTTTGGGCAATGCGCAATTACACGAAAATATCTCCCCGCCTCTGAAACGAAAGACGCTAGGCTTGCTGTTTGGCACTGCAATAGATTTCATTTTAAAGAGGGCACAGCTAAATAATAATAATAAAATAAATTAATAAATAAGTCGTTACAGTTAATAAATCGACATTAACTACTGGCTCAATGCAATCATAGCTGCTCTTTCATTCAGTTGGTTTATTTATATTTCATCCTTTTGTCTTTTGTCAGGAGTGAAGCAACATGACATTATGGACTTATTCTTATGTGCAAACACAGTTTTAACCATAATTCCATTGTGTAAAAAAATAATACATTCTGTGCACTGATAACAGTGGCAATAGCAATAAAATAACGCTCGTAACATAATATTTGACTAGAAAATAGCTCAAATTATTTATTGTCATGTTTAATTGTAGATTTTGATATTCACAGTTAACATCTGAAATAAATAAAGAGCCAATATAACAGTTTGATGGGGCTGATTTCTTATTATTTGATAGTGGTGTTTTAATTAGACAGGTTAGTTTAAGTTCAAATAAAAATATAAGAATATCCACCTTTTGTCTCCTATAGCACGTGACCTGGAGGGACGCTCAGGGGACAGATTCAGTGACGTCAAATGGTCTTCGTGCATGGTAAAAAAAAAAAAGTTTGGATTTTCCCCAATCCGCAGATGCCTTATGAAAACGGCGTTGGTTTAAGCGTGGGGAGCTTGTTGGCACATTGTAATACGTGTTTGTTTGCGTCCCCAGATGATAAAATGTGACATCAGTGCTTTGACGACATGTATAAAAACAACGCTGGTGCTATGTAAAAACATTAGCATACGCATATTACGCGCACTGTCCCCACATCTGATGCTAAAAAAGCGTCATTTCTTTTATTACACAAACAAAGCTGTTTACTATTTGTGGAGGGACACACAGACCGATTAACAAAGTGAAATGAGACTTTAGTATACTCTAATAAAATCTAATAATGATCTTAGTATAATTTCCTTTTCTGTTTGTGTCTGCTTTGAAGATGAAATAGGGGCAAGGAAGTTTGGATGGTTTATGTATTTGATGATCTGAAACATGTGATACATGCAAAAATAATAAAAAATAAATTAAAGAAAATGCTTTTTCCACACACAAAGAGCAATGTGTTATGGATTGTCAGGTCTGGATTGATGAATGCACAGACAGAATCAGACACCAAACCATAATTTTAACCTGTCAAATGTTTTTATTTTACACGTTTCAGCAATGTGGACATTAGCAGTATCAGAAAAAGTACCAGAAAAAAGGATACCCTTGCAACATCTCAAAGTTGTTGAATCTCACGTCCTAGTCTGCTCTGTTCTTTGGAGATCAGTGACCATGTTGCTGTCTTGCTGTCTACCATGTTGTTGAACTAAAAAAAAAAGAAAAAAAGACACAAGATTCCTTCCAGGAATTGTTTTTGGTTTTGGGAGATGCCTCTTTTGATTTATACCCAGGATGCCATTTCTTAGAAATCAATGCAGCGTGTACTATACAGACACATTAGGATGTCGGATATTTTCTAAATGTAATTTTTTTGCAGTCTTTTCATCTACACCACTTGAGAGAGAGACCCAGGCACACTATGTCTAGGGGATTTTACACTCAACCAGCCATCAAGGGGAGACTGTTGGATTTCTCATTTTTGTAAAGTCTTGACTTTACTTTGTCAGCTTCTCAAAGATTACATACTGTATATCCTCCCAAGACCCTGGAATTCGTTCTTCTCCTCTATGAAGGACATGAGTCTGAAACTTCTACATCAAATAGAATTTATGCAATATATCTTAGTCCTACTGTAGAGTCACTAGGACATCTTGGGCTTTGTATTGATGCCACATTTGTGGGGGTTGGGCAAACAGAGCCCTTTCTTTTCAAAATGACAGGCATTACAGCGTCCACATTTTATGGCCAAGGAAGCCCAAGTGATACAATATTAAGATTCTATCGGTAAAACTCAAATTGTTTCTTGAATATCATATTTTTTATCTTCAATTTGATAGGATTTAAAAAATTTGCAGTAAAGTAAGACTTTAAAATAAAGCTTTTATTCAGTGTTCTTCGTATTAGACGAGAGGACTTATGAACTCCCATTCAACTCAATTCAATTCAATTCAATTCAATTCAATTCAATTCAATTCAATTCAATTCAATTCAATTCAATTCAATTCAATTTTATTTATATAGCACCAAATTAAAACAATGGTTGCCTCAAGGTGCTTTATATTGTATGGTAAAGACCCTACAAAGAAAAAGAAATACAGAGAAAACTCAACTATCAGATGAACCCCTATGAAAAAGCACTTGGTGACACTGGGAAGGAAAAACACCTTTTTAACAAGAAGAAACCTCCAGGCTCAGGGAGGGGCGGCCATTTGCTGCTACAAGAGTATTGTTTGATACAATTAAGAATTTTCTCTCCTGATATTCCTCATGTACCAGTCTATACTAAATCTGTAATGACTTTTTAAATTATTTTGTTAATAAGGTCGCTGCCGTCAGGTCAAATATTTCTCCATCATCCTCCCAGTATCACGCTGACACTTTGCTTACCTCTGATACCTGGTCCTCTTTTACTCCTGTTACCTTACAGGACATCAGTGCTTTGCTCGGTCATATGAAACTGACTTCAAGCCACCTTGATGTACTTTCTCCATCATTTTTCATTAGTGTGTTTGACTCTATTGGCCCCTGTATTCTGGAAATAATTAATACTTCTCTTTATACTGGCTCAGTTCCCAGCTATTTTAAACAAGCTATTGTTGAACCAATATTAAAGAAAACAAATTTGGACCCATCTCTTCCAAGCAGTTACAGGCCAATATCAAAATTACCATTGGTGTCAAAGATATTGGAAAAAACAGTTGCAGAACAACTTAACAACTTTTTGGAAATGAACAATGTTCTGGACATTTTCCGCTCTTCACTGAAACCGCTTTACTTAAAGAGTCTAGTGACATTCTGATGGCAGCAGACTCTGGAGAGTACTCCGTTCTGGTTATGTTGGATCTCACCTCTGCTTTTGATACTGTTGATCACAGCATCATGATAAATAGGCTGAAGGACTTGTTTGGGATTACTGGTGTTGTTTTAAAATGATTTATGTCGTATCTATCTGAGAGATCTTTTACTGTTTGTATGAATCATGTGTTGTCTGGAACATTAGTTCTGCCTTCTGGGGTACCTCAAGGATCTGTTTTAGGTCCGATTCTCTTTTTGCTGTATATACTCCCTCTAGGCCAAATTATCAGACATTACAATAACATTTCTTATCATCTCTATGCTGATGACATTCAGTTATACTGTTCTTTCAAAACTACTGAGTTTTATAAATTGTCGTGTTTAAATAATTGTCTATCAGAAATCAAACAATGGTTAAATGACAGTTTCCTCCAGTTAAATGCAGATAAAACAGAAACCTTGATTATTGCACCTCAGAAATTAAGCAGCATATCAGTTTTTTAGACCCTTCATTTCAGCCGAGTCTCAGAAACTTAGGTGTTATATTTGACAGTTCAATGTCTCTTGAGAAACACTTTAAACAACTTGTCCGGAACTGTTTTTATCATCTAAGAAACATTTCTAAACTCAGACTACTGGTGTCAAAGGCAGAACTTGAGATGATTACTCATGCTTTTATCTCTTCTCGTTTGGCATATTGTAATAGTCTTTTTACTGGTCTCAATAAATCAGCTCTGGATCGCCTTCAGACCGTACAGAATGCCGCGGCAAGACTTTTAACTGGCACAAACAAGAGCTCACACATTACTCCAGTTTTGGCTTCTCTTCATTGGTTGCCAGTAAATTTTAGGGTTCATTTTAAAATTTTAGTTGTAACTTTTAGAGCTCGGCACGGTGAAGCTCCCCAATATATCTCTGACCTGTTGAAACCTCATGCTTCATCTCGAGCACTTAGATCATCAGGTCAGAGGTTACTGGTGGTCCCACGTACTAGGTTTAAAACACGTGGGGATTGGGCATTTCAGGCACTGGCACCAAGGTTGTGGAACTCTCTGCTGTTGTATTTACGCTGTCTGGACTCCACTGACTCCTTTAAAAAGCAGCTGAAGACATTTTTATACAAAAGAGCTTTTAATTAATTTTTTCACTGCTTTATATTATTTTATTTCTATTTCTGATTTTACTGTGAAGCACTTTGTGATTTTTATCTGTGAAATGTGCTATATAAATAAATTTTACTTACTTACTTACTTACTACAAGTTGGTGGTGATAAGAAGCAGTGTGTAAGCTAGGGCTCTGAAGTTTTTTTCATAACAATATGTCGAAGGGAAAATATGAGCCTTTTCAGTTGAATTCAACTCTATTGAAATTGGGTTGAAAGACTTTTTTTTAAACAAGAAACCCAAACAACATTAGCACAAACACACAATCTGAAGGATCTCTGATTACATCAGACAGTAGTTATGCAACCAGGATTTTAAAAATGTCAAAACATGTAAACCAGAAACACAAACCAAAGGAAAGTGTCTTATCTCTTAAAGCTGAAAGCATTATTCATCATATTTGTGTATATGGCATAACTGGGATACCCTAGGACTTGAATAAAACCGGTTCTAGTTAATTGACAATTCACTGTGCTATCCACAAATGTGCATATTAAAGCTTAATGATGCAAGAAGAAGCTATGCAAAGAACATAATCCAGAAATGCTGCCATCTTCTCTGAGTTGAACCTCATTTAAAATGAACTCCGGCAAAGTAGAAAACTCTTCTGTGGTCAGACAAATCTGAATTTGAAATCTATCCATCTTGTTATCAGTACTCATTTCAAAAGCCTGCATAATGCTGATGATGGTATAAGGGTGCACTGTGCATCTGGAAAGGCACCATCAGTTGTGAAAGATGTACATGCAAGCTCTAGAGCAACATATTCTCCAATCCAGAAGAAGCCTTCTTTAAGGAAGGCTTCACATATTTCAGCAAGACAATGCCTTACCACATGCAGCATCTATTACAACAGAATGGCTTTGTACTTGAAGAGTCCAGGTGCTGAACTATCCTGCCTGCAGTCCAGACTTTTCACTAATGGA
The DNA here is from genome assembly GCF_051167445.1 of Perissodus microlepis. NCBI lineage: Eukaryota > Metazoa > Chordata > Actinopteri > Cichliformes > Cichlidae > Perissodus > Perissodus microlepis. Next base: position 6,932,052 of record NC_140480.1, on the reverse strand, counting down.
AAACATTTGGAGCATCATGAAATGATAAGCATGACAAATTTCCTTAGTTCCCAGATGTTTACAGACTGTTGCTCAAAGAAGAGTGGATACTACACAGTGGCAAACTGTGACAACAGTTTTGAGATGTGTTGCTTCAATCAATTTTAAAACGATTAAATATTTTTCTTAAATTGATACATGTTCCAAATGTAAAGATTTGAGTTTTAAAATGTAGGCTTATGAGATCTGCAGATCATTGCATTCTGTTCTTATTTACTTTTTACACAGCTTCCCAATTTTTGAAACTGAGTTACCATCATTATCTATGCTATTGTCTCGCATGCGCCCCTAAACCGTTACTACTGGTTCTACTTTGATGTGTCTTGTATTGAGAAGGACTCACACAGAATTCAATTTGTGGTTGGAGTCTGGCTGGCAAGTTAAGTCTAAGGTGTAAGCTTTCTATTTTCAAACATTTAAGCTCAGTTTCCTGTATTGGACGATACCAAAAATGCCACAGATATATAAAATCAAACACCTAGCCATACAATGTGGCTACATTTCTGAAAAAAATAGTTCATTTTAAAGAGATCATTGAGTTGGAATGTGGTTTTCCCATGGCTGAGCAGCTGCTGTAGGTGTAGTGTAGGTGACCCAGTATACTTCAGTCATACAATGTGAATTCTACTACAAACTACAAAGAATATAGGGGGATGGTAAAAGAAAATTAGATGGTTTAAACATCGTCATGGTGTTAAAACCATACTAAAAGTTTACAGTAAGTGTGCAATGCAGATGACTTAGTTTACCATGGATCAAACCTTTTCTTAAGAAAATGGCAAACAGTAAAGCCCATAATAATTTTTTACAAAGCCAAAGTCAGTGCACAGTTTGTTTGTGTCTTATCTGTTGGAAAATCCAAGCTATTCAATTTACCAGGTTGTCATATCATGTCAAACAAAGGACACAGTCAAGGAATTAGAATTATTAAATATTTGACATTTCAACTGAATCAAATATTTATTTCACCAGCCTTCATCTGGAATGGCATTTTTGTTTAAGCTTTCAGGAAAAAAAAGAAAGAAATAATGATAAATACACCAGTGCTGATATGCTTTTAAGAAAAAAAAAACAACCATCAACTGAAATGTTTGTCTTATGTCTCTCATGAGTCCGGCACTGAGTGCACAGATCATCACAGTATCACATCAACAAAAGTCAGTTCTTGTTTGAGCCAAAACAGAAGGGCACTGTAGTCTTTTTGTTTTTTGTGGTACTTTGTAGATCAAAATAAGACTCATTGCTTCTGCTACGCCTTGTGACCTCTTGGTCTTGCCATCACTTTGCTGTGGCTTGCTTTTTGTAAAACCTTGAACTGTGACAACTGGGAAAGGCTGCAGCACCCTGGACTGGATAAATGTTTAGGAAAATGGATGGATGTTTGTAATTTCTAAGCAGTTTCTGCTTATATATCTGTACTATGTGTATAAATAGCTTAATAATTGATTACAATCAGATTTTTGACTGTTATAATCAAATTTGTATGAAATATGCTTTACAAAGACTTCTATGTTTCATCTTAAACACATTTAGTGTAATTTAAAATATGATATGTTTTATTTTCTTAACTGAATGTACAATACAGATTTGTGGGAGATTTTTCTAACAGAATTAATGTGGAGCCAAACATTAGTGACCATGGAAAGGGCATATTTTAAAATAAAAACAAACAAAAAGATGATATTTTATATATAGCCTTATTGTCGTCTTTAATGTTTCTGCACATTTTGCGTATTTATATTATATTCATATATATTGTTTATTGCGATTACTTCTTGCCTTTCTTTTAGTACCGATGTGGGACAATACTCTAATTTCGTTGTGCAATTGCACAAAGTATGATCGTGCAATGACAATAAAGAGTTCAGTTTGTCAATGAAAGAATGGAAACTGGCAGAAAAAAACGATTATTGGATGTGTCTTTTTTTTTGAGCATTTCACGAAAATATGTATTTTTGAGCTTGCCGTTATGTATTTGGTATATAAATTTTCAGTCTACTTTAGGCTGCATAGAATAAAATATTTTTTTTTGTTGGTTTGTTTTTTGTTTTTTTGCTCCGTACACAAAGGTCAGTCCTGAGTCTAGCAGATGCTTTCGTGTCATGTGGATAATGGTAGCGTAGAATTTGGCTTGGGTCGCCAAACATCGTTTAGGGTGTAGTCGCGATTTGAAGTCTGGAAAATCTCCAAGTCTGGAAATTTTCATGTGGCTCCATGAAGTGGAGACGATCACCTTTGGCAGAGCAGAGTCCTTCGACGCTTTTGGTTTTACGCCTCAGTGCGCTTCAGCTCCATCTGTCTGAACGCTTTGGCTCGTGTCAGTCTCATGCCGTTTATACAACCAAATTCTATTAAATCTCATACGCAAACTCAGCGATTAGGATTTTAAAGATGTTTTCTTTGAATGCACAGGATAGCTCTTTGCCGTTTCATCTCTTCATCCAGATTGTACCTTGTCCAAAATTATACTGAAGATGTTATAATTGGTATTCTTATTGATTTATTTCCGCGGTAATAAACAATTTGACAGTTTATTTCATTTGGTGGAGTTGAAGAAATGAAATGGGGATTTAAATACCTAGTTTTACTGGAAACAAACAAACAAAACAAATTATGTGCATCTCCCACACAGTTGCTGTAAAACTTTGAGTGACTCCACTTTTCTGTACACCCTTCAACAAAGGATCACTGTGCCCTGATCGTGCACAGATGGATACCCACGCTGAAACCAAAACAAAAAAGGGTCCCAACCGAAGCCTTTCCTGGACTTTTTTTTCGTCTTATCGCGAAGTGCCAGTTCCCATACTGGACTTGGTGGCGGTTATTTGAGGCCCCATGGGGCAGGGCGCGTGCAAAACCGTGCATGTGTAATGCTTGACAAAATAGGAAGGTTAAATCCCTGAAGCTATAGAGAAGAGCAGATTGCAGTCGATGGGACAGCGTATCTTTGTCTAAATTATGAGTTTGTTGTGCGGTATATCTGGTTTCGCGTGCGTAAAAATTTACTTCAGTGTGATGCACATGTCTCGCTCCTTCTTGTTTCCTTGGAAATTCCCTGCGCAAAATGTATCCATAAAACTCCAAGGTGCTTCCAATGACATTAAACATCAAAAGATCTATAACTAAATTTATTTGACATCATTTAAAACAGAGAGCGTTTATATGCATTTTTGCAGTTTTGTCTATTTTTATTATGAACTCCTAGTTCTGAGTATTCTAGATGTTTTCTCCCTTTTCTACTCATCATGCCGTTTTAACTTGACTGTTACAAAAATACAACAATTGCACCATTGCGGTCATGTCCCCCTCCCCCACCCCACCACCACAGCCCCCCTCCCTCGCAAAAAAAAAGGAGAAAAAAAGAGACAAAACAAGAGTGAAGCACATTTATGGCGAGAGGACACATGATCGGGAGCAGGGGCTGGGATGCTGATGCGAGAGTGGTGCAGCAGCGGCAGACGGGGGAGGGTGCATAGAGACGGGAGACGAGAAAGGCGGGGGTGAGGTGGGGTGGGGGTTACCATCTGTTGCTCCGATCGTGGCGCGTGCCGAACGCGTGAATCCTGCTGGCAGCTCATAGGCCTGAGAAACTGACACTCTTTAAAATAGCATTTAAATAAAAGCTGTTTAAAGTTCTGGAGGTTGATGTTATATGTGTCACAGTTATCGTTTACAGATTGCATTATTCTTGTATTTACATAATTTGTAGGGAATACTTAACATTTCCATAATTCATAATTCAAAATTCATATTTAAGTGCGACGATTCGTGGGAGTATTTATCTTTTTTTTTTTCAATTCTTCCTTTAAACATGTGTATTGTATTGCACATGTATTGCACGGCTATGATATGCGATCTTATATTGCACATACACGCTTCCTTTTGCTTGCATTTCGAGCTGTCCGTCACCTCCCCCACTGCTACAGGTAAACACCGTGTTGTCGATATTGGAAGCAGTCTGCTGAGGGTCCAGAAGCAGATGTTAATCCATACATGGCGTGGCTTGGGTATCTGGTTTATTAATTTTGGAATAGATTAGTCTCCTCCCCTCAAATTCATTCATCTAGCTCCTTTTTGTTTTGTTGTGGCGGGAACGAAACCATAAATAAACGCACGGTATTAATTTTCATTATGCAGGATGTTTTCTTTGTTTGTTTTTAATCTAACTTGTAATTGTTCATTTATAGCTGTTTAACTTTGATGGGTCTCATAAAAACATGCTGACTTTACTTGTAGGAAGTGCTTAATACAAACATAAACAAAATGATACATAGGCGACTTTTAATAATTTAAGTTATTAACTAACAACGTCACGAAAAGAACAATGATACACTGTAGATATTTACAATGGCGGTTGTCTGCCTATACTAAGAAAAAAACAAATTTTCATACCCTGCACTTGTAATTTGATCTTGGATAGACGTTGAAGCCTTAAATTTTAAATGCAGTAAAACGCAGCAGCATCACGAAACTCCGCATACCAACATACAGACGCGGGGGGCCAGATGGTCCAGACAGGATCTCTACTCGTCTCCCAAGGGCCTCGCCCCCTGTGTCATCCCCCCGCTGCAATGGCTTGTGTTCCCTCCCCTCTGACGCTCCGGCTCCACATAAATAGGAAGCTCGCCAGCTCAGCGGCACACTTCAGCTCAGCCGCTCAAGAAGCAAGTATCTCCCGTCAAAAAGCACAACAAGAAAACGCAAACAGAATGAGTCCCAGCTTCTCTACTGAGGCCAGCCAGCCTCTCCCTGCAAGGTCCACCGTGGCCCAGAGAAAACAAGCCAACGAACTTAGAAAGGTAAGGAGAAGACGAACCACTGCGCAGCTGTTTGTTTTGTTTCTGGAAACGTGTTCTGCGTTAACTCTATCGGTACAGCCTAGTAACAGTGTTGAAATTATTTTTTGTAGACTCTTAAACCCCTGCTGGAGAAGAGAAGACGAGCTCGCATCAATGACAGTCTCAATCATTTGAAGAGCCTGATTTTGCCCCTTGTTGGCAAAGATAACGCACGCTACTCCAAGCTGGAAAAAGCGGACATTCTGGAAATGACAGTCCGCTTCCTCAGAGATCTTCCTTCCACCCCAGTCAAAGGTGAGCATTACCTCTACGACATGCATAGCACACTGTTGTCCTCCAAGTTTAACACGCTTCTTGTGAAAATCCCAGCCACTGATCAAATATCTCCTGTCCTCTCTCCAGACTCCGCAGACAGTTACAGAGAAGGTTACAAAGCTTGCCTCCAGCGCGTTTCCGCGCTGCTTCCCAAAAGCCTGGACCAGGACGCGTGCCAACGGGTGCACGACTTCGTCCAGCAGTCCATGTCTGCCACCGTCACTCCAACCTGCCTGAACTGCTGTGCCCAGAGCTCCAGGACTTTACCTCAGATCCAAGAGAAAATTATGAGTCTCAAATCCAGCTTCACTTCCAGGCTGGAGACTCAGCACCGCAGCAGCAGCGCAGTGGCTCCAAGCAGAGCGCAGGCAGACCAGCAGGCTGTCAGCGCTGCTATGTGGAGACCTTGGTAGATTAGATGGACAGTTATCTCACGCCTGTTTATTTTGTGCTGTTTACTATTTGTACTAAATCAGTGGTAGTTTTAGTGAGTACGGTGAAGAAGAATTGTTGGAGCTGTATATAAGTTTAAGTCATTTTGCGTTTAATGCTAGAAGACTCGAGCACAGATGTCAAAGAAACTGAAGGCTTTGAACTTAAAAAAATGCAATCCTCTTTGGGGTTTCAGAGTTAAGGGTTGTAGACAACACTTTTGTAAACCCCACGGGTTATTTTGTTTGAGGTTTGCACGATTGACTTAAATGTATTTTGGTCTGTGCAACAGAATAGTCAGTAAACACTATGTGTTAACTAGGATTATATATTATTTATGTACGAAAAGACACGTTTTATGACATTTCTGTTTTGTCAATGACAAAATATTTTCAATAAAAGTATGCTCGACAAAGATGTTTATGGTGTTTGATCGTTTTTGTTGCGGTGATTGAAGGACCTCAAATTTATCACTGACCCCGGATGCCTTAATGAGACGATTCTGGGTGAAATGAAAGAAGAAAAAAGGCGCGCAAACGCACAAAGCCACAGGTCATCCAGAGCCCATTGATGCTGCTGAGCAGCTGCTCTATTGTTGCTGATGTGAGGCGCCGCTCTAGTTGCCGCCAAATCTGTGGGAAGAAGTACTGGTTGTGTCACAGGAAACACACTGAGATTACTGTCGGAGTAACAACAGACTAGACTATTAAAAAAAAAAATTAAAATAAATAAATATATATATATATATATATATATATATATATATATATATATATATATATATGTGTGTGTGTGTGTGTGTGTGTGTGTGTGTGCCTGTGTGTGCAGTGTATGTCTTGTATTGCTTTTAAATAATGTATAACCTTATTACAGAAAAACCATGAAACACCTTTTGCAGAAAACGCATTTGGTGTGACGTAGATGGTAGATGTAATCCCCGTGCTTTATCTACATTCAGTTTGTGAAAAGAGCAAGCCGTTTATAATTATGTTTTATTCAGATACAAATGATAATATAAAAGGTTTTACAAAATCTTGCAGAAATCATATTGTGTAGAAATTTTGTTAGACCTGCATGAGCTCAAAATGAGGAAAATTCGGAATCTAAGAGGAATTATTAAGTTAACTAAAAATTTGTTTTCAACCAATACGGTGACAGCGCATAACCTAAAGCATCAATGTGTCTTTTTAAAAAAAATGAAAAAGAAGCTGGTGAAGAGCAAAGATGGTTGTACTTTATAGAGATGAAATATGCAGAAATTTATTTGAAGAATTAATTTTTGCATTTGATGTTTTTCAGGTGTTTAAGTTAAATTGTTTGTTGCATAGCTGCTGGTGTTGTAGCATTTTTTTTAATTAGGAAAAGGATATATACTGCCGAATGTATACATTTGGAAATTTAAATAAAACATTGTAAAATGTTTTCTTAAAAACTAGAAACTTCTATCTGCATTTTTAAGTTTGCATCACTTACATGTCAGCTTTCCATATGGTATTTCTGACTCTTATAATAATGCTTAATCAAATTTCTGACCACTATTTCATGCATAATTCTTTTAGTTAGAACATATTTGGGGGTCCTCCTATGCAGTCACATTACTGTCAGTACTCCGGTTATAGAAAACATTTCCTGGTGACATCTCTCATATCAATGGATCCTTTGCACATTTTCTTTTGCCACGAAGCCACACACTTCTACATGTTAGAGATCACTAGACCTATCAAAGGTTTAAACAGCCTCCAACTGCCATGTGATAAAAACAAATTAGTTATTTGGCGCCTTTTGTAGAACCCCTAACACTGATTTTAACAATTGGAATATGAACTTATTATTTCATGTATTTCATCTATTTTTCCCCATTGATGGTGACTTTGAAAAATGTTTACCTTTTGTATTTTGGTCTCAGACTTAGAGAGACTCGGGTGTTTTCTCTATTTTCTGATAATATATCAGAGAAAACCTCTCAGTTGTTTCACCTGAACTATTATGCTATTTCCCCATTTCATAGCCTTGAGCTACATCCATGAGTGTTAAAATCTGATTTGATGATAAATTATTTTGACACAAAGTGAATCATGGGGCAGCATGGTGGGGAAGCATGGTGGGGCAGCATGGTGGGGCAGCATGGTGGGGCAGCATGGTGGGGCAGCGGTTAGCATTGATGCTTCACTTCAAGAAGGTCCTGAGTTTGACTCCACCAGCCAGCGGGAACCCTCCTGTGTGGAGTTTGCATGTTCTCCTTGTGATTGCGAGTATGACTGTGCAATAGTTGATCTCATCATTGATGGGGATGACAGGAAGTACAGAGAACTGACCCAATGTTTTGTGGACTGGTGCCAGCAGAACTGCCTCCAGATCAACAATAGAAAAACCACGGAGCTGGTGGTAGATTTCCACAGGCACAAACATTCTCCACTGCAACCACTAAACAGCTGTACATTCAGGTTGTAGATAGCTGCAGGTACCTTGGTGTTTATCTGAACAATAAACTGGACTGGATTCACAATTCAGATGCTCTCTACAGAAAAGGGCAGAGCAGGCTGTACCTGTGTCTTTTGAGGTGAAAGACCCACTCCTGAAGACCTTCTATGACTCTGTGGTGGCCTCGGCCATCTTTTACGGTGTGGTGTGCTGGGGCAACAGCATCTCTGCTGGGAACAGGAAGAGACTGAACAGGCAGATCTGGAGGGCCAGCTCTGTTCTAGGATGCCCTCTGGACTCAGTGGAGGTGGTGAGCGACAGGAGAATGGTGGATGAGCTGTCATCCTTGTTGGACATCTCCCACCCAATGCAGGAGACTCCAACAGCACTGAGCAGCTCCTTCAGTGGCAGGCTGCGGCACCCACGATGTGGGACGGAGAGATTTCACAGGTTTTTCTTTCCAACTGCTGTCAGACTCCACAACATGGTCTCTGCAGATGACCACACACGTGCGGACAGACAGACACACACATCCAATACACCATGATAGCCTTCGCCCAGTCTCCCTTATGTGCTATATTACTAAGTGCAATTTCCCTGATATGACATAGTATTTTATTCTATTTTATCTTATTCTATTTTTTTTTTTTGTAAATTTTTTGCTGCTCTTAAATTGTACTGTCCACTTTCTGCTGTAACCAAAAAAAATTCCCACGTGTGGGACTAACAAAGATTTATCTTATCTTACTCCAGGTCTTTCCCAAAGTCCAAAAGACATGCCAGTCTCATTTTCATGGCTAGAAAATTAGACTGGCATAAAGAGCAAAAAGGTGACCTTTTATACTATAACTTTTTTTGATCAACCACCTATCCCTTATGATGATACAGCCCTTGAAGGTTTAACCAAAATGTGCTTTTCTACAGTGACTTATCATAAAACAGATAAAACATCTATGTATTGTCCTTGTTTCTGTCACAATTAGTCACTGATATTATATCGGTGCAGTTTCGGTACACTGATACTTAAACGTGGTTATAGAAAGAAACCAAAAGAGACTCTGGCTTTAGACTGGGACACTTATAGCGTAAAAGTGATTTGTTTCCAGTTTTTAACAGAGCTTAAATTTGCTTCCCAGTTCTGAGAACTCAATCTTGCTATGTTTCATGTTTAAGCAATTATGAAGGCTCAAAAATTCAAAAGAATTCAAAAAGGAGTTTTAATCTATCTCTATGAGCTTTGGGGGGCTGGAACATGTGATATATTTATAGTATGATGATAAAATTTGTCATACTTTCAATAAACACATTGATGTTTACAAAAATGGTCAAATACACTTGATAAAGTCCAAAAATTACAACTTGCTGATTTGGAGGGGGTTATATGGGAGGCTCATTGAATTTCCATGGAATTACTCATTTGGTGAGCAAAAGCAAAGACTTTTGCTTAACATTAGGAAGTAAATGTTTTGCCATTTTGCATAACCAAAAGAAAAACATGTGGCCAGTTCTGACATCCCGTTCTGATTAAACTTGTACATAAAAATAGAGAATGAATTCTGCTCTGCCATTAAATATCTAGCACTTCTAATTTATGTAAATGTTAGGCAGCACTTACCAGCACCAGCCAGTCATCAGTATATGACTGCAATTCACATAAATACTCTTTGCTTTCAAAAGAAATGCACTAAATGGACATTACTGTGAACATTGCTGTGAACAGCTCCATCATGTCAGTCATAGAGTTAGGTCCATATTTATTTGGACACTGATACAATGATAGTGTTTTTGCAATGATCCCTCTTTGCACTACCACAGTACATTTTACATGAAAACATTAAGATGTGATTGGAGTTCAGATTTTCAGCTTTAATAAAGGAAATGGGTAGAAAACGTCTCTGCTGACCCCTCACATCCTGGACATAACACTGCTCAAACTGCTGCTTTCAAACAGGCGCTCCAGAGCTCTGTTTACGAACACCAGCCACCACAGAGACAATTTCTTCTCACAGGCTGTCACTGTGATGAACACAGTTAAATAACCCACTGTTATCATGTTCAGGTCATATCATTTCTGTGACTTGTTATATCTTACTTTTTAAAAAAAGACTTTTCTTTTCTTTGCATGCAGGAAGCAAAGTAAACTGGAAGCAAATTCCTTGTTTGTGTGCACAAATGTAGCCAAATAAAGATGTTTGTGATGTTATGACGATGTGCCATTTACCCATTGTCTGCCTCTGAAATGAAAAAGTACTGCTTTATTAGTGTCAGAAGGCTTTACAAAAACCCTCCAATTGTCCCATTCCTATATGGACTATTCTTGTGTCTTTAGTTTGGTGGTTATGCCAGGATACTGTCCCTCCACTTTACTCTTCATGTAATCCCAGACACACTTGATAATGTTGAGATCAGGGCTCTGTGGGGGCCATACCTTCCAGTACTTCTTGTTCTTCTTTACGTTGAAGATAGTTCTCAATGACTTTGGCTGTGTGTTTGCAAATACCTGATGGTATTGCATGATGGATAAGTATCTGCCTGTATTTCTCAGGATTAAGAACACGATAGGCTTGGATGTAGGCTTCCTCACATTAATTGACCAAATCTCCAACTCCATTTGCAGAAATGCAGCCCCAAGCTTTCAAGGAACCTCCACCATGCTTCACTCACTCACTATTGTACTGCTCTCCAGCACTTCGATGAACAAACTGCCTTCTGCTACAGCTAAATATTTCAAATTTTGACTCGTCTGTCCAGAGCACCCCAGTTCCTATGTTTTTGTGCATGCTTAAGTCACTTGGTCTTGTTTCCACGTCAGTGGTATGGCTTTTTGACTGCAACTCCTCCATAAACATCACTTCCATCCAGACTTCTCCGGACAGTAGATGGGTGTACCTGGGTCCCACTGGTTTCTGCCAGTTCTGAGCTGATGACAGTGCTGGACATCTTCCGATTTCAAAGGGTGATAAGCTTGATGTGTCTTTCATCTGCTGCACTAAGTTTCCTTGGCTGACCACTGCGCCTACAATCCTCAATGTTGCCCGTTTCTTTGTGCTTCTTCAAAAGAGCTTGAACAGCACATCTTGAAACCCCAGTCTGCTTTAAAATCTTTGTCTGGGAGAGACCTTGCTGATGCAGTAAAACTGCCTTGTGTCCTTCACAACCTCACCTTGGTAGCAGAGTTTGGCTGTTCATCACCCAGTTTTAGGTCTCTTACACAGCTGTTTCTGACCATTAGCACCTGTTTGGTATAACTGGTTGATCACCTGACTGTAATCCTACAAAGTCCCTGAATTTGATCAAGTGTACCTATGAATTGATGCTGGTTTGTTTGTTCGCTCATTTTGTAAACTGATAAAAAATAAACAATCATTATTTATCTTTCTGAAAGCATTCTCTGTTTACAACATTTTTTCCACACCTACCTAAAACCTTTGCACAGTACGAGAATTTACTTCCATTTGTTCCAATTCCAATTGGAACAAATGGAAAAATGTTACTATTCATTTATTTCTCCATAGTTATGACTTTATCATAGAACAGTTTATGATAACAGTCAGTTGTCATAGAACTTCACAGTTTAGGTGTCAGAAAAAAACGGCTTAAATTCTTATATGAAGTAGTAAAAAGAGATTCATATTCATTCATATCACTACTCTTTAGATTTTTAACTCCCTGTTTGACGCTCTGCACTCGAGCAGACATATAGACGTTGTAGTAAGAGCTCAGTTTGGGGAGTTTAGCCTAATTGACACTCTTCTGAAGTAATTAATATTCATACTCTTTCAAACTTTTTTCAATTTTACATTCACCGACAAATTATATTTTTACGTTTCCACCGAAGTGATAGCCTCCACTAAAATAGGTGAACTGTACATGGTTAGAGAAAAATACTGAATTTGGTGCTCTCCGTTGTTTGAGTCGTGAAAAGCATCGAATCTCGAGATGAGGCAAAAGTCTCTCCACCCTTAATTCCCATGAAGTGTTGGTACATTTCAGACAAAGGCTCGCTGTTATCGGTCTGCACAGATGGTTTGTCGACGCCGAATTTGATTGAAAACACAAAAGAGGACTCTAACCGTAGGAGCAAAACAGAGAAGAGCCGACCCCTCCCACCACCATCATCCTGCAATCCCAGCAGGGCGCGAGGGGCGCGTGCAGCAAGTGTGCCTCTCAATTTCAGGACAGGGTTTGACTTCGTTTGAAGATCTTTTGTAGGCTTCTGATCTCCATATTTTACCCCTTTAGATTTATTTGTTTACATTTGAAGTTAAATGCTGAACTAAGATAGCTTCACAAATCGACCCCATTGCAATATTATACCTATACTCTATTGCGTTAAAAAAAAAATTAACTCAAACTGAACCAGGTGGAAAGATATATATTAGAGAATTTAGTAATAGAATTGAGAATTTTACAGTCATATTTTATTTTATTTTTTCTACCACTGTCTCCGGTAAGACAAAATAATACTCCTTCGAAAAGATATCGACAGAGTCATGCACTCCTGCTCAAACATCTTTCATCTCTGTGAAAAGATTGAGCTGTGTTATCGTGTAGTTATGATAAACAACCATGTCACGATAGCGTGGACGCTTACAAAAAGAAAACAAAACAGAGGCAAGCTATGGGAGACAACTGCAGCATAGAGTAAAACGGGATAGATGCAAAGCTTCTTTCAGTTGGACCCTAACAACATGGACCTATTAGAAGCTTGCAGATGGGATACCCACGCCAAAAACCGCGTTGAGATCGTGTGTCGTGCGTGTGAGGTTTATAGAAAAAGAGCACAAATGTTTGGAACAGTCTCTCTGTGTGTATGCGTGCGCGCGCATAGACTGGACCAGGAGACTGCTTACTCCGGATGCTACAGAGGTGCAGGAGGAGTATGTGGGGTGTGGGGGTCATTAATGGAGGTTGGGGGTTGGTAGAGTTTGGAGCTCTTTAACAGACAGCCATCTGGTCCCCGTGGCGCGTGCTGCGCGTGTGGTTCCCCAGAGTGCAGTGGTATTTGATGGGTTGTCATGCCTCTCCAGTTTATATTTTAAACAATAACAATAATATCACAGTTATCACTTAAAGTTGGTTCACACTTGGCAGGACAGATTGCTGGGTTATTAAATACTTTTAGACTACGGACAGGTAAACGGACACAAACATTTAAAATGCCTTGTGAGTAAGTTACAACCTGGTGTCCTTTTATATTTTGCTATGGTTATTGTGATTTAATAAAATGCACCCACAGCACCCACCCTTTGTTTTTTCAAGCCCCCACCTCACTGCATGATGCGTTAGCTGTAGTGGGATACACCCTACAGGTAGAGACCTCCCCTGGGTAGAGACTGCATAAAAACGTCACATGCAAAACCATTGTTGTAAAAATCTAAGAACAGATGTTATTTGAAAGTAGCGTGGCTTGGGTATATATGCCTGGAGTAAGATTCTATATCCATGTGGACACTTTTTTTCTTGAATGCAAGCCTGGCCCCTGTGCGACTAATGCATGTACTGCATCCTCTTGTTTTAAGTTTTTATTTTTTATTTTTAAACACACAGCTCCATGCAGAGAATATATGAAGAATATTGTATCTAGGCATCTCCGAACACTGCGTCATTACGCACCAGTAGTGTTTTCTAAACAAAACAAAATTTAGTTCCATCAACTGTGTGAGGAAAAAATGAATCTATCTTTGTATTAAAACATCACATTTAAAATATGATGTAAAATGTATGGCTTAATGAATGGATATTTGATGAATTAGCATTTGACGCGTCAAAACTGGAAGCTTCTTTACGCACAAATTTCCTCAGCTTTTTGGTGCAGATTTTGTTTGGTCTACGGATCATAACGCAGACACGCACCGCAGCTACGCTTGGATTAAAGTAAAAGACAGATGGTTATCTGACTAAATTTGATGCTTTTGTCTTGTTTTCGTAGAATGTGGGTCCCGTTCAAATCGTTTTGTGCCGGCTTGGGGGCGTACCCATGACGCACGGAAACCGACGCCACGGACCTGGATATATACCCCAGTACTTGGCCGTTAGAGGCACAACTTCGCCTATCTTGGTTTTGAACACTACTCTGGCACAAAGTCGACGCTGAAAATGTCTCCGAACATGACATGCGAAGCTCTCCAATCTTTTCCCCCAAAGCTATCTCTTGCCAAAAGAAAAGAAGCTCTTGAACTGAGAAAGGTAAGCAAAGTGGCTAAATTTAGTTTCATTTCCTTAAATATTTTTACCGCATACTTCACACATGTTGTAATGAATGAATACTAAATTCTATGTGTCCTTTTGTTTCAGACTATGAAACCGCTAATGGAAAAAAGAAGACGCGCCCGTATTAACGAAAGTCTGAACCGCTTAAAAAACCTAATCATCCCCCTCACAGGCAGAGATGTAAGTTGTTTGAATTTACATTTTCAGTATGCTCACTTTGCAGATGTAACTGACTATAGTCAGCACAGCATTTTGACTCATACATCTAACATCTTCTTTTCTCTTTTGTCTCCAGCACTCTCGTTACTCCAAGCTTGAGAAAGCAGACATCCTGGAAATGACCGTGCGGTTCCTCGGTGACATTCAACCTGCTAACGCTAAAAGTAAGTTAGCTATGACTTATTTAACCCTTTTATTTCTAAATGTATTAACAACAGATTAGATGAACATCAAACCTAACATTTATCTGTTTTTTCAGGTTCTGTAGAGAATTACAGGGAAGGTTTTAAGGCGTGCCTCAAACGCGTCTCTGTTCTGCTTCCCCAAACCAACTTGGATCCAGACGCACACCAGCGCGTCAATGAATTTGTCCAGCAGTCCATATCCGCCACCGTCACCCCAACCTGCCTGAACTGCTGCGCCCAGACCTCGATGACTTTGCCTCAGATCCATCAGAGACTCTTGAGCATCAAATCCAGCTTCAGCTCCAGGGTGCAGAGTCAGCAACGCAGCAGCGCAGCGGTCCCCAACCAAGCGCAGTCAGACTCGCAGACTGCCAGCGCTGCAGTGTGGAGACCTTGGTAAATTTCTTAAGTGGTCCTCCGACAGCTGTAAAAAGACTGTAATGTGTTTAATGTTGGGAATAATATTGAGAGAGCATTACCTGTAAATACACACAGTGATTAAGAGCTTGGATTCCGTGATGAAAAGCAACAATTCATCGTATTGGTTGAGTATTGTATACTCGTTTTGCGCGCGAGTCTTTTGTCCTGTACAAGCTGACAAGTGTAGACAGTCGTGTATATATGAATTTTTTTAAAAATCTGCATGTATGTATACGTTCAATATTTAGTCCTCGTCGCGGACTAAGTAATCAGGGGCCATGGAAACAGCCCTGTAAGACCCAAAGGGTCAGTTTATGTCTGAATTTGCACAACAGACTTCAGAGTCCTGAATCTGTGCAGATGAACTTTGTAGACATAAAATGTCTGCAGTGAGTATCTCTGTTGGGACGTGTTGTATTTTTGCTGTTTACAGCAAATTGTATTGTATATTTTGTACAATAAATGAATAAATAAACTAGTTAGATCTCGCTTTGTGTTTTTGCTTAGACTTTCTGGTCTTTTACAGGTTTATTGATATGGATCGTTTATTCAGTAATAAAAGGAAAAACGCTCTTTGGACCCTTCGCACACAAAGATGACTGTGATTTTAACTGTAAGGACAGGGGCAGGACAAGGCACGCAGCAAATTTGCATAGCAAAACTGGCAGTATGAACTGACCTATATTACAGGAAGGAAGTAGACAATGCAGCACCAATGTGTACATAAAAAAAACGGAGTTTTTTGAGCTAAAAGGTGGCGTAGAGAATTGAATGCATTTTTTTTTTTAATTAATGAACAAAGTATTATATGACACAGTTGTCAGGCAGATGTGAACAAAACTGACGCCACTGGCTGCAAAAACTCTGGGACGCATTTTGAGGTCAAATGCGCCCACAGCAGGCAGCATAAAATACTGCTCCTGAATGGATAGTTTGAGAAAGTGCGGTCTCTGCTGCCCCCCTCTGGACGATTATAGGTATTGACATAGCTGAGGTTTCTCATTCTCAAACATGCCTTTCTCATTTAACAATTTAGGAAGCTATGGAATGCAAAGGATCTTCTCTGGCTTATTATATCGATAATATAATAGTTTATTATTTTAGGACAATTTGAAAGAACAGATTTTGCAAAACATTTAGCAGATAATTTCTACGAGCTCTGCACATTTCCTCTAATCGAGCCATTTCGCAAAGACACTGTGACCACAGCAGCCGGCGGACGCCGGGAGAGTGATTTCCCTTCACATCACACACGAATCTCACTGCAACACGAGAACCATGTCGGCACCGCAGACGGGCGAGGCAGCATCCCCCCTTCAGATATGCAGGTAGGACGTTTAATAAGACACGTTTACACGAGTGCTACCTTCACACACATGCTAATAACGTGCTGCTGGTCGCCAAATGACGAGAACAACGCGGCTACCGGCGTAGTTGCGTGAGAGCTGCTGACAGGACGATAACCCAGATAATCCGCTTCTGCTTCTTTTTATATTTTTGCGCAGACTCCATCGCCCGAGTTCAGCCGCTGGTTCAAGATGTTTGACGTGTGCTGTTGTATAAAACACGAGACGCAGTTTTTTCAAGATGTTTAGCGTGCGAGCTTCGTCAGAGGTGCGGACCATCTCAGCCGCGTTTCGCAAGTGATGACCTCAGCGCGGTTAGCTCATACGAGACAGGCGAAACACGGCCAAGGACGAAGGCCACTACAGTCGGAACCATTTTACCCAAAGTCCAAGAAAAGTAAACACTTTATCGCGTGAAAGTTTATCGCGTGACTCAATTTGTCTGGACATTAGTTTAATTAGTCCGCACTTTGCCCCTTTATTTATTTAATCAGATAATGAACAGATGTAGAGCCCAGAAAGCAAACAGCCATCTGTGATAATAAGGGCACGACTGCGACCTATTAAAATACCTTTCAACGGCGCGTAATTTTCCAGAGAATAGGTGGTAGTACTTGCGCTCGTCCGTAGATGGAGCCAAACTTCTCTTGCGCACCTCTGCTATGTCAGAAATATATGCCTACATTTAAAGAAAAGAAAAAAAGGAAAATAAAACATTCCCTCAAGTAAAAACACGAAAAACGACGAAAAAGACGAAAAAATGCACAATCAAAAGAAGATTTAAATTATTCTAAAACAGCAACATATGATACTTATATAAGTCACTATGACATTTATATGACATTTAAGTTTTATAATCTTTTCTCATTTTTCACTGCTCAGTGTTCAGTTTCTGAGAAGTTTACCACGGTCTTCGGAAGACTTCCTGAAGCCAGACAGTATTAGTATTAATGAATCATAACTTCAAAAGTATTTCTTTAAACATTGGGTCTGATTCACCCCCCCACCCCCTGGAGGATGTCAAGTATTTCTGGCTTTGCATGATTGATGTGTTGAAACCTTTAGGTGACTGACCATGTGGGAGTAAGTTTTCAGTTACTGGGATGTTGCAGTAAGATGCTAGTAGTTCTATTGAATATGAACTTCTTTTCTGTAATCATAAAAAATGTAATATTTACAGTCATAATAATACAGTGATCATCAAAGATTATGGGATTATCTTTAATGATCACAGAAAACAAAGGCGGCAGTCACAGGTTGGGTCAGTGAACATATTTATTTAAGCTTATGCTATAAACTCACACTCTCTACTTCAGCTACACTACCACAAGCCCAAAACAGATTTAGCCTTGCTAAACTAACATGAAAATCATGTAATGTCTAAAAGCAAAGAGCGAAGAAAAGAATCCCACCAACCACAGGTTGTCACAGACTGATTGGATGATTCACTGTATAAAAGGTGCACTCACTTATCGAATACATCATTCTTCATCATGCTTCAGTGCACCAGCTTCTAGATAAATCCATCCATCCATCCATTCGCTTCCGCTTATCCTTTTCAGGGTCGCGGGGGGCGCTGGAGCCTATCCCAGCTGTCATAGGGCGAGAGGCAGGGTACACCCTGGACAGGTCGCCAGTCTGTCGCAGGGCCAACACACAGGGACAGACAACCATTCGCACTCACATTCATTCGCACATTCACACCTAGTGACAATTTGGATTATCCAATTAACCTATCCCCACAAGCTGCATGTCTTTGGACGGCGGTGGGAGGAAGCCGGAGTACCCGGAGGGTAGATAAATCACTCACATAATTCAGTATGAGTGCATATTTTCAACATTTAAGGGCTGAAAGTGTTTCAATCCTTTACAAAAGGACCAATCCAAACTATTCAATCATCAGAACGTCACCTTTTGGGCCGTGTGTGTGGAAAAGTCACTGAGAGCCCAGCTCAAACCCAAAATCCTAGTGGTATACTCATCCTGCTCTCTTCTCTCCTTCCTCTTGTTGCTGCACTGGCAAATGCCTCTACGTGTTCAAAACCAAATTCTTACAGAGTTGATGTCAACAGGTTCGTGAGCATTGTGCACAAATGACAGGGAGCAAGGCCAGGAAGTGCAAGTTTATTATGTGAACGTCTCAGCATGGCCCTCTGCCATCAAAGCTTTTCAGAAAAGGTGCCTATTTTAATCAATGGAGTGTAAAATGACTGAATAAATATTTGCAGAGCTAAAGTTCAAATCATAAGGAAAATGTGTACTGCATAAAATTTTTTAATAACATGTCCACTTTGCCACTTTACCACAACACTATGACTGTAAACACCCAGTATAGTCCAGAGGACGGCTTTTTTTGTTAGTCATTTAGATTGAGGTCTTCCTAAGAAGTTACCCTGACTGATCCATTGGATATTCTGTCTTTGCACAATGATCTTTAACGTCACTGAACAGTTAGAAGTGGATGTATGTGCATTAACAGGAAGTTAGTCATCTAGTTCTTCTTTAAGTCAGCTTCACTGACTATATATCAAAGATGCGCTCCTTCTGATTTCTTCGCTGCAATAAGAAGCTAAACAGGATCCATCCAAGTGCCCTCATGATTAGTTTAAGACTGCATTTGGAAGCGTTATGATTTTTATATTGTTGGCTTTCATTTGGCCTCATATCCAATATTAAGAATATTAAGAACTTCAGATTGCTTTTCTGCAACACACTAGGAAGGTATATTTTTTCCAACTGTTTGCTCAGAGTTCAGTTTTTTCCTCTCTAGAAGATTCGTACAACGGCTTTGTGAAAAGCTAAAAAATATAAACAATTTATTTTGTGACTTTTAGTACAGAATAGGAGAACACCAAGTGGTAAGACAACATTCTTTGACTTACTGTTTATGCATACAGCGATATGTATGTGTGGATGGATGTGTGAGTGTGTTTGGCAAATGCCTGTCTTACGTGGTAATGTAAGTATGCTTGCAGTTAAACACTAGGATGCAAAATCACTTTCACACCTGTGCTGTGATCTTGTTCTGTGGACAGCCAGGAGAGAAATGACACTGAGACCCCAGTTTGTGAAGATAATTCGGTCTTTCAGCCAACATTGTTCTCGACGCAGGTAAACTAAAATAAATAAATAAATAAGAGTTTTTTTCAACAGGCAGAAGATTTTGTCTTAGGCACCCATTAACAGCAATATTTTGCATTTTCAGTTAGTTATCATCTATATATCGTTTGTATGTTTAGTCCAGTGGTGTTGCTTCTAATCAGAAACAACGTCAGCTTTAGTGTGTACTCACCTGTGTATATAATCTGTGTATTATAGATATTTTGGTTGATTTACATGAGTAAACAAGTGATTAATCAACTACATCCTGATTTGGAGGTGTGTAAGTGTGATTTGAAAGGTTTGTGGACTTGGCTTTCTTTATTTTACTTTTTTAAGCCTGCTATTTTGTTGAACATATTAAACTGTATTATGTTGGTACTGGGGTGGTTGTAATCTTGGCCAAGTATCTTCAGTTTGTTTCCTAAATTTCTAAATTTAGTCTTTACTATAGAAAAATACAGTGGAGAAACATTCTCATGAATTAAGGATCTGAGACAAGTTTCATTCATCTGGTGCTTTACATGTGTCTCAGGACATCTTGGCAGATTTGTCACTGTCAAACTCTGTCAGCTGCAAGACTCAAACCTCAGTGTGATGATGACTTCTTTCATTAGCTAACTCCTGTCTGTCTTTGTATCAGCGTGTCTGCTGAGATCCAGTTTGACTAGTTAATGTGGTTAAATCTCGAAAGCTGGGTTCTTAGAGCTCATACACAGAGGAAGTAGGTGAGAGACGAAGACTGAGAGCCAGTCCGTGTTTAGAGATGGATTGCTCTAGGGCTCAGCAGAGTCAGGCTTCAGATGAAGTGGATAAGACGACTGCAGTGGTGGAGAAACAGCAACATAGTCAAAGTAAGCAGGTAAGCAAAGATGTCAGGGAGGGTGAGAAGACTGGAGCTTGGAAGTGTACCAAAAATCATCTTAGCAGGTACTTGGTTACTGATGCATACACACACACACCCACACACACAGTCTGTTTTGATCATTTTGTGTTGGTTCCTAGTCATTTCCTACATATGGTGAGGAGTTTTGTGAATTCTAGTAAATAGAAAACTGAGAATTGTCAAGTTTTATGGGAAGTTATTGATCATCTTTCTATTACATAAGGGCTTACTAATGCTGCCAAGATGCGTATTGTCTTCCTTTTTGTTCTATGCACACACACACACACACGCACATACACACACAGTCTAAATCTTAACTGTGTGTGTCACAGAATTAGTCAGTGCAGTGGCACACTGCATTATTGTGGTTAGACATTTGTACATTTTGGATTAACAGTGCGTAAAGTGATTACACCAGGTATAACTGGTACGACTCGTTTATCCATGCACTGAAGAAGTGGAGCCACTTCATGCACCGTCTGCGATAATGATGCTGTGTTTAAGTAGTGATGCAGTGTGGAGACATGGAGCGCTGCATTATCGGCTTGTTATGTGCAAAGATGCAGCACATGAGTGACTTTCTGGCATTTAAAAAAAAAGTTTCTCATTTTTGTCTTTGTGTTTTTTTTGGACAAAGTTTCAGAAAACTAGTGGTTAGTAGGTACTTAACCTTAAGGTGACTTAACCTGAAAAACAAGAAGGAAAACATACTGCGTGCACTGCTTGATAACACTATTCAGGAAGCTTATAATACAGTTTATAATAATACACAAATTTGAATGTGTCATCAGACCGAAAGTCATGGGTCATATAAAGAGCCTTGAGGCGACTGTTGTTGGGATTTGGCGCTGTGTAAATACAATTGAATTGAATCGTAGTAATGCATTCATTAATTATTGCAGGATTATGCGGCCAGACGATGCCAACGTTGCGGGCAACGTCCACGGTGGCAACATCCTCAAGATGATAGAGGAAGCCGGATGCATTGTCGGCACGCGGCACTGCAACACACAGAACGGGGTAAGAGACAACAGCCACTGTCATTCTGGACTGTGCTATCGTACTGTTGGATAAATGAAGTCAAGGAAGTTCTCCATAAGTTCCTCTAATGTTCATTTTTTTGTAGCAGAGAGGTGTCATTTATATAATGCACTGCAGTACTAAATGTTTCTTTTTTTAGCACCTGAATAAAGAGACTAAAATATGTTGTGAATAACAGTGTTGAAAACTTCTGTACTATAAGTGTAAATTGACAGAAATTAATGCAAGAAACTAAGAAATGATAACCATTACTTTTACAACTCAAATTTTAAAAAAAGTTTAAAAAATGTGAAAAATTAATTAAAAACACAATAAAGGAAATACAAAATCTCAAAAGGGAGTTATTTCTGTCTAACTTGCAGTTATACTAGCATAAAAACATATTTATCAAATTAGTGAAGTTTCCATCCATCCATCTATCCATCCATCCATCCATCCATCCAATTCTTCCACTTATTCATTGTGCTGGGCTAGGATATAGCCTGCCAATCACAGGGCTGACACAAAGAGACAGACAATCATTCACATTCACACCTAAAACCAGTTTAAAATCTCTAATTAATCGAAACCCTGTGTATGTCTTTGTGGGAGGAAGCCAGAGCACCCAGAGTGAACCCATGCAGACACAGTGGAGAACGCACAATCCCAGCCTGGATTTGAATCTAGGACCTTCTTGCTGCGAGGCGACAGTGCCTCACAGACAGTGACATCTGTAGTTGTACACATCATTAACCTCATTTGGACTATACAACCTTGCTCAGTGGTATTATTTTTATCACTCAGTGTACAGTCATGTAACTGGGGGAATCAACCTCAGTGACTCAGGATTTTAAACCAGATTTTCCCTCTGATCTTCCAGCAGAGCAAGTTCCAGATTCCTGCCATTGCAGTCAGATGTTGTGATTATGTGACTATGTGTGTATAAGTTTGGAGTCTGCTGTTTGTCTTGTATAGGACCGCTGCTTGGCAGCTCTGGTTCGGGTGGAGAAGACAGAGTTCCTGTCCCCCGTGTTCATTGGCGAGGTCACCCACGTCACTGCTGAGATCACGCACACCTCCAAGCACTCGCTGGAGGTCCAGGTCAAAGTCATGGCTGAGAATATCCTCACAGGTGAATCGCTGTGATATTCAAAAATGAATGCCTAACCCTAACCCTTAGCCTAAACCTAACCATAACCTAAATGTAACCCTGTCACTAAAACCACATTTTGAGTCTCAAAAATGCCTTCAAACTTGTGGAGGTGGGCATTTTGTCCCCATAAAGACTGTTGGTCCCCACAAGTATAGTAACATTACAATTTTTGGTCCCTACAAGGATATGTAAACATGGTACACACACACACACACACACACACACACACACACACACACACACACACACACACACACACACACACACATTAAACCTATTTGGGAACCGTTTGATAGCATTTTTCAGTTAATGATGAAAGGGAATTTAATTCACACAAACGATTTAAATCCTGCTTTGTTTACAGAAAAACAGTTTGCTATAAGATAAATGTAACATTAAGCAAGCTGCTTTTGACTGCTCCCTTGCCACAAGGGGTAACCACAGTGGAAAGATCTGCAATTTTTAATTGACTGATTTTTATGTCCTAAACAAACCCAAAGGGGATTTATGTGTCCAGTGGAATCTAACCAGCAGTGGTTAACTGCACATCAGCATGCACATTGATGTAGGATTTCTGCTTCCTGGATGATTTTGTTTGAGTCACACTACTTTATCTGTGCATCATTGTTCACCTTTAGCCTCATTCTCATCATTTCAGAGAACCAATGGTATGGTAAACATTGAAACAGGAAGTTGACTACAGAAAGATAAAGTTGACAAACACAGATATACAAATATCTGCATGTTCAGCATGTACTGTAAAAATTGGGGCTGCAACTAATAATCTCGTGTTGGGGAATCTGGAACAAGTAACTATTTGGAGCTTTTGCTTGGAAATATCTTAATCAGTTCTCAAAGAGCTCTGTTAATTATTCAAAAAATTAACATGTGACATTAAAAAAAAAGGAAAAAAGCAAACGTGTGTGTGAAAGTTTAGCAGTAAGAGTTATGGTGTAAAAAGTGCATCGGTGCAACTTTTTGTCTGGTTATTTGTGCAAGTCAAACATTAGTTTTGTCTTTATCTCTTTGTCTCACTGTCAGGCAGAAATATTTATGAATCGGAATTTATCTCTGTGTTTCACGCGTTATTTCTTAAATGGGAAAGACTTCTTATGGAAATATTTTGTCACTTCTGGAAAATTGGAATACTTAACGATCAATGAAAAATGACTTCATTGTGATATTCCGCTGTTTGATCACAAGAGGGCAGCACATAGTAAGTGGTACTGCTTGTGGCAGCATGAATAATGAAACTGCTTTCACAAGGGACTGCATTACGTGCTGTGATGGGGGAACAGAATGTAAGAGCGATCCTGATTTCTAGAGTATTTGGCAACTGATGATGTTTCTAATTCTGTAATACACGTAATACACTTTATTTATATGTGTGCAGGTTAACTTGAACACACAGGCTCCCACAATTCTCAGAGTACCTTAGGTAAAGATGCAGAGACCACTTTGGGTTGCTGTATCTGAACCTTTAAATGGCACGGGGACAGAAGTCTGCCTGTGATAAATGTCTCTACAAATTTAATGTCTTAAGGCACTGTAAAGTATGTAATTAGGGGGTTATCTGTGAGTTTTGGCAGTTTACACCAGGTGCAGTTTTTAAGTATGAAAGAAAAGCAAATTTTAATAGTTGTGCAGTGGTGGTGTCCATCTTTCAGCTGGTGAAACTAAAGACAGGAGGAAATGGAAAGAGAGGCAGATGGGGAAAAAGATAGCAAAGAGAATTTAAGAGGAAAAATAGCAAGAGTAGCGAAGAGATAGAAAGAAGGATGAGGAAAAGGAGGTGTGGGAAACAAAAGAAGTATCCCCTAGACAGCCGTTGCCCTAGCAACAGGCTTATACTGGTTGGTTGGCTGGTTGCTGGGCTGAAAGCAGGTTGACGGAGGCGGAGGCACAGATATGAGGTGACAGGTGGAGAGCAGCATACATATGTGCAGGCACCGGAATGGACAGCCCTCTACAGTGAATGGCCCGTTAGGAAGGACCCCTAATGAGGGGGAGATCAGGAAGCAAGCACATGGACTCGAAGCATTGTTCAGTTTGGTTCAAACATTTCTAACAGGGGAGGCATTTTCAATAAAATGGAATCTAGCTTCCATTCCTATATTCACTATTTAGTCACATCAAGTTTGTCTTATAAAACATGAAAAGAAATCCTAATTTGCATTGCAATATGTAATAGGTTTTAAAGCAGTAGTCCACAGTTATAGAAAATGACACAATGCATCTTCTGGTACTTTCAATCATTATTAATTTCTAAATTTTCTGTTCTCTTGAGAGTGAAAAATCTATAACTATACTGGCATAAACAAAGAAAAAGGATTCGTTCTGAGGGTTTGAGTGTAGGTTTAGTGTCAGGGCAATGTGGGTGTAGTGTAAATAAGAGGAGTTGTAGCCCGGGGTGGGAGCAGGCATGGAGGTGAGTTCCTCTGGGACACCAAACTTTGCTACTGAGGTCTCTGGAGGCTGTGTGGGCCAAGCACAGTAATAGAATTAGTTTATATTGTATGCTAAATTTTATGTACTGTAAAAAGTACACTGTTTTCCTGGTTCACACTTAACAGCAACTTATGTCAGTCACAAATACCCCCCCAAAACAAAGTCAAGTCAAAGTTTATTTATATAGCAGATTTAAAAGACTAGTGTACATCAAAGTGCTTCACAATAAAACCGCAGTGCGGGCAGAACAAAGAACAAATAGTACAATTATACTTAAAATTGCATTTAGATGGTGTAGTGCAGGCCGAATGAAAGTCAAACTAATTTGTTTCAAAAGCTAAGTTAAACAAGTGTGTTTTTAAACGAGATTTGAACGATTGAATTGATTCCAAAGTACGGATTTCGACTGGGAGATAATTCCAGAGTCTAGGGGCAGCGATGGAAAATGCACGGTCACCTTTGGTTTTTAAACGAGACCTTGGTTGCATTTGGAGCAGTTGGCTGGAGGATCTTAGTGCTCTCTTTGGGTTGTATGGATCAAGGAGATCAGTTAAGTAGCTAGGGGTCATGTTATTTAGAAGAGAAGAAAACAAAAGTACAAAACTGCTACAGATATTAATCATTTGAAGCGATCGAAACCTGCATATAGTAAAGTGAGCTGGCAATGTGAAAGACTTCATTAAATATTTAAAGGAGAGCCCGAGAAGGAGCAGCAGCTTGGTGGTGTAGTAGGTCATATTTACAGGAAGTGGGTCATATTTGTTTGTATACTGTAACTATGGCTGTGCATTTGAGTTGGCGCAGATGCTAAAAGCCAATGGTTATGCATTTAATGGATCTATTTTTGTCCAAATCTCAGTAGAATACAGTATGCTCAGCTGTGGCCGAGCACATGTTTTTAGTTTGTATTCTTGTTAGATGTGCACTTTTGTGCCTAATCTTTTGAATGCATATTTGGATGTTCCATGCGCACTTCATACATGCATGTGGGTTTTCGTCTGTGTTTGGCCCTTTAAAAGGTTCCTGCAGGGCAGAGAGGGAAGAGAAGATAACGGGAGCAGACATTATTTGCTTCTGTCATGTTGGCTTAGCATCAGGCCTCACACAATGTGGCCCAGTCAGACACGGATGCCAAGTGGATGTACCTGCACACATTCTCCGTCACAACGCATGCACGTACCCAACACACTAACCCACGCCCATACACACACGGGGTTGTGCAGGGATGACCTGCATGCATGCAGAGCCTCATATGTGGACACTTTAGACACAGAAAAAGAAATCACACACCTACGTGTTCTCACACCCACACTGAATGAGCACAGTTTCCTTCTTGCTAAAAGAGAACACATACCGAGACAGGACTGGCAGGTTTTACATATTCCCGACCAGCTCTTTTCCAAGGCAGAAGATTGATGGATTGCTTAAAACAGGAATACAGAACAAAGGATTTTACCAGTTGTAGACCAGAATATGCACTTTGTGTATTTTCTGGTGTACATCACAGGGTGTGCATTTGTGCAGCCGTGCATGCTTTTTTAGCTCTGTGCAGATGTTAATGTGTATCTTGCACTCTTTGTGCAAGGATCTTTGCATTTATTTAATATGTATGTGTGTGTGTGTGTGTGCGCGTGTGTATGTGGAGGAGGCAATCATCCAGGTTCCACAGTCAGTCAGGCAGCATCTCGTCAGGCAGGCCTCAGTCACAGACCCTCAGGGTAAGGCTGCCTACTGTGGGCACGAGCCGTGATGATTGTCCCTGCTGGGGGGATTGCGCATGCGTACTAACATACACATGCACACTCACAGTCAGACCTACACACACTACAGCACGTGCAGATTTGCAGATGTGAGAATACATATACATAATGAAATGCCACACTCTCTCACACACACTTTAGAGAATGTGCACATACACGCACACACACACATGCACACACACATACACACGTGCGCTCTGTACATTCATATAATGTGCTTGTGCTCAGTCACTCATGGGACTCGCATATATATATGCAATGCTACTTGTGTTGCACGCTCACTCTGGCGCACATTCACATGAACACGACATACACAAATCCCTCCTGTTCAACACACATGAGCAGGGAGAGAGCTGAGAGCGCAGCATTGTGGGTTTGATGCTTAAAATGTTGTAACCATGATAGTTCCTGTCCTGGTAGGTCACAGAACTGCACATCCTCAGAGTGCTACAAGAACATACAAACACATCTAAAATGGATTGTTTTAGCTTTCAATTCAGCTCAGCAACATAAAAAAAAAAAACGATCATGCTTTTTTTTGTAATAGCGTAATTGTCATTAATATATTTATATGAAGAAAATGTGTTTAAATCTAACACAGAAAACAATATACTTAAAAATACCACACAAAAACCCTTAACAATAAAGCACAAGACTGGTTTGACTTGAAGGCATCTCTTACTTTTTTTTTTTTTTAAAACATGATGCTACAAGAAAATGAAGGTTAGTTTAGTTTAACAGGGAGTTGTTTATGTGGACTCACAATGGAGTCTGTCAACTGTGCAAAAGCTTTTTGTCTCACAGCTGGATTTCCCAGATCTTTATTTTGCTTGAGAAGAGAGGTCCTCGCAGTAACAATGTTCAATTCAGTGTGCTAAGCACAAACAAATATTAAAAAAAAGTTTACATTGAGTATCAGATAATCCTCAATCAGAAAGCACTGTTAGAAACTCTGCTGCTGCCATGATTTAATCTATTCCTATCAGGCTGTAACATTCCCCAGAGAGGGAATGTAGTATTATTAAAAGTAATGGAGCCTTGGCTGAGCACAATGGAAAATCCGTGGTTTTGATCATGGGGATCAAGTACCAAGAACGATCCCCTCTGCACTGTCTCAGAGCCTGGAACAGGCTGTTCAGGAAGGAGAAAAGAAAACAGGGTCTTTTTTCTGCTTCGAGAGAGAATTAAGGTGAGTGAGTAAGAGACCAAGGGGAGAGCACAGAGGTGAATCAGTAAAAGACACAAATCAAGTGAAATAGCTCATGGTGAAAGAAAAAGGAAAGATATCAGGTAAAGGACAGGAAGGAAGAGCAGGAAAGGTGAGAAATTACACACGCTGAGGTTGTCAGACTGGGACTGCCTAAAAGGTTTTCATTTGAACAGAAAGTGTGAATTTTACTATGAAGTCCTGATTGATGCCTTAAACTTAGATTAAAGGAACTGGAAGATGTATGAGTCGTGCTGGAGGGACGTCGTCCCCTGCCAACCCCACCAACATAAGCACCCATGTGAGCCGTGAGATCAACACCAAAATGCTCTTATTTCTAATTAAATGTGACACAGCTTAGTGTTTTGAATTCTGCTGCATATTATGCTAAAAGAGTGTCTGTGTAATACTTACAAAACAACACCTATTGGATTCTTGTTCCATAATGAGGGTTTTTATTTTTGCCTGTCTCTTCAGAAGGTGAAGCTGTCCTTTTAGTGATGTTATACTCCTGTAAAAAGAGCCAAGTGATACTAGTTGGCTTGTATCACATGTAATGTCCTTTCTTGCACAGGCAGTTGCAATTTTGCACATTAATGCACTCACTGCACCGTTGCACTGGTCTTGCTCCACTGACACCCCATATATATTGGAGGGGGGAAAAAAAGGTGCCTGCCACTGCTAGGTGCCATTTCTCTCAGCTGTCATAATGCCTTTTACCATTTATGGAGGCCCTTGTTCCAAAGCTGTCACTGCCTGAACTTGAAAAATCATCCCCAAAGTCAAGCGAGATCCGTTAGCACAGAGTGTAGAAATTTGACAGAGCAGATTTGTGCCCGTGGTTCATGGAGCCAAAAATCTTCCTATTCTGCAATTCGTAAATCCAAACTAAGTAAGCAAGCTGTTCCTCCTGCTAGTTCAGACCCAGCTTTTGTGAGTCTGTAGACACGTGTCAAAATCAACCACTTTTCTAGTAATGGTCACGTTTCATGCAGACAGTCAGACAATACTGACCTTAAAAAGCAACTTAAAGGCTGCTTCAGCTCGTCAGTGGGGCTGTGTCGTCTACGGTTGTACCCTTGACTGTGGGTAGTGATTGGTGCCTGCCTACAAAGATCAGTCTTAAACTTAAGGGCACTATTTATTCCTTGATGTTGTGACAGAAAAAATATACCTTTAACAAGGGGACCATATTACATATGAGGAAACCTACTGATTTATATTACATAAATTGCTACTTTTAGGACTAAACTGACATGTGCGCTGCACTTTTCCAGTCTCACAGATGACATAAAGTTTTAGCTTACTCATATCTGTACCTACAGTACACATATCAGCGTTTAATCTAACATGCAGTACTTTGGACTGTGGGAGCAAACTGGGGTGCAAAGAAAATCACCAAACACAGTAAAAAAACAGCAGAAAGGCTTAAACTCATACACTTCCTGGTGTGAAGTGAATGCTAACCCATGTCCCCGTTATACACAACAAATGCTAAATGAAAGTTATCTAAATGCTTTCTAATTGCGCTGAGGGTATATTTTAGATTTTGCATAATTTATTTTTGTATTTGGCAGAACATAGACTGCTTCTTCTGATACTGCACATAAAAATCTTGAAGAAACAGTGAAAATAAACAACTTTCACTGCATGGGATCATATGTGTACTTTGTGTCCCTGAGAAAAGCATGCAGAGTTATCTTAAGGTCTAATAATTAGCCCTAAGGGGCACATTGTGAAACTGTTGTATTTTCAAGGTCTGCCTCAAATTTGTCTTGCCTTCAAAATGTGCTGTGCCTGCAAGCGTGATGCAAAAGAATATGTGCTGTTTCAGTGGATGAACTGTGAAGGATAAAAGGTTGCAGCCTGGACGAGGATATGGTCAAACATTGACATTGTCTCCATTTGATGTAGAGGGATTTTAAATTCAAAGCCGGTTATCTGGTTCCTTTTCGATCAAAAAGGGCATCAGTCGTACTGGGAATGGTTCTTCCATCCTTTCTTCTTCCCTTCTCGCTTCTCTCTCGTTTCTCCCACCACCCTAAACACAGTTCACTTCAAGGTCCATCAGTAGCTAATAATAGAGTAGAGTCACTCAGTCTTGGGTAGAGTCAAGGATATGTAAATATCCCTCCCTTTTTCCTGTGGGCAACTTCCTGGTTGCTGACAAAGGCGGGCACAAATGAGAGGAGGAGGAAAGAAGCATGGTTGGCATGGCAACGAGGCCTGGCTGTCTGCACAGTTTTTAACTCGGGTGTAAAATGCAAATGCTATTTTCCCAGGAGTAGCCTGTTAAAAGCTGCTCGCTCAGCTCTCTTCTCTTAACTTCACATGTCCTCATGCAAAGAGCCCAGCTGGTTCACCGCTGAGACACATATTAAATGACATATTTTCTCTAAGGCTGTAAAGATGCCTTATTTTTAAGCCTGTGGTCATGCACATTTATGAAATTTGACTCAAGTTATCGTAATAAAAATGCAAGACGTTCAATAAAACATTTTGCTCATTCAGGCCTCAAAAAGGACTTCAAAGCTCGAAAGCTGAAAAAGTTAATCGGATATTGTAGGTAAAAAACCCTTTAAAACAGTAATTTCACTTCAACCTGCTGCCCCGATGCTGCCTTTAATCTGCGTGCCATAACAACGCCAACCTAAAATAGCCCCTCTCTCTCTCTCTGTGTTAGCAAATTAAGTGAAAAAGTGTGGGCAGAGTAGAACAGATATATCACTATGACAACCTTTCTGGCTGATTGCGATGTAATGTGACTTCTATGAGTTTTGTTTTCTGATCATCTCGTTCTGAATTTTCTGTAGGAATTCAGTCAGTGCTACAGCCTCCAACTGCCAAAGCATTACACTGTGGTATAACCAACATACATATTTGTGCAGACACTTGATGATGAATGAGTTGCCATGGTTTCATTGGTTTCATAATTACAACACTGAAATGCAGAAAATTCAGGATTTACAGATACGCCGGGCTTAGCTAGCTACGTGACTGTGAGTACTTGTTTTCTGAACAGGCAACAACTATTGTGTTTGAACACAAAGTGTTTTCTTCTCCTTTTCTTTTCACAAGAAAGACGAATCTTTTGCAAACAGGCAGCGCCAATTGACTTGTTAAAAACTGAAGTGGCCTTTATTGTGGTATTAATAAAAGTGTCTGTTTTGACAACAGCCGTTTCAAAATTCTTTGCTCCATTGTTGTTTTATTTGAAAGACATCAAGATGTCAAAATTTCTCGCCAATTAGATTATGGTCACAAAAACGTTGCTTCTTCATTTGGTAGAAATGACGCGTTCCCTGACATTTTCCCTAGGACAAGTACTCAACCTTTTCTCTGTGACTGCAGGTGCCAAAAAGCTGGCCAACAAGGCTGCGCTGTGGTACGTCCCCTGCTCTCTGCAAAATGTTGACAAGATCATGGAGGTGCCACCCATCAAGGTACATGGAAACTCAAATTGCTTGCATCTTAAAATTGTGGCATTTTATCCTTTAGCTTCTCTGTGTCTCAGTGACCTTTCCACCCACCTTCCCCCAGCCCCACATCTAAAATGACACGAGCAAGGCTATATGGTCAGAAGATAGAAATGACTGACATTTAACAATGTGAAAAGTCCCTTTCACTCATCTTTGTTTTGAATACCTGCTTGTTTCAATTCTTTGCTTTACTCCTCGTGCATTTGTGCAGAGAGTGGTGTTCGAGTGGATCTATGCACAAGTGTTCAGCATGTTGAATATATTCTTTCTACAGTATGCTAGTGCTGAACAAGAGGAGGAGGGCAGGAAGCGCTATGAGGCTCAGAAGATGGAGAGACTGGAGACCAAGGCGAGGCCTGAAGAGATGATGCCATCTCCACCCAACCCAGGTAATATATTCAAGCTCAGGGTCCCATATCAGTTTGCAGATACAAAACCACAGCTATAGAAGTCGTTTCCCTATCTTACAAGTTTTCAGTGATGATGCAGATATGAGTGAAATTTCTTCCATTTCCTCCCTCATGGGGTTTGCTAATAGTATGCCATAAAAATACTAAAAATACTGTACAGCATCTTTGTTGTTGCCCAATTAATGCAGTGACGGGAGAAGCAATTTGTTTTTTGATGTATTTTCACTGCTGGCACCATGAATTCATGCTGAGCTGCAGCAGGAAGTCAAAAGCAAATGCTTTTTTCAAAGTTAAAACACAGAGATATTATTGCTGAATATCAAGATAAAACAATGATAAATCAAGCAAGTGAAGAATCCCTGGAGTGCTCTCAGAGCGCGTCCACAGGAATACATTTAAACATTTAACATGTAAACACGTGGGCCCTGGCATCCTCACAAGAGCACTTGAAGAACCCAGAAATGGATCCATTTGGAAACACTGCTGCGTGGGCACTTCTTTTCTCATTTCTGAGGCTTTCTTTCTCTGGCAGGGGGTGATACCCTCTTGAGTTAGCTTTAAAAACACCTCCTAAACCGATTTTTTTCAGAGCCACTAAAGTATGTGTTTTACTTTGACTGTCTTCACACACGAATGGCAAATTGGCTGGTTCTTATATTTCGCTTTTTTACTCCACTTGATGACTTAAAGTGCTTCACACAACATGGCTCATTCATCCATTCATACCAACAATTATTTCTCCTTTTAAGTGCTTTCAATCTAACATTCACACTCTGATCTCACCAGTTTCAGCACCACTCTCACTAAATGTCCAGGCAAAGACATCTGTGTTATTTTCTTCTTCTACTTTTATGTTTCTTCTTTTGGAGTATTTTCTATAAGTAGTCAGGCCTCTGCTTCTTGTTTACATGTTGTAGGATTGAGTGGTCATGTGCTCTACATTTACAGGTGTGCATTAAAAGTATTGTATTCATCATTAGGTGCTATATACATGTATTCATCCATATTAAAACTGTAAAGACTCTAATCGAATTCCCTAATTTTGTCACGCTGCTTCATCAGAGGATCCACCAAAAGGTATGTGATCAGCAAGTAGCATGGCAGAATCTATTTATGCATGAAGGTGTTGTTGGCATTGGCTTGGTTTGCTCACACGTTTTATTTTTAAATGAATTCAATTTTTTTTTAGGTTTACCGATACAGACATATTTTAAGACTGATACAGATAGACAGATTTGTTTCTTTCAGAAACACAAAACAAACATATTTCCCTGTTTATTTATTGTGTGCACTTGTTTTTGAGTCATTATTAACACAATATAACAGTAAAATTGTGGATTAGTTGCTTATGCTCTGCTTAGCTCTGATTGGATCAGCTGGTTGTTGTGTATGTGCCTTGCCAATGGGGAAGTTGCAAGAGTGCCCTCTGGTGGACAAACTCTGCAAAACCACTCCACATAACATGTCCGAAGGGTGTTTCTCCCATCCTTCCCTTTTCTTTTCTTTTTCAAATCTTAATTTGTCACTGCTGGTTATACATATCAGTACCAATATATTGGTAAATGGCTTATATCGAATGATACGCTGGCCCTGTTCGTCAAGCTCTACCTTAAATTGTTTATTACTTTTTTATTTTTCTGTTGAATGTGTGTTTGTCTGTTTGCCTTGCAGAAAAGCACACTGTTGGCTTTAGCCAGTCGAGTCTGATTCATCTGGTGGGCCCTTCAGACTGTACACTACATGACTATGTTCATGGAGGTTAGTCTATTTCTTTTTCTAGATACATTCACTGATGAAATGTTGTACAGTTAATTTCAGAGTCTCCCACTAATATGTATCTGAGAGCTGAGCATTTAGCATTTTTTTTATACTACAGCATGAGGGGACATGAAAAAACACACTAAATTCTTGATGAAGATTTAGGTTAACTACAGTCTGGCTTTTAGATGTGTCTTCTATAAACTCAGTGTTATTAAACACATGACTCATTAGTCATGACTGAAACTTCATTTATAGAATAAATTATTAAGCTGTTAAAGATAGAAATACATTTTCACACTATCAAAGAGGGCAAATTAACATAGCATTACATGGTTCAAACTAATGAAGGCTTCATACTTCCTCTTAGCCTTAATCCAGTCTTAAGCATATATATTTTCTTCACATCCAAAGCTATATTGCATGAATGAATGGGTCGGATGTTGACTGCTGCTTACTAATTATTTGTATGAAGAGCCTACACACAAAAGTAGCTGATGCTACTGTATTCTATGCACATTCACTGGATACTTTATAAGGTAGACCTCACTAGTACTGGGCTGGACCTCCTTTTGCCTTTAGAGCTGCCTTAATTCTTCGTGGCATAGATTCAACAAGGTGTTGGAAACATTTCTCAGAGATTTTGGTTCATGTTTACATGGCAGCATCACACAGTTGCTGCAGTATTATTGGCTCTACATCCATGATGTGAATATCCTGTTCCACCACATCCCAAAGGTGCTCTACTGGATTGAGATCTGGTGACTGTGGAGAACATTTCTATACAGGGAACTAACTGTTATGTTCAAGAAACTAGTTTGAGGTGATTTGAGCTTTATGACATGGTTTGTTATTCTACTGGAAGCAGCCATCAGAAGATGGGTACACTGTGGTCATAGAAGGATGCTCACTATCAAGAGCAATACTCAGGTAGGTTGTGGCATTTAAATGATGGAGCCTAAAGTTTGCCAAGAAAATATCTCGTGCACCATTAAACCACCATCACCTGAAGCACTAAAACAAGCAGGATGGATCCATGGTTTCATGTTGTTGACACCAAATTGTGCCCCTAACATCTGAATGCTGCAGCAGAAAATGAGAATTCAACATGTTTCCAATTTTCTGTTGTACAATTTTGGTGAGATTGTGCAAACTATAGCCTCAGTTTCTTGTTCAGTGCTGAGAGGAGTGGCACCTGGTATGATCTTCTGCTGCTACAGACCACGGCTTCACTGCTTGTTTTGTTGTGTCTCCAGAGATGCTCCTCTGCATGTCCTGGTTATAACTTGGTTGTTATTTGAGTTACTGGTGCCTGTCTATCAATTCAATGCAGTTTGACCATTTTCAGAGTACTGCCACTCACTGGATATTTTTCTTTTTCAGACCATCCTCTTTAAACCTTAGAGATGGTTGTGTGGGAAAATCCCAGTAGATGAGTGGTTTAGTACCTACAGCTGTACCACGTTCAAAGTCACTTAAATCACTTTTCTGATACTCAAATATTGATATGCCTATATTCACTGAGTTGCTGCTATGTGATGAGCTGATAAGATACTTCGTTTATTGAGTTGATCAAGTGTACCTAAGAAAGAGGCTGGTGAGTGCACATCAAAGATAATGTAAGCAAACAACCAAAACTTGCTATTTGCTCAAATCAGTAGAAAGTGAAATTTTAAAAGTGCTTTTAGTTTATTCACACTGTGTGATTGATTCACTAACAGCTGCTGACAAGCCATTTCGGAGCTCAGTGTTTTCAAGTTGCCGTCTGCCATTTGTCATCTGCG
Organism: Perissodus microlepis; assembly: GCF_051167445.1. Taxonomy (NCBI): domain Eukaryota; kingdom Metazoa; phylum Chordata; class Actinopteri; order Cichliformes; family Cichlidae; genus Perissodus; species Perissodus microlepis. Next base: position 6,896,659 of record NC_140480.1, on the reverse strand, counting down.
CCTGTCAGACTTCTTTGTCATTCTCACGCAAGTAAAACAAAGAGCACAAATGACATGCTGTTTAGTATTCAACGCAGGGACAGGTCAGCCCATTCACTGCCTCAGTACAGTATGAAAATTCTGCAGGGAGTTGTGGAGGATAAAACAGCTGCTTAGAGTGGAGAACATACAGTAAGGCAAACAGGTTTGGGCAAAGTGAGACAGATTTAGAGGCGCAGAAGAAGATAGCAGCAAGGAAAGACATAAATATAATATAATATATACTGTGTTTGTTTTTTGGTGTTAATGCTTGTGTTAAAGTAAAGGCAGAGTAACCCATGTCTGTGTAGGTTCTGTGTAGGTGGAGGTTAAAGTGGGATTTTGCAGGTGGGGGAACAATAAATACTGGTGTACCAGTGCACTGGAGGGAAATGACTCCATAACAAATAAGTCTGTTTCTCTGGCTTGACGCTCCTTGTGGATTTTGCCAGCTAAGTTCTTCAATACATATGTTAAATCAACCATCAGGGCTACTTTCCAGTTTCTAGCCTGTATAAAGGCAGCATAAAAGTAGTATTTGGCAAGTGCTGCTACAGAGCATTATTGGTTTAAATTTAAATCGATGACTCTTTCAAAAGGGCACCTAGAAGCGATTCCTGCAGCCATACTTAAACACACTTATTTTGAAAGATTATCTGGATTAGTTTTTGATTAACATTAAACATAAAACAAAAACTGCATGCGCAGAATATCTGTTCAGAATTTACCAACTTATCTCACAAATACGGGTTTAAAAGCTGTTTTCCTCTGGAAGGTGTATCTGCCACCATCTTTGCAGTTGAAAAATTCTCATATAAATTTAGTGTCATTTCTGTCTCTTATAATGTCTCTACTACAACCCATGACCTTACCTAATGGTGACCATGGAGACCGCACTCTGCCCTGCACCACTGCATGTAGTCCATCACTGAAAACTGTAAACAATACTGCAAATCACCCAGTTTAGCCTGCTGTGCTCTGCTGTGCACTGACAATAGTCTCTCATCTTCATGTCTAGCCCTTTCATTATTACATCTTTCCCCTTCTCGAAGAGTAAAATAACACACATTAGCATTTTTTTTTTGGCCTGGAAAATACAACAACTATACCTTTAAGTAGGAGACATACTGTGTGCCAAACTGCTCATATTTGTTGAGCTATTTGAAATGTTGCAGGAAATGTACGCAGGTCCCTTGGGTGACTTAACTGCCTCGGTGGCAATAGCTGCAGGACATGAAGCCCATCAGATGTAATTACTCATTAACTGAAGGCGCAGGAATGCTTTTCTGGATCGTTCCGTCCCACTTTAACCTCTAGGTGCAGGTGAACAAAGAGGAATGTTCCAGTCTTAGATGGCAAATGGATGTCTCTTTCTCATTGCTGAACCAAAAAACACATCTTATATAATGTTGTCAAACAAGCAACAGAAAAGAACTCAAGCACAGCATCAAGTATTAGTGAGAGTTAGCTGTTAGATTGATTTAGGTACTGCACTGATGATCCGCAGGCAGACTGCAAGGGGACTTTTTCCTCAGAAGCAGACACCGTGACACAGCAGATATTGACTGCCTGCGACTGAGAACAGGGAAAACCTCAGCCGACACATATGCAGAAATAGTTGCTAGTTAATTTGTAAATTAGAAGGGTCAAATGGACTGGCAAAAAACTCAAGGACAGGAAAAGCATTGGCTGGCCCAGCACATTTAGAAGCAGGAGAGGCTTCTACTCCCCTTCATAACCCAGGGGGTTATGAAAGAGTGGCTCCAGGAAATCTTGGTGGGCAGGATCAGACGGGTAACTGCCAGATTCAATGCTCTGCCAAGTAAACAACTGTCTGAAGTTAGCAGACCAAGTGGAGAGACTGGCTCAAGGTTTATACTTTCAGCCTCATATTAGCCCTAGCTTGGGGGTTACTGGAAACATGCAGAAAAGCATACATGAAACAATCTTCAAAATCAACACTGTTGTAAAGGAACGTTTCTTCTGGTTGGGCTCATTGTCCTTCCTTGAGCTTTTCCATGAGCAGTGCTATATTTGAGTCTGTTCTTACAGTAACAGTGTCTGTTCATACAAGAGGACACAAAGGCAGGCTGAAAGAACAAATAATAATGACAGAGAAAGAAGCAACACAGATCAAATACAAAACGAATTTGGACAAAATCCCTCAAGGAAAAACTGGTAAGAAGGGACTGGTCAAACAAGTGGAAAAGGAAAGAAAGACAGGAAGTAAACTATAATAGGAGGATAATAATGAAAAGGGAATCTACATATAAAACCCAAGACAATGACAAATTGGTTCCTTGGGTAAAAACTTCCCCTATGAACAGGGAAGAAAAGACTCAAAGTCAGATATGCTTTGGAAGCTACCATTCCACCTGAGCAGGTTAAAAAGGAGGTAAAGGTGTTTTTAAATGTATCTGAATTAACCCTCATGGAAAGCATGCAGGGATTGATAGAAGTATTCTGAGCGTGAAGGATCCCTGTTATTAGTTTGATGGAACACAAAGCTGTGACTAAAGCTATGAGGTCTGTGAGTGAGAAGTTATTTCTCCCATTTGTAGAGGAATTTGTGCAAAAACTATCTCTGTTATTTTAGTGTGCACACAGAACAGACAGCTTATGGACCATGAAAAACTATTTGCTGAATTTGTAAAAATAAGCATTTGGATTAGCACGACTGACTTTACCTTTAACCCCCCGCATAACAGAGGCACAGTCGAAGAACTGCTGATTTAATCCAAGGAGAAACGTCCTTGAGAAGCATTTTTCTTGCTTTTAGTGCTCTTGGTGTCCTAAGTGAATGGAGAACATTTATGTGCATGTGTGCACTGTTGCATTGCTTAAGTAACTACTTGGGTGGTTGTCGTTCTGTGTTACTTGCATAACGGCACTCTGGTGTTATGAGGAGGAATGCAATGAGGGAAAAAACAAAATGCTGAACAACGAAGCAGGAAATAAACCACTGAAACAGCGAGCGGAGCTCTTTGTAACAGGAGGTACATGTGCTTGTTATCTGTACTTCATGCTACTCGAGGTGCTTGGATTTGGGGCATGTTAAAATTTCTTGCTTCAAAAATTCAACCATTTTTATGTAGAGAAACTATTTTTTTAATAGTATTATAACTGAAAATCTGTGTCTGTACAACCCTGAACAGATCTTTTTAGTTTTTTTTTGGTTTCCTTCTGGATGCTGCTGGGTTTTATCCACACTCCCCCTAAAAACAACCTTTTTTCAGTGTACTTTAGAGAAAAAGAGAAACAAAGCACTGTGCAAACAGAAAGCGAACTAAGATTAAAGGCAAGACAAACAATGAACGCAACGAGGATAGCATAGTCAGATTTGATGTTTAAGCCAACTGTAACAAACAAAATCTGCTTATCTGATGTTCCAACCTTATAATAAGCAAACTCTTACTAGAAGGCATTCAGGCTGCCCTTCTAAAAAAGAAAAACAGCATTTTATCAGCGCAGACCAGATGCCTTTTATCAGTTGAGATATATTGTTTGGGCTTCGATGTTCTTGCCTCATGCTGACATTTCTATTGAGGTCAGCTATGTAAAGAGGCCATCAGAGAGACACAGTATATATAAGGAGGAAGAGAAGCAGAAGAGAGATGTTGACTGAGAAAGAGAGAGGTGAAAAGGAGACAGGACGGGGCAACGGGGGCGGGGGAGAAAGGTGGGACATATAAGTCTCGCACGTGTCACGGTTGCCTTTTTAATTAAGAGGGTTTGCAGAGAACTCTGCCCAATTAAAAATCAAATGTGGAACAAGCATGCAGGTCATTTAGAACGCACGTATGCACACGCTGCCGACTTTTTCTGTACATGCCGTTGCTTGTTAGGCAGTGTTCCCTGTTGTTCGCTTCTGCTGCCTTCACTGCACTTAATTTGTTTACATAACCAAGTGAGGTCACAGAGCCAGGGTGCACGCTCTCAATACCTTACAGTCTTTTCTCCACTTGTGTAAGGAGTCTGTACAGAAAAGGAGTGGGTGTTCCTGAGTTGTTAGACGTGATTGGCTGGAACCACTTATGTCACCCCTAGATCAACTGGTAATCCTGACCCTAAAACAGCCATGTCTAACAGCTGAGGAAGGCCCGCTGGTTTCCTAAATAAATCAATTACTTCTTGACCTGTTTTGGTTTCTAGCATGCGGATGCAATGTAGTTTGGATATTATTCAACAAACTTCCAATATTTTTTCAAAAGTTTATTTTTAAAACTGATTTCTACTGAGGAATATAGTCCCTTTGAGGTATGTGGTGATATAGAGCACTGTTTGAGAAGCACAGTTGGATCCTTTCATCCCAGCAGGTGGTTTAGAGACAGATGTCTCAAAAATTAGTCACACAAATCCAAAACTATATGCATGACTACAGCGCCAGGAATAAATGAGAAAACACATCAGTGGATTTTGAAATGCAGTATTGGTGCTTTCACAATCTATGGTGAAAGGTCTTCCTTTTCCTTTTTTTTAAACTTTTCTTTGTTTTGTTGCTTATCCTTTACCATCTGCTTACTTCTCCTTATTATATCCTGCCCCCTTTCTCTCTCTCTCTTCTCTCTCTGCCTGCTCCCTCCACCCATTGTGTTCTAAGGAAGCGTGCCACCTGTTTCTATGGAAACAGCAGCTGATTGCCACAGGTGGACACCACTGCGACCCGATTAAAACAACTAGAACAAAAAAAACAAAGCGAGAGAAAAATAAAAAGACAACACTGTAAGCTGTGTTTTTTAATGTTTGTCCACGCAAATGCCATGTTATGAAGAAATCGTGGACTGCTAATAGACAGAGTTTCTCTCATGCCACCGATTAATGTGTGCATCTGCACGTTGTGGTTCTGTGCACAGGTACTTTCGCTGTCCGAATCTCTAAAAAAAACAAAAAACAAAACCAAAAAACATCAATGATATCTCAGAAAACCACTCCTGCAGAGCTAAACCAATGCATCACAGTAAGAAAGCAAATATTTAATCCTGATTTTAAATCAAGTTTGATATATAATTAAGTTCAATTTCAAATTAGTGTTATTTATATCACAACAACAGTCATATCAAGGTGCTTTATATTGTAAGGCAACGACCCTACAATAATTCAGAGAAAACCTCAACAATCACACGATCGCCAATACTGTGCAGGTTTATATGAAAGAAAAGATTGTTTGGTTGTTCAAAAACATGTGCATTACAAAAACTTTTTAAAAAATTACAAGTAAAATATTTCAAACTGCTTATGGTCATATTCATAGAAGGAAAGCACAGGAGCTACATGATGTTAAAACCAGGCATTAGCAGGGAGTAGTGTTAGAGAAGCATTGGTTTAAATGTGCTAAACAATATCTTGAAATCAATAGAAGAGAGAAAATGCACAGACTTTAACTACAGCCGATTGATTCAGCGCATCACAAGCTGATAGACTGGTATAACAAGCCTGTGTTGGATCCTATGTGAGTTTATTTATCTCTGCCTACCCAATAAAGTCACTCTGCCCCCTCAGCTGAATTCTGCTGATACACCTCAACTATAAGTTGCACTAATTGTGGGGTCTAAGCAGGTCAGACTTTCTCTGAAAATAAAAAGAGGCGATTCATTAACTTGTGTAGTCAATTTTAAAGCATGACCATGCTCAAAAATTGCCAAACAAATATATAGTGTATTATGTGTTTATCTTTGTTTTTTGCTTTTTTTGTTTTGTTTTTTTGGAATAGCAAAGTGACTTGAGCCAATTGTCTCTTGTTAAAGTTGGTTTCCTGTCCAGTTCGTATGGTCTTCTGCTGACCCAGTTTGTATATTTATAGATGTCTGTATGTCCAATTCACACGGATACGCACACTCACCGACCACTTTGTTAGGTACACCTGCTCCACTGCTTGTCAAAGCAAAACTCTAATATGGCAGCTACTCAGTGCATTCAGGTATGCCCATATAATCAAGATGAACCAATAAGGTTAAAACCGAGCATTAAAAAAAGGGAAGAAATGCGATTTAAATGACTTCAGCAGTTGTTGGTCTATTTCCGAAACTGCTGATCTAATTGGATTTTCCCACACAACCATCTCTAGGGATTAGAAGAGAGTGCTCCGAAAAAGACAAAATATACACACTGAATGCAGCTCTCTGGAGGTCAAAGATGACTAGCTGAACTGTTTTGAATTGATACAAAAAGCAACAGTTAGTAAGATAACCACGTTACAACCAAGGTATTTAGAGAGGCATCTTAAAGGAACAATACAGGTAACCCAAAATAGTGCAGTGGTGAAAACTATGAATTAAGGAAAGATGAAAATATCAAAAACTGTAGTTCCTGGAAAGGCCGCTTGAGACAGGCCAGAAACCTCCACTTTATAATGCCCAAATTTACAAATGAATAGAAATGAACTTTTTATAGCTCCTCAAAAAACTCTTTAGTCTCTATAGATAGTTTTCCCTCTCATATAATTTTGTTTTTTATAACTCATCAGGTGAAATTATAATAAATCTTACATGTATCCATTTTTATGGTTGTCCTCCAAACTATGTTGCTGTTTTGGTGAATGAAATCCTAGTATTTTATTCGTATGTTACTTACCATTAATTAGTAGGTATTTCTTAACAGAAAGTAGCCATGCCAATCACTCTAATGAAGGCCAAGGTTTACATATTGAAAAATAATTGACAGGAGAAGATGAAACACACCTTCATAGGTGGCGAATTCCTTTATCGAAAAACATGTTTGTTTTTTTGTTTTTTTGTTTTACAGAAATTCCATTACAAGAATTTTATAAGTCATTTTCTGTGGCATCAGGTAAATGGTAACTATGACCGTGCTTGTAATTAGCACATATAGCATTTTTTAGGAGGCACACACTGTTTAATAAAGCTCACCCAGAACGTTAAAATATACAAAAAATGTAGCGTATGGGACTTTGTAAGAAGATGTGGGTGGGTTGCTGCATGGCAGTAATGTTAACAAGAGCTGTTTCTATAGTAACAGCTCATTAGGAGGCAGTTTGAACCATTTGATACTGTCCATGATTAAAGCACGTGTTGGGGGGTGGGGGCAGAATTGTGGACAAAATTGTCAGCTGTAGATGAGGACAGACAAAATGCAGGACAGAAAAAAATAAAGACGCAGTTATCGAAGGGGTGAGTATAGGAGGCCATGAGAGAACGCGTAAGAGAGGCTGAGGCCTCTCATGCTTTGCTGTCGATATCCTTTGGTCTCACACGTCTCTGCCTTTCATCCATGGGTGCCTTGCGTAATGTGCGGAGCTGGTTCTAATTAAAAGTGCTTGAAGTTAGTACAGAGAGTTGATGGGCAACAAGAGCTGCCTGGAAGACTTCCTTCATTGTTCTCATTGTGCCTGTTGCCTATGGAGAGCATTGTCCGTGAAGATTTGGGAAAATCGTCACAAGGAATCTAATCACTGAGGTATTCTGCCCCATGGCAAACTGGGCTGCACTACGGACTTGGTTGCTAATTGCCCTTTTTTCCCTATTGGAGTGAGCTGTCTTTCCTCTTCACACACACACTGCCCCTCCCCCTCCCGCCTTCTGTGTTCCCACCCTACGGCAAAGGGAGAGTCATAGTGTGCCATGTCATTCTGTGAATGTGTAACGCCAGGCCCAGGGCTGACTTGGCCTTGCATGTCCTCTTTTGCAGTCTCACATTGAGCCTCACTTTAACCTTTTACATTGACTGTACAGAGAGATTTGTGCAGGAGTTGCATTAGCAGTTCCTCTGACGGTAGTGATTAATCAAGACAAGCATCTTTGGTCCCCAAGGACAGTGCGGTCTTTAACTTGATGTGGCACAACATTGTAGTCATAGGGTTTTGTTGCACTTGGTAGTTTGGGAATCCAAGCTGATCTTGGAAGAAATAAATGATATGCAAGAATTTATTTGGGTTCATGAAATGTGAAATATGTGCAGCTAAAATGAGTTGTCAGCAGTTACCTGATTTTGACTGTTGTCTCTTTTGTGGACAGTAAATAAGACACTGCATTTACCAAAATTGCAGTTTAGCGTTTTTAAAATTAGCTTTTAAAATTTATTTCAATTAGTACAAAAAATGTCTGCCAGACAGAAGTGAACCTTTAAGTGTCAATAATGCATTGTCCATGATGTTCCTGCTATGTACGTTTTCATGTACACTGAAAGTTGCATATTTCATGCACATGTTACACAGCCACTTGTGTGCTTAAATGTTGGATTAATAAGGAACTATACACAGTAAGTAAGCACTTTAAATAGGCGACAGGTGGCATGTAGTAGGATGCAGATGAAAAAGTAAAGGGTTATATGAAAGAAGTTATATCTTATTGATTTTATGTGTATAAAACATGTTTTTATTATACATTTAATGTTTTCTTTATTTAATGCTTTCTATTCTATTCTATTCTATCCATCATGTCCTGTCCACGTAACAAAAGTTTTTGTTTTTTTGTTTTTTTGTAGCTCTGGTCAGCTTTTTAATAAAACAACTGGGGTCCTAGCATCCCCCATGTTCTTTATACACACTGGCACACACTGCTTTTCCCCAACAACAACTTAATTTAATAGCAGCGCTCTGAAGTAAATACAGCCTATAACTTTACTGCTGCTGATGAGTAATGCTAATGAACTAGTCTGGGAAGTGCTAAAGCATTTTCCTGTAATTTGACAAGCATATGTTGTGGAAAAAAACAAAAGTAAACTTAACGAAATTTTAAAAATGTAGATAATGTTGACGATTCTTCATAATTGCCTCTCAGCAAGGCCATTAAACTTTTAGCGAAAAAGTGCTTGTAGTTATTCTTAGCCGCCAGAAGTCTCTGGGTTTATCTGTTGACGCACGGCTGCTTCCGACTCAGATACTTTGTTGTTTGAAATGATGACAAACAAGACATCAATGTAGAAAATGGAGCTGCACTATCTACTTACTGCTTATCTGGCTCAGTTAGATTGCTGCCTTAAATTCTACTCTCAGATTTCAGCTTCAATTGTAATAACTTTGTAACAAATCTGAGTGTATGATTGATGTATAATAAAATAAATTATCTTTTCACTACCAAATGCCTTAACTTTAGTGGAAAAGATTTACATAAAATGTTGCAGTTCATTAACAGCTGAAAAACAGCCCGATGCCTGGATGGTTATCAGTTTATGTCAGGGAAGAAAGATTTTGCTAAGCCAAATATCAATATTATTATAACTAAGAAGCTCATCATTCAAAAACTGAAATGACCTTTAAATAAAAAGTCTTCCTAAAATCCTAAATGATAAAACACATAATGTAGCAAAGGGAAGGACAGCTGTTTACTTACTATGTGTAGAATCATTAATATCTACTTACAGAAACTGATATTTCAGATCAGATTCTGTAACAGTGAAATATCTGGCCTTTTGCTGTTAAATGCTTCACTCTGTTAATGAGCCGGTTACTAACTTTGCATGTAGTCTAGTCCTGGGTGGGGGATTTTCCCTGAAAACAGCTGCTTCCTCTGTTTAAAAACATCGATCAGAGCTGTGAGACAGAAAAAATAAATGCAGCTGAAATCCAAAACAACAGCTAGAAGTTGTTATAAATGTTAGGATGGAGTAAAACCGCAGAGCTGGGTGATTATGTGACCTATTTTGCGTGCAAACAGTACTATGAAATTTTTTTATTGTCTCCCTTTTTGAATTTTTTTTATAAGGTAATGATTAAATTTGTTGGTAGATAAAATGGAATGAGCTGAGAGGAACTTTCAGTTAGAGGGGGATCCTAACAAACTAAAGTCGGGAAGTTTACCACTTTGATGTAATGCAGCATTTACTTTCAATTTTATCATCTTGTTCAGGTCAGGATCCATCTCCATTAAGTGTTACATGCTCAGACACGACAGCTACAGGCTTTGAATTGTAGTAGCCTGCTATGCCTTGTACCCAGGGGAAATTTTCAATCTTAGGTGAGATCCCATCAATTTTCACAACATAGCAGAAATGAAAAAAACAAAAACAAAGCAAAACACAAAACAAGATAAAAAAAAAAAGTTGCTTTAAAAAAAAAAAAAACCCAATAAAAACAACTTTGCAACAGATTTAAGGACATAATTTTGTTTGCCCAAACACATTTTAGCTTAACATGCTATTGTCCCAGCATTTCCTTAAATGTAGTCATATCATCAGCCTCAATCAGAGAGCACTTTTGACAAATATACTTAATCAATCAGCCGTTTTTTGTTTTGGGTTTGAGTTGAACCAAATAATCACACATCAGAGTCAGCGCTAATCCATTTTCTATTTTAAAACGTCCTGTTGGAAAGTCATGAACTAGTACAGTCTGTAATGGTTCTACTTAGCTGGACAGTGTCACTTTGCAGACACTGGGACGGTAAATAAAATGACCATTATTCTCTGAACATGATTTGGGGTAAGAGCATGTCTCAGTAATAGCGTGTTTAGTTCTTAATCAACTCAGTGGGCCCACTTTTTACAGTGAATGCTGCATTTTGGAGAAGCGGTACATTCTGTTTGTACTCCCACACATTTGGCTGTCACAAACAGAGCTACACAGTGCAGATGGTATGAACCCTCGGGAGCCAAATCAGCAATCAGAAAGCGCACTTATTGATTTGCTGTAACACAAGCTATACAAAAAGCAGCTCAGAGGGAACGACTGAGGCAACCGGAGAGTCTAGCGGAGGGTACGTCTGTCTTCAAATGAGCGTAGGTTCACAAAAGCAAATGTGAAAGAGTGCACACACTCTTTCACAGAGTGCACACACTCTTTAACAGAGAAGACAAGCAGACGCCATCCTCTTTATTTTTTCTGTTCATTTTAAGCCACACACTTGCTTTCTGCGAGAGCTCAACTAACAACTGCTTCCTTTGCATTTGACACAAGTTGCCAAGTTGCGTGTTGTATAAATGGCAAAGCTTTCGTGTAATCTCTAAACTTTGATTTCAAACTGTTTTCTTGCACATCAGACTATTTCCAAGCTTTATTTGCGAGTGAAAAGGTGGTCTGTAAACTTTTTTGTTGTTGAATTGTTTGAAATGTGATACTTTTCACTAAATCTGTCTACATCTTAATCAAATGCACACCTTCCTGTTGACTTTAAAAGGAGGCTATTGAGCTTTTGTAGTTTCATCTCTCACAGAGAACAGACTTCACTGTTGCACTTTGGAATAGCTGCAGGGCTGAGACTGAGTACCCAGTCATTGATAACGACTGTAATAACAAACTGTGGCAAACAATCTATCCAAGTCTTCTTCACATGTGTTACGACCACATGTTTTCATTTTCTTGAGAAACAGCTCTTGTGCAGGTTGTGTTCCAGATACTTACAAGCACCATGTTTTTACCAAGATTGGGCTAAACACATTGACTGCGCACAGCAAACACAAACATTTATCTCTGTATGCGTTTCAAACACGCAGGGCTTACTGGCTCTGTCTGAAGCGTGACTGTAGCTCACTAATTAATGTTTATTTGATCTGTAACAGTAACGACAACGCGTTGCAGTTTTACTGGAAATTAGATCTTGGCCAGACGGCAATTTTTCCTAACTTTGTGCTTCTTGCCTGGCCAACACCGGTTCAGACGTTTTGTGCAGGAATAATAATTTTACACTCTTCAATCTCTTCAGGCTTCATAGGACACTCATTATGTTGAGTTTATGGTGTTTGTCTGAATATATAGTGAGTTTTACTATACCCGTTTTATTAGACTCACACTGTGCCTCACAAAAAGCAGTGCAGGACCAGTGGTCACTGTATACAGTCAAACATTGCAATGAAGGAAAAATGGCACAATTACTGCCTGTAAACTATTTGTATGTACTAATTTGAGAAAATATTGTTACTTAGATTTAACATAAAAAAATAGGTTTTGGTAATGTTACTCTGTCCTGTTTTAATTTAAAATGTAAATAAAAATGTAATATAATTTATCTTGTTTTAATGGTGCAGACAAATGACCCGTGTAGTGTCTGTAAGTGTTTTTTCAATTTGCCTTTTCATTATATGTTGTTTACAGTGGATAAACAAGCTATAATTTGAAGAATTACCAAACATGGGGGAAAAGGAAAAATTAACAATGGCTTTTATTTAATTGAGCCCTGATGACATCTTTCAGCTTACAGCTGGCTGGAAACACTTCTGGTAGACAGTCAGCTCATACACATTAGACTAATGCGTCTGAAAGAAAAGGTAATGTTGAGAAAATGGCAAGCAGACTTGTTCATTATTTGGCATTTAACTTTAGGTGGATAGTTTTCTAATTGCATTAGGAATCCCATTAGCTTCCACATCCAATAATCTCTTCTCAGTGAAACCGTGTCTCGAACTTGGCGGCAGCTTGATGACTACATTTTCTTTTAAAAGCTTTTGTCGATTTAAAGACAAGCGAGTGTCAAGTTTCACTGGGGATGAAAAGAGTGTTGGATGCTACAGGTTGTACAGGCTCACAATCACATGTTGGTCAGTTTTGCTTCATTCTTGACCCTGAAAATGTATTTTTATTACTCACAAACAACAAAGCTATTTTGTAGCTTGAGCAGAGAGTGGAGCACATTAGCTAATATTCATATGTAGCATCGCTACGGAACTGATGGACGGGTGGCGTCATTAGTGTCATATTGTTCAAGAGAGCCACAGTGGAGTAAGAAAATTCGATTAGGGTGGTGCAAAAGGGTTATCTACGCAGCTTCTCTTTTGGCTGGACTGCATGCAATAAATTAAAAGTGTGTGTGTTTGACACAGGTGTGACCATGAAGCTGATGGATGAGGTCGCTGGCATTGTGGCAGCTCGTCACTGCAATACCAATATTGTCACTGCCTCAGTGGATGCCATCAATTTCCATCGCAAGATCAAGAAAGGTGAGGATAACACAGAGAATACACTCATACTTTTAAATCTCTGATACTTACAAATATCCAGAGATGCAGGGAGATATTTCTGCATGATTATTGCTTTTTTTTGTCTTGTCCATTTGCTTTACCAAGAGGAATGCTGCAAAACATTTTCTCTCCTTTTGACCAGAGATGATAAAATGGAAACTCTAAAGCGTTTTTCAATTTAGCCTCTGGTGGTGCTGTTTTAAATCAACTAAGCCAACGTTAACAGCTGTCACACGGTTGCTATCCAAGGCCAACTGTGTTTTGTAGAGCTGCCACTACATCTGGAAACACACACCACTGTTAATAATGACCTAACTATTTTCCATTACCAAACTTTGTCTATTTATACTGTATTTGCTGTAAGCGCCTCACAGTCTGAAAGGTTCAGATGAACAAATTCTAAGCCTCTAAATACCTTTATCCATGTAGCCTTTGATATTTCAGTTGGAAAATGTGTCCAGTCGAACACTGGAGTGCAGAATTTATTGCCAGGACTTCCTGGATAAACGAGCTTATCCAAAGTCCTTCAGGGACAGTCATAATAAAAGCAATTCTAAGAAGGCAGGAACATAGTCTCCCAAAAAAGGCACACATAACAGACATACGTATGATACATGTCTGACAATACAGTATAACTGCAACCTCCTCAGTTCACTTCAGGGTTGTGATCTATCTTGCATGTTACAGCCTCATTATCTTCTGTCTGTGCTGTTAGCTGTTCCACCAACTCGCACAGTTTGTTATTTTGTCATTTTGTGGAATTTTAACACCTCTGAAGTGACTGTGTCTTTTCAAAGAGACTTGTGCCAGTGGAACCAAAATACTAGTGCACTCCTAGGGCTGGTGAATGGATTGTGTCGGGGGGGGGGGCATCTGGCATCAACATGTGGCAAATCAAAAATGCATCTGAAATAAGGGAGCTACTAAGAGCATCTTTAGTGTCTGTTATCTGTTGATGTACTAAACATAATGTTCATATTGTTAGGTTATGATTTGAAAACAACAGACCAGCTACATCTCTGCAACCCCATTGAGTAATTAATAGTTTTACAGCTTAGCATAAGTGTACAAGGTCAGCTATGCAGTATATGTGCTTTTAAATACAACTTTCATGCAGCAACATTTGCTCAGTTCACTGTTTTTCCAACAGTTTGAACTATACAGACAGAGTGGCAGGATGTGAAGGAGTTGGGACCTTTAAAACATTTAAAACCTCCTTTCAGGGGTGTGAGGACCAGAAAACTGAACAGCACAGAGTGGTGGAGATCCATGACCACATCTTTCATCTGCCCCTAGTTGCTTCACTTGCTACCTTCATCTGTCCTCACAGTTCAGTTAGTGCTGACATGATTTCCCCTGGCTCCACTGTGACTTAGGGGTTATGTCACTTCTACAGTTCTCATTTTTGCTCTAGCTGGTCAGGCAAAAAAAAAAAAAGTTAAGTTTAGGGAAATAATGGAAATAAGTATCAAAACAAAAAGGATCCTAAAAAACAGCCACTAGCTTTGTCGACTCTACCTCTGGATTTATTTTGTCATTTTATTTTTATGCATTTTCATCTTGCTGCTGTTTCTTTTGCCAGTTGAATTGCTCCCAACTGTTTGGTGCTAGCATTTCAACCTTTGCCACATAAATATATAAAGGAACAAACAAATGTCTTGTTAAGGTCCTGGTCACTAAGTGCCAGACATCTGGATAGCTTAATTTTAATTGTGGTAATACAGTAGAAAAATTACAAAAATTTACCTAGTTGTGATACCCGAGAGGACGGTGGACTTTTCACTTTAAGCACCATAGATAAGAACTGATTTGAACTGCCTCAGAGGTCCACCTTCAAAAGAAGACAGAAGACACAAAGAACACCAGAATTATAGAAAAAAAAAAAAGCAGACTTAATAATTCAAATATTGAGGCACTGATGAGGATGCACTGGTGATAATATACTAGTCAATAATGTACCATAGGAGGGTTCAGGCAGGGGTCTTTTCTGTGATCCATTATAGCAAAACAACCAGAGATACAAATAATGAGAAGAAAGGCATGAAACTTCAAAAGGTTGGATGAAAGGACATTTCAGAGACAGGGACTGGAGCGCTGATGGTGAGAGTGAAAATGTGATACAGAAGAAAAAATAAAAGGACCAGTGTGTCATCGTGAGTGGTCACAATGTTGTTCTTGTTTATTAAGTGTACATTTCATTTCATTGAAAGCATTATTTGTTAAAACCCCGACATTTCCATGTACTGTTTAGCTAAAGAAAAAAAAAAGACCTGTGGAAAGACACTCAAATGTGTTTTTGTCTTCAGTGCTATTTGTTAGTCAGTGAAAAGACTAATAGAAAAGCCTAGACTCCATCCATCCATCCATCTTCATCCGCTAAAATAACAAATCTGTTGTTGCGTGGTATTACATTACATGCACACAGCACTGAGCCTGCACATGGACTGGGTACCTTCATCAAAGCAGATTAGCTTTATCAGCTCTTCAGACATGGGACTCTGTCAGTTGTTTTGGTTGGCTGACCTCCAATGCTGCACAAGTCAAGAGCTACATTCTGCATTAATCTGAAGGTCTTCAAAATCACCCATCATCAAGCCTCATTTTTGTGTAATGTCACTGAGCAGAGGTTGTTTCACTGAGCCTAATAAATCTTAGTAAGAGATAGTTTATCTAAATGAGACTTGACACATGGGAGCATTAAAAAAAGCCTCTAAAGGTCAGTCGACAAGAGAGAAATGAAATGGTTTAAATTTGTGGTCTCGGTTGTCAGGTATGCTGAAAAGACCTCACCGCAGTTACAGCACGTTATTATCTGTTTAAAGTTCTTTACCCATATGGATTTTCATGATCACCTTGTTGCCATTTCCTAAATATCTCAGCATCCAAGGTTACTGAATGTGTGATAATGATAGCGTAATAGTCATCTTAACATATATAAAAATCTACAAAGTTGAATTTTCTCAACTTGATTAAAGACCTTGTGCATATTGTTGGATTAAACATTACAGAAACTTAAAAGTGATTTTGGTAATTAATAATACTGTTAATTTAAGGCAGCTGTGGCTTAAACCTTGTATTTGGTGGTGATAATCAATTTGTTAAGCTCCGTATATCATTAGAATTCTTGTTGTTTGTAATTTAAGATTTTGGACATTTTTTGCATGTCATAAACTTTGACTGTGTTATTTTCTCATGTGTGCCTACGCTGAACCTGTGTGCAGTTTTGCATTTCTTTGCCGTCTCCATTTTTTTTCTTTTTACCCTCAGTACTTCAGTTCTAGGCTGCATCACAGAAAACCATAATCAAAACAAACACAAAAAGTTTGTTTGTTAAAGCCTTAAAAACTGCTTTATAAATGTAGTCTCGTTGTTCCTGTGTGTGTTTTCTTTCCACACGCTCTGGGCTTCCTCTCACACTTCAAAGACATTCATGTTAGGGTAACTAGCTATTCTAAATTGGCCCTAGGTTCGAATGTGAGCGTGAATGCTTGTCTGTCTCTTGGTGTCAGCCAAGTGATAGCCTGACAGCCTATCTAGGGTGTACATGGCCTCTCAACCTGTCACAGCTGGGATATGCTCCAGGCCCCTGTGATCCTGAATTGGATAAGAGGGTGGATGGATGGATGGGTTAGGGTAACAAACCTGGGTTTACTGCAAAAAGCCTAATTATTGACTCTATAAGCATATCTTTTGACAACAGAGGCTTACTTGTCAAGAAAACCGAACTCATACCCATGAATTTTGCAGAGTATCCTGCATGAATACGAGATCTGTAACTGAACAACTGTCAAGTCTAATTCTGGTAGAATTCTTGTATTGTTGTCATCGTGTCAGAGTGCTTTGCAGCTCATACACTGATAAAAGCCTTTCCCCCCCTTTTTTTATGTGCATCATTTATTATTTCGGACTTTGACTATTTTATAAGATCTCACTCATATACTTGCGATCTGTTCCTGACTGCAGGAGTAACACCTTCTTTCCTTGTCTCTATGGCAACTGCAGTAATATTACAGTACAGGCACATCAAAGAGAATAATGAAATACATCAACAATGATCTGTAATATTATTTGATGACTTTTTTTCCCACCTCGCTGCAGTGACAAAAGCAGGAGAGAGCACATTTTTGAGTGAAAGACAGTTGGTTGATTAGATATCTGAGAAAGTGCAGCTTCAATATTACTTCAGCGTGAGCTTTTAGCCAGAGGTCGCCGGCCTGTCTCGAAAAGTCCATGATGCAACAATGTGATAGAGACTGCAAGACCAGAGCTGAAATCTTCCTCTGCTGGTTTATTATATAGATCATATTCAGTGTAATTAAAGCTATTTAGTATGAGTTTACTTACATTATTCAGTATTTTGATGTAGCGGTTGGAATGCTGTGTTTTTGTGAAAACCTGATGCCTTGTGCAACTTCTTTTTTTCACCTTTATAAGACTAAGTGAAGCCTTAAAATAACTGCTATGTCTGAGAAATAGTAGAAAATGTTATGGTAAATATCAAAAAATGAAAATGTCTCTAAATGGCAACATATTTAGGTTTTACTTTAAAACACTGAAAATCAGAGTGCTCAATATCCTTTTCCTCTTCTTCCCAAGGGTGTGTGGTGACGGTGACGGGACGACTCACATTTGTCAGTAACAAATCAATGGAGATTGAGGTGTTGGTAGACGCGTCCTCAATGGTGGAGGCAGAGAAGGGGAAATATCGTGCTGTCTCAGCTTTCTTCACCTTCATCTCCCTGGACAAGGACAATAAGCCCCTGCCTGTCCCTGCCCTTAAGGTTGGTATCGTCCAATCTCCTTCTAAAGTCTGCCTGTCTTTTAAAACCTTGATACATAATTTGTGATGTTATACATTATTTTATATTCATATCCCTTAGTACAGAGTAATTACATTCACAAACACTGACAGTCAAGTCTGTTTTTTTACAGTATTGTAATGGAAAATAATCAAGGCATGGATTTTATTGCCTTTTTGCTGCAATATCATCTTTTAAAGGCTAGTTATTTTTAGCTCGGTCTCTTCTAACTGCTGATAACATTTCCATTAGTAATTTTTCTTTATCGTGACATGTGAAAGGGCCATTACAAGACTGAATCAATGGAGCCTTCATATATAGAAAATGTTGAGTTGGGTCAGACTGATCTTTGATCCAAAACCACTGTAAAATTTTCCAGATAGCCGAAAAAAATGACAAATATGAAAAAGTATACTAATACTTTTAAGATTATATATTAAAGACTGTCTTCACAGACATGGTTTTTGGAAAGCTCAAAGATACTGCCCATTGTTTAGGAATTCAACATGTCAGACTCTTTAGAAAGCATTCAAATCCTCGTAGTGTTTGGGTATTATCCTTCAGCAGTGAGCAGGGCTGAATGATATTATTCCCACAAGATCTCCGAGATGAGTATCTCTGGGATGAGTATGCCTGACTCAGCACTTACTGCCAGCAAGCAAAGACTGCATGCTTACCTGCAGACAGGAGAGAGATGCCTGCTGTTTGTTCAGGCTCTCCAACACATAACGATCCAAACCTTGTTTTTATGCAAACACCGAGCTCATGCGCCATCTGTTTAAGTCATTAATATTAATGAGAAGCTATCTTTTTGCAATTTTACACAAGCGAGGAGCTTTTAAAACCATATTCTAAACAAAGCAATGCAGTTTGTGTTAAGGTTCACATTATTTTTAAGTGCCATGATTAAGATTTTCACTCCATATTTTGTAACTGAGCAATTCAAATTCTACTTAATGTTTTGTTTGAGTTGTTGTTGTTGTTGTTATTAATGATGTACTGCACTCCATTTTCTTGATTTGGTAGCTTTGCAACAATGACATGAGATGGGTGGGCAGTTTCAAATTTGGGTTAGGGTCATTATTCCCTCAAGTGCACACTTGTACAAATTTCATAGAGTTTACACCAGAACTTATAATTAAACTAGAAGTATTTGTAGAATACTGAAAAAAAGACAAAGGCAATAATACTAGCAACAGAAGAACAAAGAAGAAAACAAATAGTATGATAATAAGTACAAATAGAAATAATAAATCTTTGATTTTTGAAAATAACACATGTATTCTACAAAAATGCATTTTAACTCCCCCCTGCATGACAGTAGTGCATGACACTATGTCCTTCCATGTTTCAAGTACCATGAGCGTGTAATAAGAAATTTGCAGGAAGAAAGCTGCTGTGGTTGAGAGTGAAGCGTGAAAAAGGATTGTTATAGGTATGTTGTCATGCCACAAGTGCAGCAGTGACTCATTTGACCATCAGGTCACAGTTGAAGGTGCAGTGTTAGCCTTTATAAACCACAGCACATTTATTCAAGACTTCTCTGATGATGCCCCTGCAGATAGAAGTGTTCATCAAATGCATGTCGCCTTTGGTTGGCCTTTTCAAAAGTGTCTGTCAGTCCCCTGATTTCCATTTCACAAAACCTGCATTTGGTTTGCCCATTGTCTGCCTCTCCCTCCATGCATTCATTACCTGGTTTTCTGCCTCACGTAAGCTGCTCATTGCTTTTGTTTTAATAGGAGGGAATTGTAGCAGTTATTAGACTCATTGTAGTTTCTATTCAGACCTCAATTTTATCAAAAGAGAGGCTAAAATAATCTCCTGGTGATTTTAATAATTCATCCTCAACACTATAAATGGAAATCTAAATGGAGCCTAGGCTGCCAGGGATCTGATGTAGCTTGTCAAATAAACAAGGGCAGGGCAAAAGAGAAACGTGTGTGTGAATGAGTTATGAAGAAAGTGCATGTACACAAACACGAGTCCTTTGTGTGCAGGTCTGCATGTGTTAGAATGAGCATTGCCTGTGAATGTGCACATGCATGGAACAGATCATTGAGCACAAATGCGTGCATGTTTATTTATATGAGGAGGACAAGGCTCGATCGGTGCTATTTCTGGCTTTATGACTATTTACTGGGGGCATAAGCATGAGATGAGATTGACTCTGACTCTACTGATGGCAGTAAACCTTTTCATAATTGTTGGTCTTTGGTGTGTACACGAGAAACGTCATGTGCAGGAAATAAGGTTCAACACGTCAGTCCAATTAACACCCAAATTTTCCCTAACAGGAGAGATGGGACCGTGGGAGTTGGAAAGACAATAAACAGATCAAAAAGCAAAAAAAGCATCGTAAGTCAGATGATTGTGAGCAGAACAAATCAAAATGGAAGGATGTGGAAGCGAAATGTTTTTGTGTATTTGGCCTCCACATCCTTACATTTTGGCCACATAAAAGGTCTTGTGCAAAAGTCTTGATTCCCCCCTCATTTCTTTATATTCTGCTTCCAAAGAGCCAGACTTGTAATTTTTAAAATAGTGTTGAGTAATAAACGTAGGCCGACCGTTTTTAGAGGAATTAATTTTTTTTTGGTAATTTAATACTGACCTGTGAATCAGTCATAATCGACATAATAAAGCATTTTGTCTACACACACCAAACTAAATAGCAAATATTTTATTTTAAATGATATCTTTAGGCACAAAAACATATCATTTGTTTCCAGTTCTTTTGTTGAATCAGTATCTCTAAAATACTAACGATTATACAGTCCCAATCAAAAGTTTAAGACCACTTGAAAAATGGCAAAAAATCATATTTTGCATGGTTGGATCTTAACAAGGTTCCAAGTAGACCTTGAACATGCATTAAGAAGAAATGGGAGTGAGACAAAACATTTTTTCGAGCATGCAATTTATTGAAAACTGAAACAGCTGACCAAGCTTAGGACCACATGCCATTAAAAGGTCAAATCTGTGCAAAAATCTTGATTCTTTGTCATTTTCTGTCAGGTCACACTGTCATGACCTTCGGATGGCAAAGGCAAAAAAAAAAAAAAGTTCACTTTTTGAACATGGTCGGGTTGATGAACTGCAAAAGCTTTGGGACCTGTACCATTTGAGAGGGATAAAATAGTATTTTGGCACTAACATGCTAATTCCCCAAATATTATTAGCATTAGTGTGCTGTGTGTCCTTAAAAAATCTGGGGAAACTGCAAAAGTGGAAAACAAAGGAAATAGGAGAGGAGCAAGATGCCTCTGTCTAATGTTCAGTGAAGCCTCATCAAAAATGGTCTCAGTGAAAGGGTGGCTGTCAAGAAGCCCCTGTTAAGGAAGAAAAACAGGGAGAAAAGGCTGTATGCAAAATTAAAAGAACAGAACTGAAAATCAGTGGCAACTAGGGATGGGTATCGTTTAGGTTTTATCCGATACCGGTGCCAAACCGGTACTTTTGAAACGGTGCCGGTGCTTAAACGGTGCTCGAACCGGTGCTTAAAGAATGAAGAACACAAAATTGGTCCAAAAACCTCTCATGTTCAGCTGTTTTTTTGTAAAAAGATAACAATGTTAGCCTTTTCTGCAGCTATGGGGCATATATGGTATCACTCTTGGCTGGAAGCAGTGCTTAATCAATGGAAAAAACACAAACTTTGTCCAAAAACCTCTCATGTTTAACTGTTTTCCACTTTTTCTTTGGTCATTTTAGCCTTTTTGGCCAGGGTGAAGGGAGTATCTGCCATTAAACAAGAAGACAGCCGCATGTAGCTACGACGGTGTTTGCTAGTTCACCTTACATGCATTAATGTAATAACGTGGTTAGCCTACTCAACGTAAATTACACACGAACAACATTAAGCTACTCACGCAGAGAAGAACAGCTGCTGCTGCCATCATCATCCTCATCATTTCTGCTACACTGGCAGGGCTAGGGGCCAGGACTCTATTCTTCGGGTTTTTGGGGGATGTTGCTAACTCCGGGTCCGATAACTGGCACCACACCCGCAGTAGATGCGCTCGGTGTGAGGTCTCGCAGCAAGCTATCAAATACGGTGCATTTCTCGGCTTTTAAAAAAACGCTATGCGTCGCCAGGTGTTTCATCGGATTTGAGGTATTACCTCCTTTGCACAGTATCACCTTAAAGCACTTGTTGCAGGCTGCTGAGTTTGCATATTTTGCTGTGAAATACAGCCAGACTTTTGACCGCTTCGCCTTGGGCATTTTAATCTGTAGCTCTGCTCTAAAAGAACGTACGTACCTGGACCCGCCTACTATCCTCGGAAACGTAAAATGATTGGCTAGAATCTAAAGTGTATCACAGCTCAGGAAAAAAAAGCACCGAAATAAAGCACCGAAATGTGCGCTGCTTTTCGGTCTGGTTACTACCGTTTATGTCAGAACCGGTGCCATCATGGCACCGGATACCGGTACCCATCCCTAGTGGCAACAGTTCTTATTGAGTGAAAAATATAAATCTGAAATTTTTGGGTCCAGTCGTCATCAGTGTCTTTGGAGGAGATACTATAATCAGTGACTACAACACATACAACATCCAAATAAGAATGTCCTTCGAGAAGACTAGAGAACTATTTCTGTAGACTAGTTTAAAAAATTGAAAGAA
Organism: Perissodus microlepis; assembly: GCF_051167445.1. Taxonomy (NCBI): domain Eukaryota; kingdom Metazoa; phylum Chordata; class Actinopteri; order Cichliformes; family Cichlidae; genus Perissodus; species Perissodus microlepis. Next base: position 6,874,369 of record NC_140480.1, on the reverse strand, counting down.
CTCTTGTGTTCAGGCTGTGTAGAAATATAGGTGTCGTACCAAACAATGACTTTCAAGCCTGTTAGAATTGTACAAACTCTATTTTTGCCTTATGTACATGTACATTTGCCTGTTTCAGTAAATCGTTGCACCTATTGCCAGGTTTACCTAGCAAAGCATAAAGAAACAAGGACTGGCTCAAGACTTTTGCATGGTACTTTGCAAAATAGTATCATCAGCTATTTCCCAGAAATAGTAAGCCGTGGTATTTACTGTCTCTGTGTTAAAGATCCTCCAGAGAATTAAAACCTTTTCTTCTGAGCTAGCATGAAAGTGTGATTACACAAAACGTGTCTGACAGTTAGCAGTTAGTTTGGCACAAAGAGTGGAAACCTTGAAGCAGCCACCCTGGCTCTGACTAAACATAACAAAAGCTATCTACCAATGCTCAACAGTGGGACAGATTGTGTTATTACTCGGTGTTACTTAGACTGCTACTTCAAGAGTCCTCAAAGTCACTGTATCAGCTAAAAATACTCCTGTACGTGACCACAACTTAATGTGACCTTTAGAGATGGGTAATTTTGTTACCCATGAACAGTGCAATGCTTGTTGTTTTTAACCTTTTCACTGAAGTAAAAAAAAAAAAAAAAGCTTGTTTGGCTTGGCATAAAATTTAATTAAGCTTCATTTCCCCAAATACTAAACTTGCTTCCTCTTATACCTTTAGTCTTCTAATACCCCATAGCCCTTTTCATCAGGGAATACTGGAAATCCTTATAAAACAAACAAACTTGTTTCTCTCTTACTTATTCTGGCTGTGTATTATTTTGCCAGGAATGATGCAAATGAGTAAACTTTTCTGCATGCAAGTAGAATAAGACTGCATGTACTGTTACATAAATTGAGTTACTTTAAGGCACTCTGATAAAATGGACTGGCTGCTGTAAGTCTTTAAAATGTATGACAAAGACACCCAAGTGTGCGCTTTCAGAACTAAATAATAACAATACCTTGACTAAATCTATTTGTCTTTCATAGAGACCTTCCATGTTTATGGAAACCTATACCTCTGTCATTTTTTTCCGTCTCTGCTGAAGTTGTTGATCTTTTTCAGTAGGTAAAGGCTATAAAAAAGAACTACAACTAGAGTCTTTTAAAATCGTCTGTTCTGTGGACATAAAATGTAGAAAGCACACTGGTAGCATGAGACGTTAACTGCGGACCATTCAAACCAAGACGTTCCATCTTCTTGGGACAGCATATATATATATATACATATATATATATATATATGTATATATATATGTGCTAACATGTATGAGCTGGACTGCTTATGCAGCCTTGTTTTTATCTCTCCAGCGCACCTGTCGTCACTGTCATTTGCACCAAAGCAGGTGAAACTGATTCACAATGGTTTATGAATTAGTACCCTTGTTTAACTGACTTTATGTTATACTGTGACCATCTGGTATTCCCCTAGTCTTATTGAGCAGTGTCTATTACAAGATTGCATTTCACCTCTCTTTTGTCTCTCTGATTCTTTTTGTTCTCCGTTCTCCGTTTGTTAAAAAACAAACAAACAAAAACCAAGAAAAAAAGGTGATTCTCCCTGCTTCTCTTTTATGTTTATAATGCAATTGTCTCTTTTTTTGTCCTTTTTTAGTACTGCTGAAATTTAAACTGAAAACACTACTGAAAGCTCAAACCATCACTTATTATAATTTCATGGCAGCTTTTGCCCCAGTTGAGCTCTATAAATAGTCTGATCGACATGACTTCTGCTATTTTTGACTGCAGGTGCTTTCCCTCCCATTTTCCCTTCCTTGATTTCTTGCCAATGAGCTCAGTGCAATCACTATTTTTAGATTTTTCAGTTTCAGCTCACTAGGGAGTTAGGGACGGTGGGAGTGTGTGTATGTGTAGCTGGGCTGTCACTAATGTTAGCATACTGTGGGTTATGCTGAAGTGGGGCATGAGGACAGCAGGCGCACAGAGGATAGTGGGGAATGCCTTGCCTATCTATAACAGTAATCTTGAAAATGAATTACTGAAATATAGTGTATATACATGCTAGGCCAGGATTTTGATCAAAACAGCAAGCACAAAAAATGCATTGTTAGTAAAAATACAGTATTAATAGGTCCATTCATCCCTGCTGAACAAAGAAAAGCTTTGTGTCTTTGTGTATGTGTGTTTTTCTTTATTGCATATCTCCATTTATTGATTTAAGTATTGTTTCACTATATCTCTCTTATTCTTGCCTTCTTGCTCCATCTTTCCTCTGATTTTTCCTTCTTCCTTCTATTCCATCTCCCTCCTTCCTCGCTGGCAAAGACTCAGCTGGCCTCCCTTGACACGAAAACAAGCCTGGTCGTCATGGCAACCTCATGTAGTTCACATGAAGTGATGCTCGTTTATTTTTAGATACCTCCCATTTAAGACAATCAGAAACGTGTTAACGGGTACACCCGTTAAACTTAACGCCCAGATCATGCCTGCATCTGTTAGGCACTGCTAAATGTGCACATCAGGGGGTTATCATTCTACGCCATACACTAAATATTGTGTATTCACAGCTCGAACTAAATTCTCTTCAGTTCAGTGAAACCCAGTTTTCTCTTTGACAGTACAGGATTTAGATATTTTTTTGTTAAAGTTAGTCAACTTTTATTACTTTCCGATAAACATCTGTCTGTCAGCAGCACCCAAAAGAAGATTAAAAGGGTAATAAGTTTTGTCTGTGATGTTGTATTGTCATGTTGTTGCCTTAATTTGAGATCAAATTCAAAATTAGATACTAAATCATAATGAAAAAGTATAATTTTGTTATATTTAGAAAGAGTAATTTAGCATATTTATGATATGAGTCTTAATAAAAAAGAACAAAATTCAGTACTTGTATTTTAGTGCTTTTAAATTTTCCTTTCAGAAAATCTTTGATAGAGATCAGTGTCACTTCTAATTTTCTTGTAACTGCAAATTACTTGTTCTTTAAATTAAATTACAAACCCTTTTGCAAAGTATGCAAATGTAATGCAGTATTTAAACTGCTACATAAGCAACAACTGATCATTTTCAGATCTAAAATTGTCATCAGAGTGAATTTGAAAAAAATGATATGAAAAAATTAATTTTTTGTTGTATTTTCCCTCAAAGTTACCTGATCAATCTTTCATACTACAGTAGAAAGTTCAGTATAATTTCTGTCAGCTATCTTACATTAGTAAACTGCTGAAAAATAGGATCCAACTGAGGCTGTATACTTCAGACTCTTCATTGCTGTTGCTAAAGCTGCGATGAAGCCCATAAGAACTTGGCATGTCTGTATTATCAGATAGCTGCAGTGAAAAAACTCAAAGCATTTATGACTAAATGAAAAGATCCACTGGAAGAGCTCCTTTCACCATCCAGAAGAGCCTGGCTGATATAAAAGGATTCATTTTATGACTAGAAATGAAATACCTTTCAGCTTTGTCTAAAATGTCATCCTTTGTGCATACCTCTCGGTCCCTCTATCACACACAGATATATAGGTTAGTATCCAGGCTCATTCTAGTCCAGATGGCTATTATTTGTCTTGTGCTGGCTGTTTACAGCTTTGTGCTACCTTTACACAGTGACATTTGCCAGTGCCACTGATGCCCCTTGCCCACTCTAATAACAGCTCGCGCCAACACAACAGAACCCACCTGGCATTTTGCTGGCATTGTCTGAGCAAATCTCCTTTACATGTATTGTCCCTGTTCCACATTTACACCGTATTGGTTTTTCATGCTCCATTCAGCTGTCCACCTAGTGGATTTAATTAACAACAGGTGAAACATCTGTCCTGGCTGTTTGACCCAATCAGCCAAAGTTCTGGGCTCTGATGTTATCTCACTGGAAGATTTTGAGAGTAATTCTTCTTTTTCCTCTTCTTCTTCATCTTCTGGGCTTGTAACATCAGATCATCTGCCTCCATCTTACCCTAACCTTAGTATCATCTTCATCATGTTTCATCTGATCATATCTATATATGCAGATAAACAGCATGGGTCAAGAAATGTCAGCCTGTTAAGTCATTGATGATCAAGACTAATATTGGATGAGTTTTCAGTGAGCACCAACACAAGGACAAACTGTTATGCTGAACAAAATGATGATTTAACAGTCACAATCACATTTTTTGTTTGTTCAATACTTTGATTTATGAACAGAATACAGGGAGTGCAGAATTATTAGGCAAGTTGTATTTTTGAGGAATAATTTTATTATTGAACAACAACCATGTTCTCAATGAACCCAAAAAACTCATTAATATCAAAGCTGAATGTTTTTGGAAGTAGTTTTTAGTTTGTTTTTAGTTTTAGCTATTTTAGGGGGATATCTGTGTGTGCAGGTGACTATTACTGTGCATAATTATTAGGCAACTTAACAAAAAACAAATATATACCCATTTCAATTATTTATTTTTACCAGTGAAACCAATATAACATCTCCACATTCACAAATATACATTTCTGACATTCAAAAACAAAACAAAAACAAATCAGCGACCAATATAGCCACCTTTCTTTGCAAGGACACTCAAAAGCCTGCCATCCATGGATTCTGTCAGTGTTTTGATCTGTTCACCATCAACATTGCGTGCAGCAGCAACCACAGCCTCCCAGACACTGTTCAGAGAGGTGTACTGTTTTCCCTCCTTGTAAATCTCACATTTGATGATGGACCACAGGTTCTCAATGGGGTTCAGATCAGGTGAACAAGGTGGCCATGTCATTAGTTTTTCTTCTTTTATACCCTTTCTTGCCAGCCACGCTGTGGAGTACTTGGACGCGTGTGATGGAGCATTGTCCTGCATGAAAATCATGTTTTTCTTGAAGGATGCAGACTTCTTCCTGTACCACTGCTTGAAGAAGGTGTCTTCCAGAAACTGGCAGTAGGACTGGGAGTTGAGCTTGACTCCATCCTCAACCCGAAAAGGCCCCACAAGCTCATCTTTGATGATACCAGCCCAAACCAGTACTCCACCTCCACCTTGCTGGCGTCTGAGTCGGACTGGAGCTCTCTGCCCTTTACCAATCCAGCCACGGGCCCATCCATCTGGCCCATCAAGACTCACTCTCATGTCATCAGTCCATAAAACCTTAGAAAAACCAGTCTTGAGATATTTCTTGGCCCAGTCTTGACGTTTCAGCTTGTGTGTCTTGTTCAGTGGTGGTCGTCTTTCAGCCTTTCTTACCTTGGCCATGTCTCTGAGTATTGCACACCTTGTGCTTTTGGGCACTCCAGTGATGTTGCAGCTCTGAAATATGGCCAAACTGGTGGCAAGTGGCATCTTGGCAGCTGCACGCTTGACTTTTCTCAGTTCATGGGCAGTTATTTTGCGCCTTGGTTTTTCCACACGCTTCTTGCGACCCTGTTGACTATTTTGAATGAAACGCTTGATTGTTCGATGATCACGCTTCAGAAGCTTTGCAATTTTGAGACTGCTGCATCCCTCTGCAAGATATCTCACTATTTTTGACTTTTCTGAGCCCGTCAAATCCTTCTTTTGACCCATTTTGCCAAAGGAAAGGAAGTTGCCTAATAATTATGCACACCTGATATAGGGTGTTGATGTCATTAGACCACACCCCTTCTCATTACAGAGATGCACATCACCTAAATTGCTTAATTGGTAGTAGGCTTTCGAGCCTATACAGCTTGGAGTAAGACAACATGCATGAAGAGGATGATGTGGACAAAATACTCATTTGCCTAATAATTCTGCACTCACTGTAGATGGGAATTTAGGGACAGCCCTGTTAACCTTTTTTTTTTTTTAGCATTTAGTTTACCAAAAACCAAAAACAAGCTTCTTGTAAGTCCGTAGACACTGAATCAGCTAGGGTCAGCTATCATTCTTATTGTAAAGATAAATAACCTTGATTAAACATGAAATGGTTCAGTTTACCCGAATGTCAATACATGTAGTGATTGTCACTTGACACTGCTGGAGTATAGGCATTTGCCTTAAATACAATATAACAAGCATGCTGGTTTTTGCAAGGATATTTCTGCTTTATTTCTGTAGTGAAGACAAATTTCTTAAGAACACAACAAGGACCTTAATAAGAAAATGAATTGCCTCATTGAGTTATGCAAATGTAATTAACATAATGGTTAACATACGCACGACACACGTAACCTGTGGTAATGTGTGTAGATGGATGTGCACCGGCCATGTGTGCATATTATTATTATTAGTAATATTATTATTGTAATTATTGACTATTAAGTAATAAGGCTAAAAAAACAAGGTTTGAACAGTGATCAGGAATTTGTTTTTACTGGATGGGTGAGCTGAATGTATAAATTGGTGTCTGGAAATATAAATCAATTATTCAATAACAAAATATTCATGTAATTAGTTCAAATCAATTTCAAGCTGTGTAGGAAAAATTGCACGTTAAAAATGTTTTATAATAATTATTATTTTATTTTAACAACCTTTGGTATGTTAATAGTCAAAGCTTACATAAATCTCTTCTTCAGCCAGACAGCGAAGCTCACATTTTTCCTGCCAGAATCATTTTTAGCTGTCATTGTCAGACAGTCTGCAGCTATGATTCATCAGCAGCAGTAAGGTATACAGTTTCGTTTTGCTGTTTGTTAACTCATCTCAAACCGTACATCGATATGGTTTCAAAAAGAGTGATTTTTACTATTTACTAGTACAATTTTTATTCTTTAAAAAAGTTAAATAAAATATATTAATTAATTTTTTTTAATTAATTTGATGTCCTTACGGTTCTGTCTGATCATAAACAGTCTCACCATGTAAACATTTTTTCTTTTGCTTTGATATCATGGCTGCAGTTTTTCATACTTAAATAAATAAACAATAATGTCTTTGGATTGTTCCAGCCTGTTCAAGAAGGATGATTTATAAGCCTCTAATTGGTGTTAGGATCCTAAATCACCTTGTTGGGGGTTATTTCAGTAATGCTATAATGCAGCTCCCTGCACAGCTCAAAGTGTTAACTAGATAGAGCAAGATGCCTCTGTCTCATTAATGCACTTAATGAATTGTTAGGCTAGGCAATAGATTGTCCACAGAGTTGGACAAAAGGAATTATGACATTATAGGTCATGTTTGTGTATTTGTCTGCCTTCCAACATTGCAACAGGCAACCATTTGTAACCACCTTTATAATAAACTGTATAACAGTGAGGAAGGAAACACCATTTAACTGAGTAACTGTGACTTGAAAATTAAATATATGTCAGTATATTTGTCTTATGTGAAGAAAATGAATAACCACTAAATAAAAAATTATTTGTATATATGGGGGCCCATATTTACAAATACTTCATTAAATGAATAGAAATGAAATTCATTGGTTATAGAGTATGCTAATAGATATTTAACAGATACGTCAGAAATAAGCCCAGCATCACATTTACGACCTGTCCAGGGTTTACCCTGCGCCTCGCCCTATGGTGGCTGGGATAGACTTGGAGATGGTAGAATACAAAAAAAGATAATATGCTAAATTTTTGCCAACACAGAGATACCAGTTAAGATGCTACAGATGCCGCTGGAGCATCTGTACATTTAACAGTTAGTTAATGTACAGACACTTAAATATAGTAAACTTTGCAATGTATTTTTTTAATAAAGGAGCAGAACGTTGTGTGCATAAGTTCTGCTTATAATCATTTTATTTACTCTGGTAGTTCTTCATTTTCATTTTTTACTGCTGACGGCTGCGTTTAACTATTTTATTTTATTTGTGGTCCTTAACTCGAATTTTGTTTTAATTGTGCTTACTTATGTCTAATAATTAAATTTTTAATAATGCAACTTAAGTCATGCTTTTTTCAACTATAAAGAAATGGATTACATAAAGTTTTGCTAGAACATTTCAAAACCTTCTAATTATGTCATTGCATTATAGAAAGATAATCATACTACAGTAGTAACAGTAGTAGTAATAGTAGTATTTTTAGTAGTAAAATACAGACCTTGAACTTTGTAAAACATGGGAAAATTTGATGCAAAAATAAAAAATGGGATCAGCATTGTTCAACAGTGTATGCATGCATATATGAGGTCATTACAATCACAGTGCACTGCATTTGGTTGCTGTTTGGGGTGTAAAGCAATGGCTAAGCTTGTTTAGAGTTGATCTGACCCACCCTGCCTGATTCTGTAACTCACAGTCTGTAACCCATCTCAATCCAGTTAGAACTTCATCACACCAGTAATCACTTATATAAATACACATACCTTATATAATTATAAATCATTTTATTTGTGTATTTAATTTTTTTTTCACTTTAGGTGAATAGGCAGCCTATTCACCTACCTGTGTAGATATTCTGACTGAACAGAATCACGTTTACATTTTACATTATGTACAGAACCACAGTATGTGGTTTTTAGCAGGCATTAAATATGTGAATATGTAAGATACGTAAGCAATCATTTTTATGGTCATGACTTGTCAGTTCCTTGGTTATATTACATGACGCCCAGATATTGTATGTTATATGTGTCTATATTATTTTTCTGAAAAACTTGTTCTTTCCCCCTCTCTCTCTCTTTTCAAACTCAATGAACTGGAATTATCCATTACTTTCAGTTGAATGGCAAAAGCAAAACTGACTGAGCAGTATGTTGACTGTTATATAACTGCCATACAACAAACACACCAATATTACAGCTGTATGCTCCTGAACCTGTTCTACAGATAAGATATTCCCACTGGTGTTGTGTTTGTAGCTCAGTGCCACTGTTTTAATATTATCGTCACATTTGAGTAATGACCCCCTTGGGCTTGTCCTCGGCATTATGTTTTGTCATGTTTGTTACCACCCTGCTCTCTCCTTAAATTTAAGGTGCCATCTGTCAGTTTTGCACCCTGTTTGTGTGAGTGGCAGGTGCTCTTGAATCTGCCAACCACCTGGTGTGTACGCAGCAAAGAGCCTCCATCAGAACATGTCATTAGCTCTAACAGTACGCTTTATATATGAAATACAAACATGTTCACGTACCCTGCTTTGTTACAGCGCTTTGAAGATAAGGAAAGGAGAAATCAGTCAGCACCTTCAAGGAAAGTGTGACATGGTCACTGGTGGTGGTATTGTTGCAAATCATAAGGTTGGCCAACAGTCAAATTAAACTGTACAGAATATCGAGTGCTTACTCCTATAAACCAGCAGCCACATTTAGCTTCAAAACAAACAACTGCACAGAATTAAACAGTAAAAATGATTCATAACAGCTGTAAATCTATAGAGTGTTTCCAGATGCCTGCAGCATCAATAATACTGCACTGGCACTGTGCATAGAACACACTATCATGGAAATGTGCGGTCAAGGTTGGTCAAGAGAAGGTTTGATGAGATGATGACATGAGTTGAGAGGCTAACACTCACCACACATTACCGGAATTGCCCTTTTAAGTACTTCTACTGCTTATTTACTTAATTATCAGGTTGTGTCTAACCTTGTGAGTAGATGTTGTTACTATGACCAGAAAATGGATTCATGAACCTGATCAGCTGACTCATCACCATTCTTCAGTCTTGCCATTAGTGTTGCATTAATATAAAATGTGTTGCTGGCGATAAATGCATTCACACACCTTTAAAATGCAGAAATTTCATATGTGGCAATGTCCTGCATATGTCACATGTGGTTTCACTCAACTTCACTTTTATGTAGTCTTCTTCATATATTTTGTATATCATGCTGGGTCCTTACAAGCCTAGAGTCAGACGCATTTGTTCTATATTTCACCTAGAAGATGAATGGCAATTTCAGCAGCACTGTCAAGTCAATTAGATCAGAGCTTCATGCCCACGGTTAATATAATAATTAGAGGGGAAACATTCCAGTGTGTAGATGATAAATGTGTCTGGAAACAAATATTTTTGTCTATTTTCTTTTCCTCTAGGTTGAAGGCGAGGATGAGCAGAGACGTTTTGACGAGGGGAAAGTACGTTACCTCCAAAATAAAGAAAAAAGACTGTCAGATAAGACGCGCGGGCAGTGACGCTGCCACTCAGAATTTAACACCTGCAGCAACAATACAATAACCCCACACAATATGTAGTATGAAGAAAACAAAGTAAACATTTTCTGCTTTATGATTATTGCTTTCTCTTGAACCTGAACCTGTGATTTTTTTCCCCTGTGCTACACCAAAGTATCCACATATACTGTATATGTATGTAAGAGTACATAATTTATTTTGGAGAGAATTTTAATGACGTATGAAGACTGTTTTTTTTTCCGATCACTGTCTCCTGTCTCTGTGTAGAAGAGTACTATTTTGTTTGTGGAAGATCTGAAGACTTAATTATCATGTCAGTTTAAAGTGATAATCTGAGCACAAGGAAACTGATGAATAAGCGAGTGAGTAATAATGAATAAAAGATCCAAGTGCTAGTCTGGGGCTCTCGCCTTGTGTCCTTGCTAGTTTGATGATGGTGATGTCATTGTCTTGGGCATGCCTTGGCACAGAGGGCACACGCTATCCATCTTTTCAGCACTGTGTCTTTCACAGAGAAATCAGGGGAGCTTGGGGGTTTTGACTCAACTTGCATCTCTCCCACATCACCCCCTCCCACTTCCTCTCTGCTCTCACCCTGCTTTGCCCGTCTATCACACTATGCCTTACCACACTCTCTTTTCCCTCTTCTCATTACGACCTCTTCTCATCCAATTCCATTCTCCCATAATGTTGCTTTCTTGCTCCTGAGTTTCTCTTTATTTACCTGTCTGTCTCCCTTGTTGCCTCTTGTACCCATATTGTTCTCTTTGTCTCCAGATGACATTTGAGGCTTCATCATTGTCTGATAAACAAACTGAACTGGATAAAAAAAAATGTCTCTATTAGTGTCTTTCCATGTGTCCTTTGTAAGTGCGTGTGTGCACAAGGTAAAATCAGAAAGATAAATCGGGCCAGTGAGAAATCAATATTACCATGGCCATGGCTATATGGCCATGCCAAGACTGAACACTGTGATCATTAACCAGCCATAAATACCATGGTATTATATTTCTTTTTTTTCTTTTGCATTTTATTTCATTTTAGACCAGAATCAGATTCATCAAGAGGTGTAGGTAGGGCTGCGCACTGGACGACAGGGACTAATTTTGGATCAAAACCAAAGTGAAACTGAAGATTATTAAAGTCCAATGTGGAAGCTCAGACAGTGACAAAAGTCTAAACATTTGTAAATTTTATTTTCTTTGGACCTTTATTCCTCCTCATACTGCCTTTCTGACATGGACAGAAAATGATTTGTCATTGGATCATGAAGGTTATTGTTATTTTTTTCCTCTGTCCCTCCAGCCAGCAGAGTATGTGTGCTTTTCATTTCCCCCATGAAAATAAAGTTAGGCCCAAGCTGCACTGGGGGCTATATCTATTTTTAACCCTAGTTATGCAGAAGCATCTTGTGAGAGGAGGCGAGCACAGGAAGGGAGAAGACGATACAGTGAGACAGTATGCATGTCATATGGTAAGACGAGACTTCTGAGAAATATGAACTCATTGAAAAGCATTCGCCATACGTACAGTATCATGACAATGTCATTATCTAAAATAGATGTTTCTCTTTCAGCTAGCAGCAACAGCAACAGTGTGCTTTTAATGAAGATAAATTCCGTGTCCGACTGACATAAACCTACAGTATATATTTAATATGTTAAAAACAGTGATACTGAATGAGGCTATATGCCAAACTTGTTTTCTCACTGAGAATAACAGAAAAATTCAAATGAAAGACAAAATCTGATAACATATTTGCATGTCATATATAAATGAAAGCACAGCAGTGCTCTCAACGCTGTATACCCATGCAGAGGCTACTTAGATGAATGATCCTCTGGTGCGGCACAAGAACCATTAAGTACTTTGAGCAAAGGATAAATGATAAAGCGAGGTGGTGCTCAGAAGACTCTTGGCTTTTATTGCTGAGTGGCCTCCTTTGCATTTTCTGCTCGTTGTGCTCACAGCTCAAGAATCTCTCGTCAGTCATTTTCTTGCAGCGAGGCCTTGATTTCACACGTGGGACAAAACTCAGTAACCTGAACAATGTGCTGTTTGCACTTCATGGTCACGCTTGTAAATATGTCTGTCAATATTTGCATGAGACAACGTTTCTGCTAAGTTTGTTGGCAAAAGCTGCTGATGTGTAAGAACAAAAGACTTTAACAGCAAAATATCTGAAAAAAAACTCTTCCTTGGAACATTTTCAAAGAACTGAGTTATGAGCATTACATTCAACCATCCTGTGTAATCTGGGCTTGGAGCCAGCAGGGCTTTCCTCGCGGAGGAGTAGGTGATGGATCATGCTTTGTCTGGCTTGGAACCTCCCTTTTTGTTTTTACAGCCACAGTGGACCTTTTGGGGTGCAACTAAATTTGGCTAACTTTGAGTGTAAGGAACACAAACTTTGATGCACAGAGTGGTGGCCACCCTGGAAAAGATGAGAAAGCATATTGATAGGACATTGAAAACAGCATTAAGTATTAAAAAGATGCTGTGCCTGTGCCTACATATCTTGGAGCTGATGGTGGTAGTTGGGGCAGCCCAGTGATACTGAAGCCAGTGGGCGGGAATGCCTTCTGTTACTTTTTACTTCCAGGTCACCTAGCATCACACAAACTCAAGCTCCCTTGCCATGTCCAGTACTGATAATGGGTTTACTTGAGTCTAAAACAACATCAGTAACAGGTTACACCTGCATGCATCTTCATGACCAACACAAAATAACAAATTCCAGATTATGTTACACAAATCAAATCACAAATTATTCAAACTAAGCTGGACTTGTTTTCCACAAGCCAACAGCCTAGCATTAATTGATGCCCATTGTAGTGTTGTAAATGGGTTGCTAATTCATGCACCCACTGAATCAGTCCTGACTCATTTTACCCTGACAAGTTAATAATGAACATACCAAAGACTCTGTGAAGTAAAGGTAGATTTGGGTGTGCTCCAGCAGAGCCACACTGTTCAAATGTAACACTGTTGTTCTCTAAAATTATGCTTTGGACACATTTGTTAATCAAATTGTGCCATTTACTTTGCACATGCCATCTCATTTTGTTCATTTCCTCTTCTTTGTTCTCTGTGTTTTTGCACACACACACACACACACATACTGGTTGCACATATGCACGCACAGGCACACATATCGCGGTCTCTATTGTATCCCTTATTTGTTTCTAATGTTATTTTCAAGTGACTTGTGTGCTTTCCTGTAGTTTCCTCTGTTCCCTGTCTTTTTGTTTCAGTTACTGCCTGTCTTATTATCAAGACTTGCTTCCCCCTGTTTCTAGGCAGGATTGAAACCAGTTTAGACATTAGTGAGGTCCACTTTTTTTTCTTTCATTTTTCTTTTTTCTTTAATACAGCACCTGCGCTCCAAGTAGAAGCCATAATATTTTAGAATTCCCAGTCTTTTTTAGGCAAAAACCACCCAGAGCCACATACTGATTATCTGTTTTTGCTTCCTTTTCTTCATGTGACTGTGTGCCGTGCTCTCGCTAATGTCACCTGTGTCCAGTCAGAACAGTATGCACATAGTTTTGCCTCTTTGCTCATCTGTTTACCTTCTGTTTGACCTCCTTGTACTTCCTCTGTTTTTCAAAAAGGATTAGAATGATCTTGGAAGTTTGTATCAGCTTTCATTAAGCTCACTTGTAGTTAGATTTGTCTGTGATGTATCTATTCAGCTCTTCTCTCCCATGAATCATAACACAATCAGCTTCTCTTCTTTTATCGTGTTTGAAATCTTCTCCAGGTGTTTTTCATCAAATGTGCCTTTTCTTCTGCTACTGCTGTTTGAAGTTTTGAGAAAACCTAACACAGACAAGGAGACTCAGTGAATGTAGAATCATTCCCTTACCAAACCTTTACAAAATAAAACATGTACACAATGTAGTGTTTACACAGTTATAGTTCTTTACTCTTTATCCACGCACTGTGTGCAAATGTTTTATGAGCTGTAAGTGAACCGATTTAGCTGTAACTTTTGCTATTTCTTTCTTTCTTTTATGTGGTCAAGAAATGCAGTCAAAGCAGTTTTTATATTCACAGGTTGACTGTGAAATGGTGAAATTCCATTTGCTTGGAATAGCAAATGGTTGTTGCCTATTCCAATTTAAAAATTAATAGTCATTTTTAATCAACTTGGAATAGGCTGCTTAAATGACCTCCAGTTCAAGTCAAGAATTCAGCCACATCTCTAGAAACAGCTAGTAAAATCCAACAAGGTGAGCAACATGGGTGCTCAGTCAGCCAGGCAGGCTTTATATGAAATCTCCAGTTTTTCCCAGTAAAATAGAGTTATTTTGTGATGATTTTCTGGATCACAGTCTCCTAAAACCTGGTGCTTTACACAGCAACCGTGATCTGCAACAGTAGCACTGAAACTAGTGAAAGAAATTGTAGCAAAAACTAATTATACAGCTAAGCTGTGTAAAATTAAAATGTTGGCAAGCTTAGCTACTGCTCTTCTAAAATGAAATGTTTTAATTTTCCAATGCCTCAATGAGCATTATATCATGCAGCAGCGCAGGAAGCAAGGCAGGCCAAGCTTTTTCTGCATGATAAATCACTGTTTTTGATTACTTGCTCTTATGATTTGCTTGTATGGACATACTTGTCAAACAGAAGTACAATATGAGGACTTATATATTGACTTGTATTAATATATAGTAGCAGCTCTACCAAAAGATAATACTTTATCCGTCCCAAATCCAAATAAATATAAATATATATAAAATATATTCTTATTTATGCTTTTATGGGAATTTCATGAAATTCTCAGTTGGTGAAAAAAAAAAACCCACTACAGCTGCAAGGATTGCATTTTAATTTAGCAGATCATAGTGCAACAGAAACAACACAGTCTGGATAATAAATCTGAGAAATGTTAACTATTTGATGGAGTATGTGTGTGTGCAAAGGCAAGACTAAGAAAAATAAAGCTGGTCCAAAATAAATACTCCAAATACAACATGACTACCTTTTAACAATAAACTACCAGTTTAAAATGTGACTAAATTGTAAGCCATACACATATAGGTGCTCTAAGTGGTGACTGGATTAGCTGTGAAGAAATCCTGACTCAGTGTCTGGAGAAGCTTTTTTAAAACGTACTTCATCACTGAACAGTCTGGCTGTGTCCTGCATGGGCAGCTCCCAGGTGTGGTTTTGTGTATCTGTTTTAATGAATGGGAAGCTGTGCACTGCTGTTCAGACCATCCGGCGAATAAATGAAAAATAATCTTTATAGTGGCAAAAACCAGGGAAACAGGGACCTCTGTGTCTCTTCTCTCATGTAGGGCCTATCAGTTTTCTCACTGGGTACAATCTTCACCCTGCGGGAGGAAAGCCGCTCTTACAGAATCATCCAAGGAAGGAGGCTTACGTAACAAGTCGTATAATGTCAATTAAAAGACCCATTTAAAAAGGAGCATGAATGGCATGAAGGAAAAAAAGAGCATCAGTGAGATATAAATAACAGAAGATCCATCAGAAAAGTCTTAAGAATGACGACATTTATTAGATTTCGTGCATGTTTTCACACTCAACTGTAGTAAGCTATTAAAACAATGCCCTTTCTGTTTGCACTGCATCAGATCTTTATTTTAACTCATTCAAATGAGACCTTTGATGAAAGTAAGCTCTTGATGTTCATTCAGAGGTTGCAGGGCCTGTAAAAAAATCAAAGAAAATGTTCAGCACGCAACAGCAGCTCTGCTCTGGTAAAATACCGACCTATTTTTCCATGAATTATTTCTTATTGCGGTTCACTCCCACGACCACGGAGCGTCTGCACGAGAACGAGCCAACACTGTCGGGAGCGCGCAGCAGTCATGCCTCATCCGTCGCTCGCCTCGTCAGTGTTGGAAAACAGAAGAAGAATTTTGCCTTTCAGCTAAAATAAACCGTTTTATTTTAGTTCTCGTGCTATCGCTCGACCGCCCGCTTCGTGGAAAAGAAAGTGACATATTTTGCCAAACTACTCGATAATTTATCTCCCCCCCCCTCCACAGTCAGCGACACAAAAGAGGGCAATAAGATAAAAGAGGAGTGCAGCTGTGGTGATGTGCCGTTTCGGGTTCTCATCCTTCATTTCGCAGGTCATTCCTCTAACCTGATGCTGTTGATACTCCCGACGCTGTTCAGTTCAGGGATGGAAATGCTTTGGAAGCCACTTCAACGGACCTGAAGCCATGACCGACAGAGTCTTCATCCCCCGGAAACAACGAGCAGTCAGGAGCCTCAACATTTCGTGAAAGGTAAGCCAAGACCCGCACAGCTGGTTATAATTACGTCAGACTCGCCGGTGATTTGCTTAGGTGTACAAAAACAAACAAAAAAAAACAAAACAAAACAAAAAACAAGGAGAACAACAGAGCTCCATCCAAACAGGTGGTGTCCTGCAGCAGGAACAGGTGATACTAAAAAGTGTATTTCTGGATTTATGAATCGAAACGTGACATTCCTGTGGACCCGCAGTACAGAACTGACCTATAGATCGAGGATTTTATTGGTATTAAAACGCTTGAAAGACAAATGCGGATGGAGACGTGGCCTAATTGAAAGATGGAATGACAATTATTACGGTGGCTACTGTCAACTATTATACAGCACACTAACTTAACAGAGCGAGCAGCTTTTAGGCCTACAATAAATCTGTGATGTAAGTGTGGTAATTAGTGCACATTGGCGCTGATTGACAAGAAACGCATCAGTAAAAGGGACAGTAACCTAGATACAGTACTTGTGCAGGCACAAGGTTGAACTTAAACAATACTGAACACTGGTTTTCACACGCAGGCCTGCAGAGAGCATGTAAACTTCCTTAGGCAATTTTTAAAATGTTCTGTGCAAAATTAACATAATTTAAGCTGTGCTCTGCATGTCTGCTCTTTGTTTTAGTTTGTGAAATCTCATGCATTTCGTGTGCTTTTACAGACATTTTGTTTAAACAAAAGCTGTATATAACTGTACAGTATATGTACACTGATTTACTGGTTTCCAAATCTAAAAAAATAAGCCTAAATAATATATATATTGTTTTTTGTGTTTGTGAGACAGTGTTGTGACACAATGGCTTAACTAAGTAAAAGTAATTACTGCTCTACTAGGATACCTGATTTATAGCGTTATTTTCCTCCCAAGTCATTTATTCAACACTTTATATAATTAAGCTTTAAGACAAAAAACCCTACATTTTTTTTCTTTTTCATAAGATTCTTACCAGAGCCATAACTTTGAACAAAAGTGGCCCTATACTTTAAACATGTGCAGTCCAGTATATATTGAATATACAACAGCATTACCAGTGTAGTTTTGCTCTACAGCCCCTGATATTGAGAGAGAACTGGCAGGAATCTGATGACATTCTTTCAAATGCTATTTTAATACACTAACCAAAGGAGATAATTATTAAGCGAGGAGCTATTGAATGCTTTCAAAGGTCAGAAAGTAGCCATGCAAGCCAATGATCACTTTTACTGCCCAGAGAAACTGCTGTAGCCTGCATGTGACAGTTACTTCTACACCACAAAACCTCACAACAGATCTCAGTGTTTCGCAGGGCATGTGTGACATTTTGTTTGTCACACGTTCGGCTCTGTCATTTTGTGACCGCGCTAGCCCGTGTTCACACTATTCTATTTTTTACTCGCCCACAACACGTTGACCGCCTTTCCCCACACCATTATATGGTAATGGAACGTCGTGATTAATGGCAATGACGATAGCGTGTAACAGTTATGATCTTTTCTTGCTGCTTAATTTTGCTTATACAAGTGTAATGCGTAGCTTTAATCTACCACCTGATTCACTTAAACTGCCACAGATGCCTGTTTTCAAGAAAAACACTAGTTCTGCTACCATATGGTGCCCAGTGATCCTGCTCCAGTCATAGCTGGAGGTAGCTTAACATAAACTGGAAGAAAGCCTCAAGGGTTGCATTTGTAATGGAAAATTCAGCTCCTTACTCTGTGACAAGCTGGCCACCCAGCTAAGACCAGTACTCACAAATGTCTCAGGAACATCAAACAGCACACCGGAGTAATCTTTTATCACACTGGTGTGCTGTTTCAGTCTGGAAAGCTTACTTTTTGTATTGACCACATGTCGTTTTGAAGAATATAGTGTCAAGCTTGACTTGAATAGATGGTCATAAGCTAGAGAAAATGGCACATCTTCTATTCTGTCCTTGGTTTGTCCATTTTCTAAATGCAAGCAAAGTGGTCTCAACTGGCTTAATCCTTGTAAATCAGTTTTATTCGCTGAATCTAAATAAATAAAACTGAATATAAATAAAAGTAATGACTTCTTTGTTCATACCCACCGCACACAATGCAACCAAAAACCACAGTGGTCTAATTCTATTGATTAGTTCACTTTTATTGATTTTTCTTTTTTTAATAGATACATGATCTTCGCTTACCTTGGCAGGAGGTTCAAAGGTCAAGGGCACAAAGCACCTCTGGGCCTTTCTATTTTCTGCTGACTGGAGCTGGCAGCCTTTCACTGGCTTGGTTTAGAGACTTCATGCGAAGAGGGCTGGCACAGTGGCTAGAATCTGGTTAGAGAGCCGGCTGCCAACTAGCTCTGCCACCCTGCTGTGCATTAGTGAAATGCTGTGATTAAGTGGAAGGGGTATGTGCTTAGAACATGTTATCATCGTTGTTTCAGTGCTTGAGTATATGTACTTGCATATTTCTTGTCTGTAGTTTTGCCTGTAAGTAACTTCAGACTGACACTATGGAGTGTTGCTGACTACAGGATTTTATACAGATATTTGGTTTCAAACTGTTTTTCATACATACTAGGGAAGCTGTGACTCAAGAGGTATACAGACCTGTAGTATCCTTAGTTAAGACTCTGAACACCAAGTTGCCACCTTTCATATGTGTGAGAGCGTTTGTGTAAATGGGTGTAAATCTTGATTCTGAGTTCCACATGGAATCAATGTTTTAATTTATGTAGCAACCGGAAAATCTTTTTATCCCTACACCGCAACCTTCTACACATATAAATTGTTCTGGTATGCGTTGAACAGACATATAGTTAAATTTTTTTGGAGGTGCACATAAGGTTACATAGAAGGTTGTGGCGTAGGGTTTAAATGGGATTGTGGTTATGGCGTAAGTTACAACGTAGATCTGATGTAGAGGTATAATTCACATGTAACCCCAAAAGACTGAAGCAAAATGGTGGCATACATTAGATCCAAAGCTCTGGGGAAATAGATCTAAGTAATTCTTATTTTTCCAGTGTTTTTACCCTTAATCATCACATCATATCAATTTGGAATATAAATGTTGTATGATATACCTGCTTCAGCCTTTAAAAAAATGTGATATATTTAGAATGAGACTCAAGTCTTAATTACTTCCATATATCTAAATGAGTATAGTCTTTTAAAAACATATTTTTTAAATGTAAATGTATATTTCAATTTACGATGTATGTCTTTGGCTTGTCAGGTGTTGTTAGCTAATGGGTGCCATGTAAATGAAAACAGCTGGTTACTGTGGTCAAAGGGTTTTGATTGTGGTGAGAAAGCTATACACTCAGAAAACACTTTATTAGGTACACTTTGCTAGTACTGGGTTTGAATGGTCTGCTGGTGACTGTGGAGGCCATTTTAGTAAAGTGAATGTTGTTCTTGTCATGTTCAAGAAACCAGGTTGATTTGATTTGAACTTAGTAACATGGCATGCTGTCTTATTGAATGCAGTCATTAGAAGTTTGGTTCACTGTGATCATAAAGCGATCAGGAACAATACTCAGATAGGTTGTCACACTAAAACAATACTAAGTTGATACCAGTGCCCAAAGTTTACCAAGAAAATATCTTCCACATCATTACACCACTGCAAGCAGCCTTAATCACTGATTCAACGATCCTACCATGCAAATGTTACAGCAACACATTGGCCATTGATATTGATTGATTATTGATAATCTTTAACTCTTATGATATTTTTTAGATGCCTAAGTTTGCTTATACAAGTTTAAAACTGATAATGTGATGCATAGCTTTAATCTACTACTTGACTAGCTTAAACTGCCATAGATGCCTGTTTTCAAGAAAAACACTAGTTCTGCTGCCATATGGTGCCCAGTGATCCTGCTCCACTCATAGCTGGAGGTAGCTTAACATAAACAGGAAGAAAGCCTCAAGGGTTGTATTTGTAATGGAAAATTCAGCTCCTTACTCTGTGACAAGCTGGCCACCCAGCTAAGACCAGTACTCACAAGTGTCTCAGGAACATCAAACAGCACACCAGCGTGATCTTTTATCATGCTGGTGTGCTGACACAGGCAACATTTTTCCATGTTTTTCTATTGTTTTTTGAGCCCTTGCTCAGTTTCCTGTTGTCAGCAAATAGAAGTGGCACTTTGTCTGTTCTGTTGCTGTAGCCCAGCTGTTTCGAGGTTTGACGCGTTGTGTGTTCAGAGACAGTCTTCTGCATACCTCTCTTGTAACGAGTAGTTGAGTTAGTGTTGCCTTCCAATCAGCTCAAAGCTGTCTGGCCGCTGTCCTTTAACCTCTGGCATCGACAAGGTATTTTCCCTTGGAGAACTGCCAATCACTGGATATTGTCTCTTTTTTGAACCATACTCTGTAAACCATGGTGATGGTTGTGAAGGGAATCCAGGTAGATCAACAATTTCTTAAGCTGCTTTAAAACATTTCTAACAGTCAGTTATGCTTTCTCCTTTGGTTGGAATGTGAACGCACTGTTAAAGTAAGTACTCCTGTAATGGCTTTTAGCAATTTTTCTGTTGTCTCCATTATCTGTATTTGTGCATTGCCACACTCAGTACAAATCATATTGACCAAGCCAGTTATGACTAGGCTGTCATATAAAGGTAAAACAAGAGGTACAGAGAGATTACAAATTTTAGCCTCTTTCTAAACACAGAAACTCTCTCCTCACCTTCACCGATTTTCAAAATTTAGCTTCTGGCTGCCCCATAAAACTTCCATTCAGTCTTATAGGCATTAGGCATCAATTGGAATTCCTGTCAGCTTTGTCACATTTAATAAACATCATACTGTATGTGCCTTCCTCTAAGGAGCTTTGAGAACTTCTGCAAGTTGTCTTTTGACATATTGTTCTTATAGTTTGCTAAAAAATAATATGATAAAAATCCCCCTGATTTTTATCTATCTACCTACTCAAGTCTTAATTACTTCCATATATCTAAAGTAGTATAGTCAATTAAAAACAAATTAAAAAAAATTTATAGTCCAATTTATGATATTTTTAGATATTAATAATGAAGTTGCTATGCAGCATGTAAAGAAAGACATAGCTACATCACCACTACGATGTCCGCGTAGTTACCCCTCACCAGTTTGTCTGTCTGTATTTGGAGGTCCCTCGGGATCTTAGCTCGGTCATTTTCAACCACCCTATGGGGTGTGTCCCATTTTGACCGAGGGACTTCCATTCCAAATTCGGCACAGATGTTCCTGTATACTATGCCAGCCACTTGGTTTTGGCATTCCATGTATGCCCTGTCTGCTAGCATCTTGCACATCCTATGAGTGTTTTAGAGTCCTGTTAATCCTGTATAGCTCTAAATATTCCACGATCCATGTGTGGAGTATTGAGTCACAGGCTTTCTTTTATCAATCCAGATCATGCTTAGGTTGGTGAGGCTGGTCTTGCAATCTCGAGCAACAATTCTGTCCACCAGTAGCTGATGTTTTGCACCTCTGGTATTCCTGTAGATTCCTTTCTGTGTCCCACTCATGTATTTAGCCATGTGCTTGTTCATCTTAGCCACTATGAGGCCTGACAAGGGCTTCTATGTGGTACTGAGGCAGGTTATTGGCTGGTAGTTGGGACCAGTCCGTTCTGGAGATCTTGCTGTACTTCTTAGCATCTGCATCTTTCTCCAGCTCCAATAGTTGGCTAACTTCCCTCCATGCTACCTTGATGTTGGCGTCTTGTCTTCTTCTCCATGGAGCAGATGACTTCTAGTAGACCTTCAGAGCGTACTTCACTTAATTTTGGTAACCAGCTCCGGAGGTTCCAGGTTTCCAGCTTCGCTATGATCCACCATGACCTGACTTCCTGGCTCCCCCTTGCTATAGCATTTGTGTTGTACCTCATCGATCTCCAGTTGTGATAGCAGTTTGTTCTTCTGAATGTTGGAACACTGAGCTACTAGTTCTTTCACCATGAGTGTGGACGCTGGGTATCGAAGATTCCAGAGGTTTCACATTCTCTTCATGTGACCTCTTCCACTGGGGTTACTTGCATAGTAGCATTCCAACAACACTCTGCTCTCATCTCTCCCCCACTTATACCTTCTTGTTCCAGTAGCCCACTTCTCATCAGTGTGTCCTGGTTCCTCAACAGCTGATGTACATATTTATATGATTGGGCAGCTCAAATTTTTTTCTGGTAAAATTACACTTTGGGGAAAAAATGTAATTGGGGATGGGGGTAATTTTGCAACATTACTTTCTTTCCAAGCTTCCATAGATTGGGAGTCATTTTTTTTAGTATTCAGCTACACAAACATAAAAAGTTATTTCCTCAAATATTTTTGTATTCATGAAGTCCAGCACATTTCCACTTCCATGTTTTATGGTTGTTACCCTGCAGTCATTCTGACAGTCTTGCTCAGGTCCATGGCAAACATGCTGATTTGCATATAAGCACATTGATTTTGGTTTCATTTGACCAAAAATGTGGTTTGAATACTCATTCACATGTTCTCTTTTTTTTTTTTTTTGACAAAGTTTAATCATGTATATTTGCGAGCAGTCATTTTCTTTTTGGATGTCGTCCACAGCCGTTCATGACTTCATGAATGTGTGCTTTGCATTGTCTGAGCCATTTCTAAAACATCAGTTTCCAGTTGTGCCAAAATAGAAGAGCTTATCCATGTGTTATAGTGAATTCAGCTTGGTGATTAGAATGGCCACGTACATTCTGTTACTGGGATATGGATCTTCCTTTACCAGTGCTACCCAATTTTGCTATGTTTCTTCTTATATTTAATAGCCTAATGATACTCTTACCCTCTCTCTCGGTTATGAGGTCTTGGAGTCACGTTTCCAATTTGTTACCTTGTGGAGATTGCATTTGACATAAACCAAGACAACCTGCCTAAAAGCTTTGTTTTATTGTGTCTTATCAGTTGTTGAATATATTCTTAAATTATATTTCTCCAGGTTGAATTGCAAACATATTTAATAATAAATGCATTCAATACTAAATAGTGACACCTACAGTATAAATGAATCATATTTTGGAATGATATGAGAGTAGTGTAGATAGTTATCTACCATAATTTAGGTAGGTTTATTCATTTATAATGCATAAATGCATTAATGGAAATTAATGTGTCTTTATGAAGCATAACATTATGACGACTGACAAGTAAAGTGAAAAACACTGATTATCTCTTCATCATGGCACCTAAACATACAATCAAGTGATACAGTATGTTATAAGTTGATGTGTTGGACGAGTTTTTAGTGAGTTTGAAAAGGGTCGGATTGTGTTGATTGGGACAGAGCATCTCCAAAACTGCTGTTCATTTGTGGTGTTTCCAGTCTGCAGTGGTCAGTATCTATCAAAAGTGGTCCAAGGAAGGAACAGTGGTGAACCAGTGACATGATCATAAAAGGCCAAGGCTCATTGATGCATATGGGGAGCAAAGGCTGGCCCATGTGGTCCAATCCAACAGAGAAGCTACTGTAACTCAAATTGCCCCCCAAAACGTTCATGCTGGTTCTAATAGAAAGTTTTCTGAATGCACAATACATTGCAGTTTGTTGTGTATGATGCTGCATAGCCTACTGCAGGAAAAGCATTCCTGCTGACTTTAATTTCAAAGTAAAGGAGCTGTAATTTGTAAGCATCATTGATGTAATATTAAATCGTGAGGGTGGCAGTGCACTGGGTAGAGCAGTACTGTCTAACAGAGCGAAATGTTTTCCTCTCTCACAGCTCCAGGGATGAATGGCTGGTCCGGCAGTAGGACCCCATGCATCACACCTGTCAGCAGGGAGCTTTTAAAAGTGGCCCACTCCCTGGTTTATGTGAAGCTAAGAGATATGGGTCAGCATCACACATGCATTACAGCTCTCAGTTTGCACCGCACACACACTGACATTGTGCTGATGAGCATGGTTAGATGCATCCTTGAAAATCATCATGTTCCTTGGAACAGTTTTCGATGTAATTACTCCTCTGATCTCATTTAGACACACTGTCATCTATTCTGGCCTTTGTTTTAACAGATAAATCTTTCTTAATGTCTGCCAAAATGTGTCTGGGCAACCTTGTCTCCTCTTCTCTCTGTATCTCAGGTGATTATAGTTTCAGATGAAGAATAAAAAAAAGTGTTTGGTCCTTTTTTTTTTAGTAGTCCAGAATATGACTCATGTGTAAAGTGATAAGTTAGTCATCCAGCAGAAGAAAAGCACTGTTCTTCATACAGCAGTTTCACAAGGCCACCACAAAGTATTTCTACGAATGTCCTTGACAGAGAAACTGTGGTAATAAATGTGTAATATATATTCAAATATACACATAATATTGTGGTAGGAAGCACTATAGTGCATAATATGTGTACACTATTGGCATTTATTCAGTCTGGCTAATATTTCTCCATTTTCTCAATAAGGATGCAGATTTAATTATCTTGTGTATTACTCAACATTTCTAAGCTAGATAGTCATATCTTCTAACTAATAACTCTAAATACTAACATATTTAAGCAGTTTGCATATTTAACTGTTTTTTGTTACTTTATTGCCTATATATATTGTAGCACTAAAGGTTATCTCACCAGTTTGCTTGAGTGAGGCAGGAGGGAAGCCAGTGTACTCCAAGTGATGGTCCCAAGCCCGGGTAAATGGGGAGGATTGTGTCAGGTAGGACATCTGGTGTAAAATCTTGGCTCAAACATGCAGGTTATAATGAATGAGATTTCGGATCGGTTGGTTGGTCAGTTAACACAATATTGGAAACGACATCACTTGGAAGATACTCAAAGGTACCATACCCATCAATGAGGATTGAAGCTAACTTGTTTTTAATGCCACCATTAATAGCAGATTGATGGGAAATTAGGTAAGAACATCACATTGAGGGTGTCAGTGTAACACACTGAGGTGGTGATTCTTTGTGGGACAGGGAAGTGATTCTTCACATTTGCCTGAAAACTGTTAAAGGGTATTGGCTGTACATGAAGATGTGACAGCCAGTGGCTCCCTTTGCTGTTTTTCATCCTTGTTGAATAAGCAAGTATTATTTACAATTACAGACGACACAAGATTTAATAAAGAACAGCACACCTTCAGAACTCTGTCGTGTATATACAGTATTCTGTTTCCAAAATTGTGATATCCTCAAACTGTTGTTGGTTTGAGCAACATATTGTATCATGATAGTGTTATATCATATTGCGGGTTACTCTGCGATTTCTACCCCTAGAGAGATTTTTCCACTGTGAGAGAACACAAGACTCCAGTGGGGTGAGAAAGGCAGACCCTGTGTTAACATCAGTGATCACTGGTGCTCAAACTCAGTTAAACAAGATGGAAAATATTTACCACCTGTGGTCGTGTTATTTATTTATTTATTTATTTATTTATTTATTTATTTATTTATTTTTTGAGAGCTCACCCGTGTGTTTTCCTCTGCTGTTTATATTCATCTGGATACAAATTCATAATATGGGCTACAGGTGTAGAAGGCACTGCAGAGAGGGATTAAAGAACATGACCAGGGCACATTTACAGTTACTGTCATACTGTAATTATGATTACCCTATAAAACCTTGCATTGCATAATGGGAAAAAAAGATTGTAAAATAATTAAATTAATTATTAAAATACAGGATATATTTTTATGTTTTCTGATCTTTATTGTTTTAGTGCTATGATGAACTAGACACTCATTTTAACAACTCATCATTAAGTATCTTGGTATTAGAGAGAGTCTTTGCGTCATGTGTATGTAATTTCCAGTGCTGATTTCTCTTGTGTACACTGAGACTAATTTGGCTTTGAGGCCTGAGGGACTGTGGTTGATCGAGCTGATCGTTTCACTGTGGTTAGGAAGCTTGTCAGTCAAGCATTTGGATAAAACCAGTGCTACAAATACTACTACTGCTACCACTGCTGTTCCTGCTATACCTCTAATACTCCTTTAACAACCACAACATGCATACACAAACTTATACATGGTGCTACACAAGCCCAACACTGAGACCAAGGTTTCAAGCTTTTGTAAATAGCAGATTGAACTACAGTAAAACTACAGTACGTGGTAACAGTAGAACCAGCAGTAATAATACTAATAGCATTTTCTTTAGTCATATTATGTTTACTAATGATTATGTTGGTTTCTTTTTTTTAATTTGTATTTCATATCAGTATATTAAGTAAAGGTTCAGGGTAGGGCACTTTGAGCACCTTTAAATAGGATGTCAAGAGAACTGTTTCAAGTACTTTAAATTGCACTGCATTTTACCCACATTGTACAGGGTGGGCCATTTATATGGATACACCGTAATAAAATGGGAATGGTTGGTGATATTAAAGTCCTGTTTGTGGCACATCAGTATATGTGAGGGAGCAAACTCCTCAAGATGGGTGGTGACCATGGTGACCATTTAGAAGTCGGCCATCTTGGATACAACTTTTGTTTTTTCAATAGGAAGAGGGCCATGTGACACATCAAACTTATTGGTAATGTCACAAGAAAAGCAATGGTGTGCTTGGTTCCAACGTAACTTTATTCTTTCATGAGTTATTTACAAGTTTCTCTTTGTTCACAGCCATTGACATGTCGAAGAGGTTAACACGTGAGGAGCGGATCGAAATTGTGTTGATATCTGGTGAACGCAGTAACCGGGTCATTGCAGCAGATTTTAATGCAAGACACCCTACGAGACCACCCATCTCCCATGCTACAGTTAGCAAACTGCTTGCTAAGTTTTGTGAAACTGGTTCAGTGTTGGATTTGCCAAAATGTGGACGCAAGAAAACTGTCACTAATGAAGAAACATCAGTAGCTGTCCTAGCTTCATTCAGCAAGAGCCCACAGTGTAGCACTCGCCGCATGTCACTGGAGAGTGGCATTAGTCGAACATCCCTTCGGCGGATATTAGCTACTCACAAATGGCACCCTTACATACTCCAGCTACTGCAGCATCTCAACGAGGATGACCCAGATCGGGGCACAGAATTTGCAGAATGGGCAAAACAAAAATTGGAACAGGACCCTCAGTTCACGCAGAAGATTTTGTTCAGTGATGAGGCAAACTTTTATGTGAATGGTGAAGTTAACAAACAAAACCACCGCTATTGGTCTGACACTAACCCACATTGGATGGATCCCTCCAAGACTGTTGGACCAACAAAAGTGATGGTTTGGTGTGGTATATGGGGTACAACGATAGTGGGTCCATTCTTCATCAATGGAAACATCAAGGCCACTGGATATTTGAAATTGCTACATGATGATGTGTTTCCCTCTTTATGCACTGAAGCTGGCACGTTCCCTGAGTTTTTCCAGCAAGCTGGTGCACCACCACATTATGGGTGCCAGGTCCAAGCATTCCTAGATGAACAGTTTCCTGGAAAGTGGATTGGTCGTCGTGGGCCAGTTGAATGGCTCCCAAGGTCTCCCGATCTGACCCCCTTAGACTTTTATCTTTGGGGTCATCTGAAGGCAATTGTCTATGGTGTGAAGATACGAGATGTGCAGCACCTGAGACTACGGATACTGGATGCCTGTGCTGGCATTTCTCCTGCGGTGTTGCTATCAGTGTGTGAAGAGTGGGAGAAGAGGGTTGCATTGACAATTCAACACAATGGGCAGCACATTGAACATTTTGTAAGTGGTCAGAAACTTGTAAATAACTCATGATAACTCATGAAAGAATAAAGTTATGTTGAAACCAAGCACACCATTGTTTTTCTTGTGACATTACCAATAAGTTTGATGTGTCACATGGCCCTCTTCCTATTGAAAAAAAACAAAAGTTGTATCCAAGATGGCCGACTTCTAAATGGTCACCATGGTCACCACCCATCTTGAGGAGTTTGCCCCCTCACATATACTAATGTGCCACAAACAGGACTTTAATATCACCAACCATTCCCATTTTATTACGGTGTATCCATATAAATGGCCCACCCTGTAGATGTAATTAACTGACACTACCTTTTATTTTATGAACATGGTGCCAAAGGGCAATTTAATGAACTTTTTTTTCTCATTTTCTAACCTTGTGATTTGCTGCTTTAGCAGATTTGCAGGCTTAATTGAAATTTAATTGAGATTTAGTAAGAATGACAAAGAATTCCACCAAGCACAAATTTGAAATTTATGTCATGTGGAACAACCCTAGCAGATTTGAGGATGCACACTCCATAATACAGCAGTTAAAGTGAAACCTCTGAATTTGAGGTGTCATGTCATACTGTATAGTTGGCTTACTGTGGCAGTGGGCTTACCTTGCTACATGGGAAAACTGCTATCTGAATTTTTCTGTACTTAACATTTTCAGCTGCCTTTAATACCTGTTATTAAATTTTATATTTTGGGGTACTTCAGTTTCTTCTAAAACATTTGCTCACTTAAGTTAGAATGACAGTTTTGAAGTTGGGTTTTTACATTGTCATGGTACAAAAGGGGAATTCAAGCTTACATAAAAAAATATAATCTATGTGTTTTGTTTTTTTTAAATAATATCCGTATGACCTTCAGCTGCTCCCAGAGGTAAAAAATAAAATAAAATTGGACTTGGCTGTAAAGACCCTGGTATAAACATGTTAGAGCTTAACACAATTTCTTGTATTAAATGGAAAGCTGCTGTTCCTCTTGAGTCTTGTGAGTCATCCAAGCAGAAGGGCTCCAGGTTCATGGTCACTGCTCTCATCTTACACTTGAAAATTACAAATGCAACTAGATAAACAGAAAAAGAAATAGTTTAAAAAAAAAATAAATTCTTTTTTTTGCCTGAGGTGAAACACAAGTTATCTTTATTATGGAACACACTTTTAGTTGTTTGTATGTCTATGACTCAGAAAAGTCAGTTCTTTAACTGTGACTGAAATTGGGTTTTTTTTCTTTGTACAATTGTTCTCTCTCTTACTAAACCGATATGTACAAAATTATGACAAACACAAGATGATATAATCATAAATTGATTATTTGACAAATAAAAGCAGGGTATAATGAAGTCTTTTAAACTCATGTTAAACGGTCAGCTGTTCATCAGCTGTGACTTTTTAAATCAAGTCTGTTAATTGTGCTTCTTATCAGTAATGAGTCAAACCATTAAAAACTGAAGAATACATTTTGACTTCCGACTCACAAAAAGGGGAGCTGAGTCATCTATATGATGTGATCATTTCAAGAGCTCGAATATGACTCATGCAATGCAAGTTATTTCAGAATGCGTTAAAAACACAACTGGCTTGTGGTGATTTATCAAACTTATACAGTAGAAATGACATGTTATGCAACATTTTTATCCAGTTACAGACTTAGATGGCGTGTTTGCTGCCTGAATCACTTTAATAAGCATTGCATTTCTGAGCTATTTTGGAGTTAATGCAAATGTGAGACTGTAATGTGCATAGTTTAGATAACTAAACACGTTGGTTAAGGTTGGATAGACATTGTGATTTTGTTTAACAAATTTCATACATGCTAATGTTACCTAGCTAGTTGTCAGCAACCATAAAAATGTCTTATACATTTTACATTTACAAAATTATCTAATGCAGTCACAAATGTCCTTTTAAATATATTTGGTATAGCACATTAGTTATTCCCAACCTCGGGTGTTTGTAAGTTAGTGTGCTCCTAGGTAGTTTACAGCTCTCCCAAGTGTGGATAAAGTGTGGAGGGTTGCATCAGGAAGCATGTCCGGCTTAAAAATCTTTGCCAAATATGCAGCTCCATCGGTTGTCATGTCCCCTTGAGTTCTTCTTCTTGTGTAGCACAATTATATATAGAAATATAAGTACTAAAGGCTGAATTTATGATTGACACAAAATATGACAATGTCACCTCAACCTCAATCTCAATAAAGAGATATCTGCATGCCTGGTAATCATTTTCTAGTCTTTTATTGACCCTTCATATTTGTTTGGATGCAGGTGGGCAGTGAAGAAAAAGAGGGACTTCATTTGCTGAAATGCAGTATGGCATTTCAGACATTCATTAAAAGAGACCACAAAGTTTTGAATTGTATATAAACCAACCAAATATTGGTTGGTTGGCCATTGCCCCCAAAAGTGGAGTCAATACTCTTACTGGTTCCCAGACTGTCTAAGCTAAATCTATTTCATTACATTTATCAATAATGAGTTTCCATAATGTGAAAGATTTAGCACTACTGAAGAATCTATAGAAGCTCTACACTGCGCTCATTTGTTCTGACATTATCACTGAGATGTTTTTACCTGTGAAAGCAGGAAAAGCATCACTGCAATGAAAAATAATAATGGATGGAGCCACTGTTGATAGCAGGTACCCAGTATGTCAGTGAGTATGCTGATTCTGGATTCAGTCTTCATTTTGGCTGTGCTTTTCTGTTCTGTTCCTCTGCAGCTGGTGAACTTGAAGAGATGAGTGAATATACCAATAAAATCTGATTTCCTGTTCAGCAGATGCACTGTATAAACATTTAACAAAAGGGCTTGGGTTGACACACAATGTAGGAGCGGGACAGGAGGGGTGATGTGATCAACAAGGAAATTCTCTTCTTTCCATGCACGAGGCATCAATGCGTTTCAGGAACTGTGTCCAGTATTTTAGGTGTTGATGTTATACTATTTTTTTGGTTACGTTGTTTCATGCCACACCAAAGAGAACAGGGTTATGATGATGCTATACTTGTCATTTCAAGTGTCCCCTCCGAGAGTCTTGCCTACAGCATATCAGTGTTTGGACAAGCCAAAAGACAGGGCATAGATGTGACAACACTCTCCAGCTGTGCCAGACATTTTTCACTGGAGAATGTGGGAACAAAGAGCTCTCATCTGCTGATGATTCTCTCTGTGTATTATGCTGGAAATGACCTTTACAAAAAGGAACAAACTGTTGCAAACTATTTCTCGTGTTCTTTCAAAAACTGCATATAAAAGATAACATATAATTACATTATGTTTTTTGTCCTTTTGAAAGTGGTCTACTGTCTAAATTGTCGCAGGAAAAACCCCCACAAAACAATACACACAATTATAAAGTGTTGCCTCGCGATTTACAGTTGAATCAGTTGAATCAGCATCTCCAAGAAAAACAAAACCCTCTCAGGATGTAACTAGGATGATGCCTCTGTTGCCTTAATTATATATAAGTTCGTAAATTGGTCAAAGAAAGATAAATTCCCATCTCAACTTTAATAGAACCTCGGATGAATTACTCATTCAGGAAAAAAAAAATGAATGTAAAAAAAGGACAGTAAATTTTCACAATTAATGAGCTGCAAGCAGCAGCTGTTTTTCTTAATTAACGACTTAACAAATAGCTGATTGTCAAAGTTACTGATTAGTCTACTTTGTTAATTATACAAGAAAGTCAAGTAATTGCGTGGGTCCCTAAGTGTGCACTTCTGTGGTATTGATATTTATCTCAATATTTTAATGTTTGATTTTTTTGTTAGTACTTTATTTGCTCATTGCTCATCGTTGTTATATAACTTGATCCTTGTTTTTACGGATGTCACAAGTGTTTCTATAATATCCCTGAATATCTGTCACCAGTAGAGATGTGTGGATTGCATGACTGCAGCTTCATGCTAAACTGTGTCAACTGGACTTCTTAAAATAAGACCTGTTTACTAATTACTGTTCTCTCTTAACCTCATTAAATGGAAAATTTTCAGGCTTAACACATAGAGTTAATCTGTTGTGATTAAAATAACCCCATTAATTCACTGATAAGGGATTATGTCTGGTCAAGGATTATTTAGAACTAGATTGACCAGTGTAATTTCTTAAAATTGTTACTCCCTCTGACCACTTTGCTTCTGTCGTTTCTCACCCCGTTTCTTCAGCTTTAGGACTGTAAGGGAACTGGCCCAGCTCTGCCATCCTCCTCCTCTAACATCACACTGCGTTGCACCACAGTCATGTCCTTTCCCCACTGTGCCCGACCCATGGAGAGTGCACACCCACCCAGATAGGATGCCTGCTCTGCTTGATACCCTGCATCCCCTCCTGCCCATTACCACCTCCTCCTTCTCCTTGTGTGTACCTGCTCTTGCCAACAGTTCCTTGCGGCCCCCCAGGCTCCACCCTGCCTCGTTACAACATGGTGGATGATTTAACCACCATGAAGGATGATGTCATCAACGCCAACACGCTGGCTTGGCTGGTCTGTTCGGGCGTGTCCATCCTTGCCAACACTTGGAGTATCCTTAGTGTCAGTGCCAAGCAGAAGAAGTGGAAGCCGCTGGAGTTTCTCATCTGCACCTTGGCGGGCACACATATCCTCAACATGGCCATCCCCATTACCATGTACTGTGTCATAACACTGCGGCGTCAGCACTCCAACTACGAGTGGAATGAGGGTCTGTGCAAAGTGTTTGTGTCTACCTTCTATACTCTCACACTGGTCACCTGCTTCTCGGTCACCTCACTCTCCTATCACCGCATGTGGATGGTTCGCTGGCCTGTAAACTACAGGTAAGACAATTGATTTTGTTGTTTGTTGTCTATGACTGACCCTAGTTATAATCTTCAGGTTGCCTAAATTTTTAATGGCCATTTCATCCAAATTTCAGTTTCAAACAAGGTATTACACTTTATATATTTCAATATTTATTTGCTATGGTTTATACACATCTGCTTCTGATGTTTTTTCAACCCAGTACATTTCATTCCTCACTCTGAACAGTCATTACTGGAAGTATCCAGTAAGTATCTGAGTATCGGAGCAGTTGAGACGCATTTTTTCTAAACACCGCGTCTCTGTGGCTTTTAAACCCCAAAACAAGCTGCGCCAAAAATTGGTCCACCCCAAGGATCGGGTCCCCCGACACAAACAGAGTAACATAGTGTTAAGTGCTGTTAAGTGCCAGGAGGATTGCCAGGATTTATACATTGGGGAAACCAACAACTTCTGGTGAAGCGGATGGCACAACACAGAAGAGCTACCTTGTCAGGCCAGGACTCTGCAGTCTATTTACACCTATAGGCCAGTGGACACTCTTTCAATGATGAGGATGTACACATCCTGGACAGGGAGGAACGCTGGTTTGAGTGCAGAGTCAAAGAGGACATTTATGTGAAAAGGGAAAGACCATCTCTGAATCGAGGAGGGGGCCTAAGGGTACATCTTTCGCCATCTTACAATGTCGTGATTGCAGCCATTCCCCAACTCTCTGTGAATGGTACTCATGGCCATTGATCAATGGGCTTTGATCAGTGCGCCTTGATCAGTGGTTGTTGATCAATGGTCATGAGAATTTGCATAATTATGATTAAGGAACTGACCTCCCAGCCCATTGTTCCTTCAGTGGGCTGGTTTCAGTCATTATGCAAATGCACTGTTTATAAGATTGGGGAAACCTGCAGTCAGCTGAGACTGAAGAAGTCACTTGGATGAGTGACGAAATGTTTCTCCCACAAAACGCTACGTCCAGATGAACAAAATCAACTTTTGGAGAATTACTGGAAGTACTTTCTATTGAAGAAATGGCTGCTTTATAAGCTGTTGTCTAGTTTTATCTCCAGATAAGTAAGAAATAATACTTTGTTTTGTAGTTTAGGGGGAACCAAATCTTTAGGTTTGCTTGAATATTCAATCACAGGAATGTCAGTATAGCGGATACAGTATTATGTGTGTTTTTAAAAGTAAAATAACATAAATAAATGCAGTGTGATCTTTAGCACAGAAAACACAAATGTGTTTAAAGGCACTTTTAGATGTTAATCTCCTGCAAGGCTCACACTCAATCCTTGAAAAATTCTATAGTTAAGCTTCAGGTTTTTTTGGGCCTCTTCCTTTGACAACTTCTCACATAGGATATAGACAGATTTCAATTTTTGTGGCCCATCACCTTATTTACCTTTGATTTTGAGTGTGATGCTCTTCATCATGCAAAGACTGTCCCCTGCCAACACATCTGCTGGTTGCAGCTATTTGGGGTAACACCATGTGAAACCTTCTAGACTGAGCATCTGCCAGCTCTAGCTTTCACCTTCATTTGGCTCCTCATAACATGTGATAATACTAAGTAACACTGAATAATAAAGATCAGGTTCACCTCACACTAACGACACCATTTTGGTCCTGTAAGACTTCCAAGAAATCTGCTGTTCACACATAATCAGATGTTCTAAGGAAAGGTTCCCTTTCCTTTAATATGAGATTTGGATGCTGTATCTCTTCTGATATGTACCAGTGCTGCTCTGAACTGACACATGCTAATGATTATTAAGAAGCACCTCTTGATTTGTTCTAAGATAAGATTGTATTTTATCATGATAATGAGTTGCACAGCAGACCATATTGACTGTTTAA
This sequence comes from Perissodus microlepis, assembly GCF_051167445.1. Taxonomy (NCBI): domain Eukaryota; kingdom Metazoa; phylum Chordata; class Actinopteri; order Cichliformes; family Cichlidae; genus Perissodus; species Perissodus microlepis. Next base: position 6,839,838 of record NC_140480.1, on the reverse strand, counting down.
ATGATTAATGTGAAGGTTTGTAATTGGTGCATCTTAAGAAAATTTGAAGCACAGCTCAGAGGCCTTGGCTTTGTTGCAATTTAGCTGTTACATTCAGAGCTCTAAGCTCTGCCCATTAGGTGCAGCATAATCATTTGCAGTCGAGTGCATTTTGAGAGCAAATACTGTAGGAAATCAGCCAGAGAACCTATAAAATCAGCTGTCGCATCTGCAGAACACATACCAACTAAAATGTGGTGCATGTGGTGAACATCAGTCTTCTGCTGCATCACTCTTTCTCTCCTGCTGAAAATCTACAAGCGATTACGTCCTGTGGCATCAAGCCTGCAGATATTAAACATGTTTTCAACTTGGCCAATTTTGCAGATAAGCAGACATTCAAATAAGATATGCAAACTTCCTTTTAAATCTAAGCCCAATCTTGCTATCTATATTGCTTCTGCAGCTGCCAGTATTGGCCGATGCCTACACAGTGATATCAAGCTTTACACAGATTTATCCCCCTCGTCTGTTCCCTCACTCATCTGACTGTAGTCTCTCTGGTCTCCTGTCTGGGAACACTTTCCACTCAGCAGCTTGTCTTCTTGTGTTCAAGTCACCTTTAACAACAGTATAGTGGAGTGATAGCTCAGGTGATGCACCATATAATTGCTGTTCATCTTTCATTTAATTCGCTCCACATTTGCCCTGCTGAGCTAGCATGGCTGCCTTTACTCTGACATTAACATACACTGAAGGCCTGAATTATGAATTCCAACCTTGTACTTAGGCAGCTGTGCTCATCACCCTGCGTTCACTATCTCTTAGGAGGGTTTTTTCCGCTCACAATGCTCTCAGTCTGGTAATAGATTTATGCAGCTTGGTGATGTAACTGTCCCCATGTACCCCAGGCACAATCAGGAAAGGCTAGCGTTATTACTCATTGTGACAACAAGACCTACTTGTCTTTGAATGAAGCCATAGTGCAAAGATGGAGGCTACTGCAGTACTACTGCTACTGCAGGCTATTGTAGTACTCTTATTGCGTCAGTGCATGTATGCTTATACTTTACTACTTTCAAATGTTTTCCATCTTTTTATGTAAAGCCATCCATTCTAGCCAGTGTGCCCCCATTTCTCTGGAAATGGAGAAGGGAATTGGTGATATGCATTTTGGTTCTCATCGGGAGGTATATTTGGCTTCCTACGCTAAAAGAGCTGACGCTTAATGAATTAAAGCATCTTTTACCACACAAATGAACCAGTAGAACCATATTAACTGTACTTTGTTACACAATAGAGGCATAAAATAGTCTATACTTACATGTTCTAGGAACTGAAAAGGATTTTTTTTATGTATGACACACACTCACACACACACACACACACACACACACACACACACACACACACACACACACACACACACACACACACACACACACACACACCTATATTTGTGTGTGTGTGTATATTTTTGCTTATGTCTGGAATAACTCAGTAATCCTTGAATACAGTAAATCTATCCAAATGTTTTGGCAGGTTAGCGTACTCTTTCGTCATGTTTGGGAAATGAGAACGCCAGTCACTGCTTGATATATTTTTAGATGTATGTGTGTAGTTTCTGCAAACCTTGAAAAGTGCCACATCGCCAGAGGTCACAAACACATTCAGCAAATTGCTCGACTGTAACAATTACTTGGAGGTGAGAGGAAACAGAAATCTCTTTGTGTTGAAATGGACCTACATGATAAATAGACCGAGGGATATCAAAGGCAATCTTTTACCATCAACAAATAATCGATTTCCTTCCACATTCATCTTCAGTTTATCTAAGCTGTGCCTATGTGGGTTGATGTTTTTATCAGCTTATGTATCCCAGCTTCATATCTGCCATTTTACAGTATTTTTCCATGGTTGGGTCTGTTTTACTTGTAATACTGGTCAGATTTCCTCACCATGAAAAAAAGTCAAACACAGACCTCGTTATCAGTGTTCTATTTGAATCATTTTGTTTGAATTGTTGAGGACAGATCGCAATTACTGTAGGTGCACTGTTTGCCAATATTGTATAGTGTGTGTCTCTGATGTGTAATGATTATGAGAAGGAGACTGAAATCCTCCATGTACTTATAATATTGCAATATTGCTTCATAAGTTACTTTAGTACAGTCAGAGTAGACCACACTGTACTTGACACAAGTCAATATTAAAACCAGCCTACACATTTTTCTGTGAAACAAAGTGTAATGCGGAATGGGCTGCGTTGTTCTTCTTTTATAGCTGCACAGTCATTTTAGTTACAATTTTCATCAACTCTTCAGTGAATCAACACTCAGCTTTAGTTTGAAGTATGTGAAGAGGGTGAACACAGTAGCATAGTGGTATCTGCACCAAGTAACGTAGATATGTAATTACAGAGCTACACACACAGTTAAAATGCATGAATGAATGAATGAATAAATAAAATTCTGTGCAGAAATCCGCACAACTGTATTTTAAAATTTGTTTTAAGTGAGAAGGATTGAGTGTCCTATAATTCCAGTAAAGAAAAGACATAACTGAACAGAAAAATAGTTCAGTATGCTTTCTTAAACAGAAAACCAGCAAAGATTGGTAAGATAGACTTCTATTTGGATATATTTTGTCAGTGCAGGTTTGTAAAGATAGGATGGGTAATATCTTGGTAGCAATCAATGTGTCATGCTTTTGCTCTTTGGAACTGTAAATGCAGGGCTATAGCATGCTGATATCTATAATGTTTATCCAGGTAAAGACTGCCTTTGAAATGCATTAGAGTGATTGAGGTTATTTTGTTCAGAATCTAATAAGGATCAAATGACTGTGATTAAAGACGATTTCCTTTTTCTTAAAAAAAGATAAAATGCAAATCCATTTTTTGTTACTTCTCTTTGTTAGAAACTCCTTTATAGTGTGTACTTGTATATATTTTTGGTTTTAGGGATCTGAGCATAGTGATTTTAAAGATCAGATAAGTTAGGATCCACAGGTTTTACACTCTAATGAACGACACAGAAATCAAAGCCAATGGGTATTTCACTTGATTTCCTGCAAAAATCTGTTGTTCTCTTTCCAGGCTAAGTAACACAAAGAAGCAGGCAGTACACACAGTGATGGGTATCTGGATGGTCTCCTTCATCCTGTCCACACTTCCAGCAGTGGGTTGGCATGACACGATTGACCGCTTCTACACCTCTGACTGCCGGTTCATTGTGACAGAGATCGGCCTGGGCTTCGGAGTCTGCTTTCTGCTCCTAATCGGTGGCAGTGTGACCATGGGTGTGATCTGCATCGGCATCGCTCTCTTTCAGACCTTCTCGATTCAGGCAGGTCACAACGCTGACAAGAACAAGTTTAATGTTCCCACCATAGTGGTGGAGGATGCTCAGGGAAAACGCAGGTCATCCATCGATGGATCAGAACCTCTTAAGACGTCGCTGCAAATCACCTACCTGATCAGTGGTATTGTCTTCATCTATGACTTCCTGACTGGCTTCCCCATACTGGTGAGTTCACTCTTCTTCTTGCTTGATTATAAAAGCATTGTAACAGGAAAATGTACTTGATAATATAATAAAAATGTTCTGATGATGCACTGTACAATCACAATTAAATCAAATCACAATCAAAGACAATTATAGCCAATTAGAGAGGACATTTTGCAGTGCACTTCTATTCATTAACTCACTGTTGATTCATATTGAATACAGGTTTATACACGTATACTAAGATTAAACTGCTTCTGTCATAATTATGAATTGTGATACTTTGAAGTATAAGAAAGTTCTAGCCTTTGACTCTCCCTGTTAATGTTTTTGCACCGTTTCTTTGAGAAAGGTTTCCATGCTTGTTTTTGAAATGGTGTAGCCTCTAAGAAAACCACCTCTAAGAAAACAGCTACACACACTAAGACAGTGATGCCACACTAATGGCATACTTTTTTATTTAACTGTTCTTTTCCACTTGAAGGTGAAGATTTCATTAATAAAGTTATGTGAGATACATGTGACAATGAGGTTACCTGTAATCTGAAGTTAAACATAAAAATGTTTCATGCATTCCGAGGCTGTAAGGAGGTCAGGTTAAATGTGGACAGATTTGTGTTTGATCTCTTTTACATATTCTACAGTGTAAGCCCACCAATGGAGAGATAAAAAAACAAAACAATTAACAATAAAAGCGATGATAACAGTCACAAGAAAAACATGTTGGCAAACTAAGGCTGAAAAACAGGTAAGCACTGAAATCATTATCATGCTGTTGTCTTTTGGGGAAACAGACTTCAAAAACAGAGCAACTTCCTTCTGCCAAGGTGACATGCCTTCACATCAGGGAGTGAAAGCGTGAGTTGTTTTTCTCTAAGTCGCCATTTGGTTTGTAAATTCCACCCTCAGGTTCTCGTTTATTTTTTTTTTAACAAGTTAGCTCGCTGGTTTTCTATATAAACTTAAGAGCCTGCAGAAAGCTCAAGGCTTATTGTTTGTGATGCAGCCAAACAACCAGCTTGTCTTCTGTTAAGAGAGCCAACTTAATAGAGCATTTTCAGTAGGGCAAATGAACTTGGACAGTTTTTTTTATTTTGGAACAAGTATTTTTTGTTCATGTTTGGCCACCTGGGTTATAGTAGAAGTTGATATTAAATATTCTAAATGGTTTTAAACCATACATATAGTGGAGCCCACTGGTTCAGTGTGTGTAAAATGTGTGCCTTTCCTGATGAAAGGCACACATTTTACAGATGGCTGTAGACGGCATTGTAACTCTCTCCTGACCTCCTCTGTACATGTTGATGATGATTTGAACCAAAAACTTTCAAATTTGAAATCATCACACATCATTAGTTTGTAAGGCCCATTGCCTCTGATTCCATCTTTTCACCTTTTCTCCCTGTTTTCCCTTCTTTTAAAATGGCATCTTGACAATGAACTTTCGATTGAGTCTGTTTCTGATGAGGCTTCAGTAAACCGTAGATGGATGAGCTGAAGGGTTAGATACATGTCAATCTGCTGGATTTTCTTATTTCTTAAGGACTTAAGGACTCAGGATACTTTTCTTAAAATGATCAGGTACAAGGACTAGAAAGAAAAAAAAAAACGAGTGAAAAAGCAGCCAATTTCTGAAGACAACACTTGAAAGACTTTCATAAAGCCTAAAGAACACTTTAAAAATTACAGAATATCATCATTGCAAAAGATGCTTTCAATAGTAATCTTTATTTTTTGTGGGCATAAACCTTAGGTTGGGTGGGGGTCTAATAAATATGTTATGTATTCAGAAAAAGATCCCCGGAAATTGTTTATGAATTTGTGAATTATGAAGTGTAAGTAAATTTTCTTTGCCACTATTTTTGTGTAATGGCTCTGTAGTGTTTGGTGTATGTCATGGTTTTACCCATAAGGTTTCACAATATTACACTTCTGAATTAAGATGTTGCAGGGTATATAAAACTCCTTTTGCTTTATTAGCTAGAAAGTATTATTATTATTATTATTATTATTATTATTATTAAAAAAGACAACTGTACACACTTATAGAAATATATTGTGTTACTACTTTACATGTGTGCAAAACAAAAGGTGGGGTGCTGAGGAAAGATCACATTTCAGATGCAGTAAACCAAACAACAGTAGGCCTGCTAGCCATCTTTATGGCCGGGTGTAATGAGCTATTTAAATGCATAGAAACCTCTAACAGATACAAATGAGCACGTATATTTATTGTGAACTGTATGGCCTTACAAAGAATGATACAGAGGAACAAATTATCAGAGCAGAATAGAATCACTACTGTTAAATATAAAAACGAATTTATGTGAACAGACTAAATACATGAATTTTCCAGGGGCAGATATACAGTATGTGAAAACACGTGCTTCATAACTTCCAGGGTTTTTATATCAAAGTGTAAAACGTTCTGGGTAAAAACTGTAAGAAGCTATTCTTTAACTTAAGGAAGATGAAGTTCTATATTCTCAGCTTTAAATCTAAAATCCTCAAATATTCATAAAAACTACATCAGTACCCCTTGAAAAAGATTCATACTACAGTTTAAAGTCACACCATGGGAAATGTTTATTAGTCCATCACTCGTGGGGTGGTAAAGTGGAGAAAAAACTGTTTAACTTCAGTGTGTTTTATTGTCTCAGTAGGCAAACAAAGGCAATATCAGGTTAAGGCTTTACAACTTTATCAAGTCTCTTGGCAACAGGGATAAATGGTTGGTATTTGAGCACAAGGCATGATCGAAGGAGGTTAAACCTGAGATAATTTTAAGTTTGCAATAACCACTGGGGTTTTCACATTCACTTGACAAGTGAAAGGCCGTGGGTTCAGTTCCAGCCGGAGATGTAAATTACCTTTCTGGTTGTGTCAGAAAGGGCGCCTGGCATAAAACTCTGCCAATTCAAACATGCGGAACTTCCTGCTGTGCCAACCCTTATGACAAGGGGAGCAGCTGAAAGAAGCTTTACTGTAATCACTGTTGTGGCCCGATGACTGAGATGATGACTTAAACTTTAACATTTAACATGCTAACTGAAGCCTGCAGACTCTGAGATGTAGCTCTGGGTCTTGTAGTTTTTCTGAACATTGCATTCTCTGACATTTGCTGGGACAGACAATCCTAGGAAGATTGTTGCATTGTGCTAAGAAACACCTGTATGCTCCGGTCCAGCAAACTGGAAACTTTTGCTTTTATAGGGGTGGTCACACTTGCTGTTGATCAGTTAACTAGGTTTTATTAGCTGCACATGGCTGCACATCCCTATGGAAACATTAAGGGAGTACTTCATTTTTCCCAGGACTTCATGGAGTCCTGTGATAATTGTTGATGCTGGAGGTTATTCATGATGTAAACATACATTGGGCTATTGCAACTGCAAAAGTGTTGCATTAAATCAGTTGATTCTTCTAGTTTCTTCAAGCTTCCTTTGTATATTGTAGTTAGCCACTTTGAAAATTTGTCACTGTAAAAGAAATACTTTGAAATATTGTCAAATGTACCCGTTTTTTATTATTATTATTATTATTATTATTATTATTATTATTGCTTTAATCACTTATTGAAGTAATGGTAGTGACAGACAAAGGCCATAGTATTTGCCTTGTAAATACTGGCTATGATAGCCATACATAGGCTGCTTATAGAACTGATGATAGAGGGTACATAATACGATTTTCTAAAATATAGGAGTGGATCTGGAAGATAATGTTTAGTAGGCACTTGGCTGCAGGTTTTTTTCATCTGGCACTGGAAAATCTGGACTGAAATGCTTCTCACAGGAGGGTTTTTTCTTCCTTTTACTTTTGGACTGTTTGCATCTGTTTCAAATTATTTTAACTTAGATTATCTGATACCATAAATACACTAGCAGGAGTATATGTTCCCAAGGGGGGAGATGTTGCAGTTGGGTCTCTGAACTGCTGAGGTGACTGTTTAAAGTTTGTAAACAGGTACATTTACTGGTTTACGCTGAGATTAAGAACGAACTGCCACCAATGTAAATGTCTAAGAGATGTATCTGTTCCCGCTCACTTTGCTTATTTAAACCAGGAAGTACTGTGTGGTGATCCTGTAAAAGATACCTGATGTTCTTTCTGTTGTGTTCATAAGATCTATTATCAGTAAACTCTTAAGCCTGGAAAGCAGTGCTGCCATAAACATTTGATGCTTAACTCAGTATGTTTACCTTGCTACAGTCTGAGTAAATATTAACTGGTTTACTGTCGACTGATTTATCCATCCAGTCCATATCTTGTGCATCGCTGAGTGGATTTAAACAAAACTGGGGAAACTTTCTAAGTCCAAATCTTCACTCTTCATTATAACAGATTTTAAAAATATATATTTTTTTATTGACCCTGGGCAGGTGGTGAGCTTTGCTAGCCTGAAGTTTGACCGCTCCTATAACTGGATGGTTTTGTGTGTGCTGTGGTGCTCCATTGCCCAGTCCATCCTGCTGCCAATGTTCCTCTGGGCATGCGACCGCTATCGGGCTGACATCCGCATGGTGTGGGAGAAATGTGTCGCCATCATGTCCAACGACGATGTGGATGAGGGTAAGCTACTGTTAAGCATCTCCCTCCTCTCCTGCCTCCTTTTTCCTTCCTCTTCACCCCATGATGTGAATATTGATTGGTATTTCTTAGGACATACATGTGGATTAGTTTGAGCATTAAGAGTAGATTTTAAATGCTCTGTGAAGGCATGCCCAAACTGAAAGGGTGGGCTTTAAAGATAAAAATGGGATGTGATTATGATGTTTTAAATTGATAAACATATTAACTTTAAACTACACTTTATCTGTTCACAAAATCTCCTTTGACAGTGAAAGGTAAAGCATCACTCTCAGAGTAGAGGTTCATTTGTGTTGGCTTCTGGGCTGTCTCTTGACAGAGAGAGAAGCAATTTTGCAGCAAGGGAACAGAGTCAAAAACTATTTTCTCTATGGTGTAATGCTTGGTAGTGATGTCATCTTCTGCTCCCTGAGATACAGTGTGGTGTAATCTGTGCCTTTTACAGACTTTAATGTTTATGCATCCCTTTTGTAAAGTTACAACTCACAAATGTTGTAATCCAAAGGAAATCTTTTAATAAAACAATGTTATTCACTGATGCAGATAATACCTGTAACTACATCCTAAAATCATCAAGCCTACGTGTAAGGCATTTAAAAGGAGAGATCTGTGATAATAATTTAATAAATTGTCTACTGTCTACTAGCTTTAGGCTACTATTATTGTTGCTTTTAACAGTTTAGATGGACAATTTTAACATCTCCTTCTAGAAAACAATTTGCAGATTAGTTAACATCTGCTTAGTCATCGTGGTTTGGGCTGTTGGTACATGTTTCTTAGATTTAAATAGAATTGGCTTGGGGTGAATATTCTTAGTTTTTGTTTTTTATTGTAGTCAGAGGTCTGAAATCAGTGGTCAGTTGTTATCATGTGACCTATCAAGTGACCTTTGTTGTCAGGAGATGAAACTGGAGGGACAAGTGTCTGTGTAATTTAATTCTAAATATTCAGTATATCTTCTGTGTTTTGTACATGCTGTGTACTTTTCTAAAATGTTTGCTGTGTTCTTTAAAAAAAAGAAAGAAATAGGGCTGGGCAAAGTACATATTTACCTTGCAGCACTTTTGTCTTTTTTCCGCTCTGGATTTAAACTGGGCAGTCTTCCTCCAGAATGCCCTGGTGAGAGGATGTTAAAATAAATGGTTTCCCATTTATGTCTTAGAGTCCAGAGTCAAACTGGAGCAATTGCCGTAAAGCTGAAAACCACTTTCATGTCATTATGATGGTCATATTTTCCTCAAGTCACAAAAGGATACAGCCAAGATTTTTCCAGTACAACTCAAAAATACATAAAAATTGAAAAACAAAATCTGTTTACTGTATTTATTTTGTTTTCTTTCTTTCTTTTTTTATTTAGTTTTATTTTTTATTTTAATTTTTTTATTTTGATTTTCACTTTGAGTCAGATTGTAGCGATTTAACGGCAGAAATATTTATTAAACATCACTTACTAGACATTTTATAGGGATATTTTCAAAGGGGGGTGAAAGCTAACCTGTTCACCAAGAAATCACAGACACTATCAGCAAAATCTGGTCCCAAAATTAGGTCACATGATAATCATGCGCTCATGAACTAGGTCCATGACATTTACAGCTATTGCAAACTGAACCACCTGTCTTTTTTTTTTTTTTTTTTTTTTTTTTGGACTATTGGCACTGTTTAAACTCAACCCAACCTGAATCCCTTCTCTCCTGTTTTTAACCCTCCAAACCTTTTGATCCTCTCTTATGACACCCTCCCTCAGAACTGCTCATTGTCCAGCAGGAGCCATAAAACAACATTAGATAGTTCCTTATTCTGTTTGATAATTAACACTACCAGTTCTGTGCTTTTTTTTTCCAGAGGGCTTGCCATGTATAACTCGTCACAGTTGTATGTATAAGGATTTTTTCCTGTTATTCCGAAGCTACTGACATGCATGCTAAGCTGCTTGTGCACATAGCTACTTTCATCTTTCATCCTTTTGGCAAGCATTTTCCTCAAGCATTTTACACCCATCCCCAATTGATATATCTAATGGACACAAATGTAGAAATTGGGAAAATATTCTTGGGAGATGGGTATTTCTACACTATGAACACGTGATATTGTTCCTGTTCAACTGTTTGGCATTACTTAAAAATTTTGAACCAAACACTGAAATGAAAGCCTTTTCTCTTGAATCTGAAGCTCATATTTCAGAGCAGACACGTAGGGAAGTCGACAAATCGGAGAACAGTTGAACTTGTCTCTCTTATCTATTCGTCTGTCTGTCTGTCTGTCTTGTGTATTGAGTCCGTTGCTCTCTAATGCTGACGCTCGTACTTTTCTGCACTTTGCAGAAAACAGCCAAGACGGAGGAATTCATGCCGACTTAATATATGACAGACCATATGACTATAGCTCGGCGCCTGAAATCGTGACGATAGACCGTAATGCCAAGTATGAGTTCTCAACCTTAGAAAGGGGGGTTCTGCAAGGGTATCCATTGAGGGAACAACAGGAAGATAAAATGCAGTATTTGCAGGTATATTTTTTATTGATTTTCTTCATTTCTTTTACTTGATCAGTTGAAATCCTTTTATTGTTAATGTGCATGGTGAAATGGCCTTGTGGGCCTGTACAGCATCTTGACTGAATTTACTGAAATTATTAGATTTTGTGACGCTATATCTCCCAGATTTTTGTCCTTTTCTCACATGAAATCAAAAACAAACTCGGGCTGACTATTGTTTGGTAAATATGACCATCAGAAGTCCCATCAGTTCATTATATGCGCTTTTTTTTTTTTTTTTTTTTTTTTTAAAAAAACAAGCAATGTGTCCTGCAAGCAGGTGACTACATTTTTACTTTGTAAGAGGGTAAGTGTTTAGTAACGGACTTACCTTCTACATTTCAGGAATCCTTCAAGGCTTCAGAAAGACACAATAAGCATTATCTCATGTTCTGCCCAAATGCATGGTCACCATTGGATCCAGCATCCATCCCAGTCAGACGCAGAACAATGAAATGATCATTTTCAGCTACATTAACAAAGCTTGATCTAACATGCAGCCTTCTAGGGCAAATCAACAACACCAAAAAGTCTGGGTCAATTTGAGATATTAAATCAATAATATTTAAAATTATTAATTAAAATAGAAAAGATTGTGACTCGCTAGACTTGGCCTGGAAGACTGTGGTTAGAAAACCTAACTTTAAAATCAGCCGGTGCAACCTACACTTTATTAAACTTTTCTAAGATTCAAAACACTGTGTCATCTTTGTATTACTTTGATGGGGGCTCCACAGCCTGTAGCCCAAACTGCTACATTTACATGCACTGAAAACAATCATTGAAGTTGGTACAACAACTGGACAGCTGTCCAGCACTATAATGGACCCTTCAAAGACCAACACTCATGTGGAGTTCAATGTCTATTCTATTTGACTTTACAAAAAAGCTTGAAACAGAGATGTATACAGTAGCCATCACATCATTAAACCAAACATTACTCCATCCATAGTTTTTGTGTCATATGTTTGTTTTCACCTGATAATAGATTCAGATTAGCAAAGCACTTTATAGCTGTTTTATTCCTTGCTGTATCTCTGTGACTGTAAGAACTACATTTCAATTATAGGACGACTGGCTGAAGTGTGATTCCGTCACATTTTTTGCCATTTGCCCTGAAAGGCTTAAGGCCTAAATAAGTCATGAATCCACCAACCTCTTCAAGTCATTATCAAATAGCACCCCCATCTGAGAGTTGCTGTGATGCCTCTCAAGCGGTTTGATTGCAAAATAAAGCTCCTCCAGCTTTATTGGCTTGTCTCTCTTTCACTTTCTCCCTCTGTCTCTCTCTCTGTCTCTTTTTGTCCCGCATCTTAAGTCATTCTAATGCCTATGCTGCCCTCTGCTGTACAGCACTTCTGCCTGAATGCTACTGTATCGTCTGCTGTTTTAAATTTCTCTGCATTTACTAAAAGCCACCGCAGGGGGGCAGGCTGATTTCAGTCTTGAGGCTCTTGACGTCACCTTGACGAACCCTCTCTCTCTTGCATAGTTGTCAGAACTGAATGGAATGTGAGTATAACATGTAGGAAACTGTCAGCGTTTTCAGTTTTCTTCAAATAATGGAGATGAGAGCTATAAGTTATAAGAGTTATAATCTTGTTGATGTGTGTCATGCATGGCTTATGGGACTGATTAAAATTAAGGTTAAACTTTTATGTGTAGGGTCTTCAATAAACAACTGATATATGCTACATGTAGGATTTTACACAAGCAAAACAACAGAATCAGATCTAGAAAAACAAACAAAAAACGTTGGCTTTTGTTTTCTGGGAGCTAAATGCCTTCAGTGCAAATCAGCGCTTCTAAAACTGCACTGAACTATTACAATGACATTAACCACCAGATGATGTCGAATAATCCTACATGTACTATTCTGGGTCTTTGATAATGTAGTCGAGCTATACTAGTGCTCAACATGTATCTCATATAATGTGCAGCATTTATTAAAAATTTAAATTCATGTAAAAGTTTTGAAATACCTAAAAGATTTGATCTGTGTTTTGCATCCAGGTGCCCCCTACAAGAAGATACTCCCACGACGAAACCGACATGTGGACCAGCGAGCGGATCCCCTCATACCTGCACAGATGGGGCTCCACCGAGGACATGATAGTGAGTGCCCATTACAGCTCCACCTTGCTGCGCCGCGAGAGGCGCAGGAGCAGCCTGGTCTCCTACCACGAGGAGAACCACCGACACCATCACCCTCACCGCAAGCGGCGACACTCTGAGGATAGCATGCACTCTCTCAGGCATCTGCCCCGTGTGGTTTGTGGCGGGGAGCATTACGAGGATGAACTGCGGTGTTTCAGCCGCGACGAAGTGATAAACTTTATAGACGAGACGCCGCTGCCGAGCCCCAGAAAGAGCCCGAGACGTGCGTCCACCATCTCACTTATCCCTAATGTGTATGAACAGCACACAATCCTTCCCCACTTTCCACTCACAGACTTTGAGCGTGAGCCTCAAGTGCTCAGGCGGTTGTCAGAACACAAAAGAAGCAGTAGTAGGGTCCACTCACCAGAGGGTTCACCCAAACCAGACAGACCTGCGGGAAAGAAGAGTCCTGGGGCTTGTGGTTCTGGGAAAGGCTGTCGAGAGCGCCAGCGAGATGGGAAACAGCAAGGGGAAATGGGCTCGCCTGGGTGCAGCCGACAGTCTCCAGGGCACTCTGGCTTTAGGCCCAGGACAGGAGGTGGTGCTGGGACTGGTGCTGGAGCTGAATGGGTACAACAGAAGCATCTGAGCAAGGCTGAGAGTAAAGGAAGCACAAACAGTTTTGCAAGCACACCCTCGGCATCATCCTCGGGATATATCACCTTTCGGTCTGATTCTGTAGGTTCTACCATGTAAAAGACAAGTTTTTCCTTATTTATATCAACATCATTACTGAATCATAACGAAAACCACTGGAATATTGGTGGTAACGGAAAAGTGACATACTGGAATATTCCGGCCTTTTTACTCATGCCACACTTCTGTTTAACTATATCACCAATAAATATCTGTTATGCTAAATGGCCTTAGGAGCTTTGGACATAATGTTTGAATGGGCCTGTTGATTTATTATGTAGGCTAGTAAAAAAGTTTTCAACTTTTACATCACAGAGTATCCACTGAGGACATTTTTTCCCATCACTGATGCAGCGAAATAGTTTTTAAACCATGTGAACATTCTCTAACTCAGATTTTGGTGTTTTTTGATCTTCAAAGAATTGAAAGAGGTTGGTTTTTTTCATGGTGGTGTTTCTTTATTTTTGTCACTCAAAAACGTACATTTTTTTTCAATTTGCCCTGTAATGACTGTGTGTGTTTTGGTGGATGGATACGGAATTCCCTGAGTACTGCCAATGTACCTTGAGCTTGACATTTTAAATATGTGTGTTTTTATAATAATGTCCACCATTTTTTTTAATTTTTTTTTTTATCATCATTCACAACACAATAAAAAAAAACTATTTTTCAAGCACCCTGTGTTGAAGTAAACTGCCAGGGTAACTCCAGTTTCTGAAATGCCTATACTTTTACAGTTACTCTGTGAGATATTGAAATATAGCCTGAACACCCCTAAATCCTTAATGAAAATGTGAAGTCATTTTTTTTTTTTATTAAAGAAGATTGACATGTCGTGTGTATATATAGAGGATATCTTGATTAATGGTTTTAGTGTTTTCTGTTTAATTAGACCTATGGTTAGAATATTTCCCCTCAAGTCTTAATATCCCAGTGTTTTGGGTTGTGTGTTTTTTTTTAAATCAGATCATCAGACTAATATGCAAATGGTACTTCATCTTCATGACAGCGCAGTATGTCAACCTCTTAGAAATATCAGAAAGGATTTTTTTAAAGTAGCCAGCTAAGACAGAACCCTTAAAAGTTGCTAACTAGTCCAAAGGTTCAATAATCACAGCCTTCAGGATGTGATTGAGATGTAGCGTAATTTAAATGGAGTTGTCGCATCTTAAACCTTCAAAAATGTTAGCACAAATGAGGAGCGTTTTAAATAAAAAAGCTTTTGATTGAACAATACTTCTAGTAATTTTCCACACACAGCAAAAACCCAACTTTATATTTCACTTGTCAATTCATAACACACAAAAGATAAATAATGGATCTGACCTGTTTTGTGAGCATTTTTTAGTGTGATGTTACTTTTTTTTTTATAAAACACCGGATTAATCAAAGTCAAACCAAAATCAAAGATAAAGCAAATTAAATATAAACATAGCCAAAGTATCAGTGAGTAATGCTGTTGAAGGATTAAAGCTTAAATGTATTTCTATATTTGGGTAGAGACTGTGATTATCTAACACTGTAAGGTGCAAAAGTTCAATGACACTTAAACAGTAAGCGTTTTTCTGAGGCATTGTCACATAGCACCCTCACTCAGAATAGACAGTAAAGTGAACCGATTGGTGTAGGTGATGTTAAATTAAAGAGTCACATCTAATTTATACCACAGTGATAATTTGTTTAAAAAATGACTGAAAATTCTTTGACTTAAAATAACAAAATAATAATAGCGGAACCAAATTCAGTTAACAATAACTTCTAATGTGAATGTAGCTGATTTGCACAAGTTAGGTGCAAGTTTTCAAAGATATTACAGCATGAGGACAAAGTGAAAACAACATATCCCCCTTGAAGCCTTATTAGTTGTGATTTTTTTTCCATACTATTCAAGTGATAAAGTTATCAGTCATCTGCAGTCGTGTAAACTTTCTAATTTTCATATATTGGTGCACCTGCCTTTACTTGCAGGTATTAAAATGGAGAAGGAGAAGTTAGCTGAAATGTGTCTGTCTTTGGAAGCATATCACCATGTTCCCCTGTCAAACTTTGCTGTGTCATAGACTTTTTTGTTTTTTGGGATTTTGTTGTGTTTATTATATCATAATCTAATTTTGTAACATATTTAAAGATCTATGACTCAAATATGAATGATGTTATGTATGTTATGATTTTCTTGTTCAGATGATGACTTTGTTAAAAACATATGACTGATTAAATTCACAAGATGATGTTTCAGGTCCACTTTATTTGTTGCTTGTACAATATGTGCTTTTCATGGAACAGAGCAGAATTTCCCTGACAGGCAAAGAAATGACATCATTTTATGTGTCACCAAGGCCAGATGAAAGTGAACCTCATTAAGTCCTCGGTTAAAGACTAAGGTTTGACTAACATTGGTTAGTTCTACTTAGTTTAGCACAGCCACACATTTTCTGAGCTCACCTTTAGTATATTAATTTGCAAAGCATTTGGGATTCTAGCAGGATATCGATTTGGTCATTTGCCTTAGAATGCCCTCATTAGTTATGGAGCGCAGATTAATTAAAATTGGAACAACTTTTTCATAAAATCACTTGTTACTTTACTCATTTACTATTGTTTTAATGATTTGGCTTCTCATATGTTTTAATAAAGGAATTCAATGCCATACCCGCTGTGCCAAAAAGTGACTGGTGGCGTTTGATAAAAAATGTTTGTCTGTATTTGTTGCAAATGGCTAATTGACCTATAATTAGTCAAAAATATATCTAATGAAAAAAATGAAGTCATTCTGAATGAGGAAGAAAATTTCTGTCAAACGGTAAAAGCTGCAATCTGTCTTTTTCAAGCAGCCTAACCAAGGGGGCAGCAGAAATTACAATAAATAAAACTATTTTGGCAAAGCAAAAAGCACTGGATTGGTTATGATGTAGAACACAGAGCTGGTGTAATAAAGCACGCTCTTAGGGATATTTGCAAAACAGATTATTCTTGATTTTATATAACCTACACAAACAAAGCATTGACTTTTTGACAGATGATCACTTTTGGGTATACAGGAATAATAACTGAGCTTAGTTCAGAGGGATAAAGAGATGATTTTTCGCCAATACCTGCAAAACCATTCCCTCTTTGTGGGTTATCTTGTTGCCACTGAAGTACACCTGTTGTCACTTTGATTTTCATCGGAAATATAACCCTGAGGTTTAATTGACTGTTAATGTGATGATCAAGTTTAATTTTATGATCAGTGTTTGGTTACGTTGTTCTCTTTCAGCTGTTGATCGACAGTGAGCATTATTCTAAAGTAAGGGAAAATTTGTGGAGAAGTTGGCGTTGTCTGTAGCCAGAGGTTGTTGTTTGTTTTTTTTTAACAACAATGGGCATGTTCGCGTCACTTTCTACGTGCCAAAAGGTAATTCACGCGGTTTAGAAACAGCTTGAAACCAATGACAATCTCTAGTGTGTGTGTGCATCTGACTGTGGCAGCAATCTGTAGACTACAGTTTTAATTGCGCTGATCATCAAAATAAATTAAAGCACTGCATGGCTGTGCTGAACCAGGGCGAGCCAGGTCTGCTTTTATTGGCAAGGAACAGAGACGTCTGAAGCGCACTTCATCCACGTCTGCTCTCTTAAGTGCGCTTCACTGGGCGCAGTTTAATGCTAATAAAGTATTCTCTCTTTCCCTTAGGTTTTCGGCTCTAATATAGTTAGCTATTATAGTGGACCAAACTAGGCCAGTGCAAGAAGAGTTCATAGAAATTCTTAGAAATAGTTTTAAGGTCATTCAGTGTGAAGGTCACGTGGCATTTTCTTTATTGTATTAAACAAACTTTTCTTGTGCCGTGGTCTGAGACCCTTGTACGGGTCTCATGAAAAGCGCAGCTTTGACTTTGCGGGGAGAGATTTTCGCACAGGGTTTTATTAGCAGACCAGTCAAAACAAAACAAAACAAAACAAAACAAAAAAAGATGGAATAACAAACAGTTTGGACAGAGACAGGGTAATAACTGAGGTTTCTCTGGCCAAAAACAAAACAAAACAAAACAAAAAACAAAAACAGGCTGCCCTTATCACATGGAAACTTCTTCTGTGAGACAGCAGTGTTTTCAGCATGGGTTGTCTGAAATAGCTGTGGGCGTTGCAGCAATTCTACTCACTTTAAGGTGCTATCCTCTCCAGCGCTGCTAGAAAAGAAAGGGGAGACACTTTATGGCACCTTCGCTGAAGCAGCGGAAGAAAAGTGCACTTAAAAAGAGGTCTACAAGCAGCCTTAAAGCCAGCACAGCCTATAGTGCAACAAGTTGATGTGGTTATGCAGTTATCCTCAAAACTACGTGACCAAGTCTACAAACACTTTTTTCACCACTGCTTAACAAAATGAAAAATCTCAGATGTATTTTTCCAAAAAAGTTGCTACTTTCCATTCTACTGTGGATTACGCGCATGTAGAATAAAAAATACGTCAGATTAATGAGGATTACAGTAAGTTTTACAAATATGGTCTGGAACTTCACTATATAAAGCCCAGGGAGGAGTTATATGAATCTATAATAATGGTATTATTATTATTATTATTTTCAAATAAAAGGAGAGACTTTAACCTAAAAGTGGGAAATCCCAGTAAAGAAGGACCTCAAAAAAAAAAAAAAAAAAATAGAAAATCCAAAAGGTGAAAAAAGATAATTGGATAAATTCAGATTGAAATATAACATGATAAAGCTCAGATCAGAATCAAATAAGCGTATCCAAATCTAGAGGACATCACTGAGCATGTAATTAGTTGCATATAGCAGAAAATTGCTTTGCTGTCCAACAAGTATCTGATTTTCCCGCTACTGTTTCGGTACTTACGCGTGAAACCAGAGAAGAATGGAAGAAATGACAGTCAAACACCACCGAGTCCGTTTTCCTCTAAACTCCACAAAATTACGTCATAATTTCCCATGACACAAGTCAAATTAAGTTTAGAGAAATGCCACAAAGAAATAGAAATTATGAAGTGCTTCATTTTTAAAGTTTTAAGCACACATAGGTTCTCGGGCTTCCCACAATCACATTAAACGTTTTGAGGTTTACATTTTTTACAGTAATCTGTGTCGTTTTGGATCGTTTTGTTTCTCTCTCTCTCTTTTTTTTTTTACACTAATCCGTGTTTACAGCAATATATGTGCCACATTGAACACAACATGTTGTATTTGACATTCAGACTGAAAGGTTAATGTCATGTTACTAAACAACACAGAGGGACGTTTCCTTTGCCACGTTTATTATGGAAATAATACTGTATTAAAAATAGGTAACAACATGTCGAGGGAAACTATAGTGCAATCATAAACATAAACACTTAAATCAAGCTTTATTTACAGGATATTTACAGATTTTCAGCTACCAAGGTCGCCACAGGCTTTGCTGAACGTTCGCGCCTTCATTTATGTCGCTGGAGCCTTTTTTAGTACTATTTTGTGTAGGAGCCGCAAAAAGAACAGCCTGTTTGGCTTCAGTGGAGCGGAATGCTTCTTCTGCTGGTGGAAAAGAAGACGTGCTTGCATCATGGACTTTCAAAGTTTTCGTTCTGGTCGTTTTTCTCTCCTCGGTTCCGGATGCGGATGGAGAAAGTTTCTGCGCCCCACTCTGAGTGTCAGTTTGCTTCAGACCGCTGTCCATGGTGCTGAAGATTTCCGCTCTTCTCCGAGAGCGAGAGAGTTTATTGGAAAGCTGCGATAACATCCAGCGGTCGCTCGCGTTTAGATTATCTGCCATCAGCAAGTACTGGTTGACATTGGTTAGACATCTGCGGAAGCCACTTTGGTAGTCGGAAACGTCGAAAGCAGACGCTGCGCCTTAAATCATGAAAAAGGCATCTCAAGGTCAGAGACATTCATATTCTGCATAAAGTTGTGTTGTCAAAAATACATGAATATGTATTCAAGAATGAAGTCATAACTCACAAATTTGAATTTTTTGGAGGTTCTTGAGATGTTTCACGGTGAGCTCCAAGATGTCAGCCTTTTCCAGTTTGCGCTTTCGAATCTGAGAAAAGAGATTACACATTACTTAAACTTTTTTCGTAAAAGAAATGCTAGCTCATCAAAAGTAGCAACCCAAATTGTTCCAGCTCTAAAGTTGTGGTTCTCATACTTACACTGCTGCTGTAGTAGCTCTCCAGGAGACATTTTAACTGGTCCAGACACTGGTTTATGCGCGCTCTTCGCTTTTTTTCCATGAGTGGTTTGGACACCTGTAAAGCACGCGTAAAGTCAACAACCCATGCTTCGATAATTCGTAGTAATTGTGAGGAATTTGCCGTTTATTAAGTTCCCTTTAACAAGTTCTTTTACACACCTTGTTTCCAGCAGTGGGTTTGACTTTCTCGATGCAGTCTGTCGTCGCCACCATTCTCTTAGTCCGTTTTGATTTCCTTGAAGTTAACCTTTTTCTCTCTCTGGCCCACGGACGAGGGGGTTTATCCTGAGTGGATTTATATAGAGACACCCACTTAACATGTCAATGCAAACAGGCCCGCCTCTGTCTCTCGCGCTCAAATGGGCAACACTGGCAGCCATAGTTGGCTTGGCAGCCCACACTAACTATAGAATCAGACTCTAATTATTTGAAAATCTATTTTTTATGCTGCTCCATGGTTAATAACTGAGTATAAATGTATCTCGCCTTGATCCAAACTCACACAGCCTGGAAGTATTTTTTAAATTATCTGGTTCATATTTTTATTCTACCCGGTGTCTAATAATCAACTTGTGTGGCAAAGTAGCGTAAAAATAGTAAACATAATGATAATGGTTTTGCTTGGTATGCAGCATGGACACTATTGACTCCTGTATTCAGTCTTTGTGCGTGAGTTTCACGCCACCAGGTTGAAGGCAGCACCGTGGAAATTCACGTCGTGTCTCCACAACACTCCAATTTTCCGGTGACCGCTGATAGTAAAACCTCTGCACCTGCAACATCTTATTAGATCAGCCAGACTGCTTTTTAAAGGCAAACAGTGCAGGTATTTTAATATATATTTATATATAGACTATACACGATAAACGCCCTAGATGCTGGAACAAAACAAGCAGACGAGGTTCCAAGTGCCTTGAGGACACTTTTACACTTTTAGCATTCTTTCGCTATTGTGCGTCAGCACTTTTTGTCTTCATACCAGCCTCAGTGAGGCACCGAGGAGAATCGCGGGCCGCCCCTTGTCCTTGCTCCCCCGCTTCCCGATTTTCCACACTTCCCGCTGAAAGGAACTGAGCCTTGGGAAAGTCATAGCAGCTGAAACAATGTATTGACCATAGGATCACCGCAGTCCACTGGGCATTTTGTGCTCAAACTCAGACCATCTGAAAATAGGAAAATAGGGATGAATCATCTTACCAAGATGTGTAACAGAACTATCGGCCGGGATCTCAGAATAACCCAATAATAAAATAATATCAGCAAAATGTTCACTAAGCTTTTTTAGTATGAAAACATCATAAATTCCTTCCTTTATTCCTTAGTTTTTGTATATGTAATTGGCATGTTGTGTAAAAAAAGAATAAATGTTGTCTTTAATAAGGCCGAGAGACTTTTTACAGTCTTTAATTAACAAAAAACTTTTATTCACAAGCAAAATTCTCATATTTACTATTATTATTATTATTATTATTATTATTATTATTATTATTATTATTATTATTACTACTACTACTACTAGTAGAACTGCTAGTTGACTCATTCCCTGACAGTGGGTGATACTTTAAACCAGGGCACGTGGTGTGGCCCACAGGAACTCTGCACTCCGTAGGAATTCTTTTGAAGCACCCATTGAAAACAAACAAACAAACAAAGCAAAACAAAAAAATGCAGTGATGCAAACTCAGTAAAAACTGATTAACAAAACGGTGTTCATTTTTAACTGATATTATAAAACACGCATGAGATATGAAAGTTAAAGGGTTGTGGGATCGAAGTGGGACTAAGTAAACAAGGGCTTATGGCGCACTGGATTTTATCGCTGTCGTTTGAAGGTAAACGGGCTCAGTGTATGCAGTTCATTCAGTAGATGTATGGAGCTGGTTGCGCACTTCAGTAAAGTTTATTTGAGAGACACGCGACACAGTAGAGAAAACCTGTCTCACACTGCCCCTGTTCTCCTGCTTGAGCCTGTGTACAATGCCTGTGTTGAAATGAGTGAGGCCCTGCTAAAGGAGGGGCATATTTGTATTCAGTCTAAAGAGGCCGGGAATGAAAAGAGGCCAAATTTTAGCGGTGTTCCACTGATCTTTTCTTTTGCTCTGATTTGTAACTACAGTGTGCATCAAAAGACTCCTTTCAGTTTTAAACTGAACCAACACTAGTTCCCTCTTCATCCTGCTATGAAATGGTAATCAGTCAACTTCTACAATGTCCCTGCTATAACCCTTTTACCAACCGGACATTTAATTTAATTTAACGGGCTTCTGAAATCCAAGGCTGATGTTAAATTTATTGCCTTCGCAGAACTAAACCACAGCCGTGAAGTCCCTCAGTCGAATGAATTGAATTGGCAGAGTTATGTCAGGAGTAACTAATTGAGTAAAAACCGAAAAATTGCGGGACACAGTTCTGGTGTTATGCTTCAGCGTTTAATCGGTATGAAACTTGGCCGAAATGCTCTGGGTGTAAGTGGGCCTTCTGATGCCTTTTGTCCGATATCCGTCACATTATCTGCGTTTTCACGCTTGGTTTTTACACATGACCGTGGAGGGCTGATTTCAGCGTGGAGTCATGGCATGAAAACACTCGCCTGTCTTGTTATTCTGTGTCACAGAGGAGCGATTTCCCCGCTGATTACTCGGTGTAATTTCAATTAGTGTTGGATTTTTCGTTAGGACAAAGGAATAAAAAAAAAAAAAGAAAAAACAGAAACAAAACTAGATTTCCAAAATGAAAACAGGGGGGTCCGTGGTCTTGTTTCTGAAGTGGCGGAATGCAATCAGGCTTTGAAACTGTTTTCCTCCAAAACCGCCTCACCTCTGTCATACGTTCTTACGGCATCATCTACCCATGAGAATAGCTCAGCGAGAAACTTGTGTCCTCAACGGGCATCATAATACAAGTGCCATTAAATGACAAGTTAAATGTATGTTTTTAAAAAGGACAGGTCCTTCGCTCCACTTTTACTTTTCAGCCTCAGGTCATTCATTAACGCGATTGGACCTTTGTCATGGATTCCTGCCGGAGGGGACCTGACAAAGATGCGGTAATAATTGGACTATTGGGGAACTTGTTAACAACAATTAGTGAGGTAATTATATAATTACTGCAATAACTGTTTTCTTCCTAAAGGGAAAGTGATGCATTTGCAAGCCAATAGGCTTGTGCCTAACAGTAGGCTACATGGGTAGAAATACAGAGGTCACCTTCATGTTAGGAAACGTCACAGTAAAATAGTTTATTTTAAAAAGTAATTAAAAACTATAGTTTTAGAGCAACATTTATGTTATATATAAGCTATAAAGCAATGCTTATTTACGTGATGCAAGTGAAGTGTATTTAGATATATATAACGGGCCAAGAAAAAAGTAAAAACAGCAGAAATTAAATCTTTAGTATTATAATTATATCCACTTTAGCCCGTGTTATGGAAATACATTGCAGGTTATAGCCACTACCCATGGCCTCGCAGACCTGTTAAAATATGCAAACTTGGGCCCAAAAGTTGGCTCACCGTGAGCGGAGCAAATCGATGTACCGCCTCCCATTCAGATGGACCCGAGGCAGCACTGGTGCGCCCAAAAGGCTAATTGTTGAGCAGCAAGGCCACAGTAAAGAGAGCAGGTACACGAACAGGTGCACTGCAAAAGTAATACTGGAAATATTGACAGGATTTTCTGAAAAGCCACGCGACGGACCTGTTGGCAAAGCTCTGATCACACATCAAATAAAAACGGCATCATGAATTTCTATAGACTGCTCCTCGGGTTATTTAAAGACTTCTTACTTTGGTTTGGCAACATAATGGCCTGTGTTTGCCTGTGTGTGCCGGGGTTACCGCATGAAAAGGACAGAGGTGCACATTAACATCGCTTAAGGTTTTCTCAAGGGCCGAAATGAACTGACTGGAAAGTAACTTTATAACTCGCTGGAGGATGAAACCTTTGTTGGGCTCTGTTGTGAAAGACACAAGAGCCTGACAAAAGGAGGGCGCCTTTGTTAAACACTAAAGCGCAAGGGTATTGATGTGCCTTGAATTGCAAAACATCTGCCATTTACTCTGAACGACTAGAGCGAAATTTAAATGAAAATAACCAAGCAGCCTTTAGCGCGGTGTATGTAGCCGTGCGTGAAACAACAGTCATATGAGCAACTTGGAAAACCCCCTTTTTGTTTTTCAGGTTTAAAAAACATCAAACCTTCCTTTGTCAGTGTGGCCAGATGGATCAACACACGACGCCCTCTTTAACTGTAATAGTGCAATACTTTTTTTTTCTTTGCAGACGTTTAATCTAGTCTAAGTTCAACTCACAGTGTCTTACTTTAATGTTGACAGGTCCCTATAATGATAGAGGCTTGCTGGTGTGAGTAGAAAGACCACTGTGAATAGAGCTGCACGGACAGGTGCAAAAGTATTTCAGATGCTTATGGGACTTTCTGAAAAGCCACGAGCTATTATGAAAGTTGTAGGCTCTGGTCAAATAACAGAAGACACAGATTTCCTCGGGATATTTAAAGGCTTATTAAAGACTCTTACTTTGGTTGGATACACTAAATTACGTGTTAATATTTAACAAAAGACCAGAACAAAAAAACGAAACGAAACACAAAAAACCCCCAAAAAAACAAACAAACAAAAAAAGCAACCCAGCGATGAGACAGTTAAAGGCTTTGTGTTAAGGATGTGCAGACTGAAAAATTGCTCAAGTGCAGTCATTTAATTAGCCGTTAGCACTTTTAAACTTAGATTTAAAAGTTTCAATAATATTCCAGTTTAACTGTTCCTAAACACAATAAGGAATTATTAACCCTTAACACTGAACTAATGGAAGCTATATGTTAATCTAAACTCGTGGTATGGACTCTGACCTTCGAGTGATCTGTGTCTTTCGATTAAAAAAAGGTATATAACGTTCAAGGAAAATCCCATATGGACACCAAATGCAAATTGCCTCCATTAAAATGTGTTTTGTTTTTCGCGTTTGGGGGGGACCAGTTGCTGACCAACTTTTTTTTCCCATGGTTTTCCCTTTATCTGGGCAAAGTGGAAAATTGAAAGGTACAAGTGAAAAGGCGTGGGGCGTTACCCTGATTTTCCTCGCTCTATATTTTGTCAGACAGAAATGTGTGCCCCCTTAGCTGAACCAACTTTTTTTAAGGAAAGAAATTCATTTAATGCGAGGCTAATCCAAGTTTAAATTGTTAAATAGAAAAAAGCTGTTGGAGTCTGTTGTAAGATGCAGATAGTCATATCACATTGGAAGCATAGGCTCATTTCACCCCAGTTAAATTGCTGAAGTTGGTAATCACACTGAAATTCTGCATAACATCGTGTGTGGCGAATGTAACTCTGAAATCAGTATGAAATTGTCAATTTGCTGGTGTCAGCGTATAGCCCTCCAAACGCGCCATATGCCATGCTAAGTGGCACCATTCACCAATTCGTTCCTACTTTCACGGTCCATCCTCCCCTTTTCCCTGCCAGGAAGCTGAATGGCCACAACAAAATGGCAATTTACCCTCTCGAATTGCTGCATACCCCCTGCGGGAAGGCTCTTTCCGTTTCACTTCGCGGGGCATCCCAATCCTACTAAGCGTCACGACGTGAAACTTTGACTTTCAAATGGAAAGAGAAGTGTTTGACCATCAGTGCTGTCAGCGCTGTCTCAATAGTTTGTGTCTGGCTATAAATTTGACGGGACATCAAAGAAGAGAGTAACAAAACGAGGTTGGTAAAGAGGCCAAACAGCAAAAGTACACGTAACTAAATTAAGGAATATGAAGGGAAACGTTTGATCTCTGATCTAATAATAGCCTACAAAGAAAAACGAGTGAAGATCCTTGCATGTGATCATCTTTAAGATCACCAATAAACGCACACACTCGCCATTTTTTATGTTCTGTAGGCATAAAATGCATCCAAATGAAATATATATGTCCCCTAAAAAATGAACCATGTTCATCGATGTCAGTAAGGATAAGCGAAGACAGGAAGGTTTGTATTTCTTTAATTTAGTTTGTCAATATAACTTCACTATGAAGGCTATGCCTGCCAGCTATCAGTTTTACTCACGTTTACTGAATACCCGAACACCTATGGAAAAATCAAGCTGCTGGTATTCATTTAGCTCTTACTTTTAACTTACCACCCATCTGAACCATGCTGCTGAATAATCGAGAATTAGTGGTTTAATTCACACCTGGACAGCCCGTCTCAGCGATGTCTGATAGGTTTTTGAATGCATTGGGCCTATTTTTAAAATTAAATTGAAATAAAAGTATGTTCACAAAATGACGGTCAGTCACAGACTGGAAGTTATTCATAGTCGATGTAAAGCGGTGGTAAGTGTATAAATTCACAAGCTCAATTTGCCCAGAAGCCTGTATTCACTATCCAATTTTGGACAGTTCTTCACTGTAACATGTACAATTCTTTTCATAGTGCAATACAAAACTGCATATTTTTCACCAGAGTTTGGCTTTGCACTGGCAACGTTGAAGTACAGTATGGTTGAACCAATGGCCTGCCAGTAGACACACTGTGAAGTGATGCCACCAAGTGGTCACATTAGTGTTACAGCAACCAAAAAAGAAAATAGGAAAACATCTTATTTCATGTTTTTTTAATCACTGATTTTTACACAGCTGTTCATGAAAATATCAGAATTAGTACAGAATTCATTCATGTGTATATTTACTTCATGCTTCAAAGTGATGGAAATGCATATAACTTTAAAAGATTTTGAAAACTATACATCCATTCTTTAACATGATATACATAAACAGAAACCATAACCCCCAAATAGTTAATTTAATCTTGTGCCAGAATCCTACATAGCTGACTACAGATATGAGTTATGTGAAGGCTCTTTAGAATATAAAGCACATTTCTAAAAATAAAATTGTTTGCTTTAAGTAACTCAAGCATGATCTACATATATTTCAAAGAGGATTTGACATTAGAGCATTGAACTAAAAAAGATCCATCTATGACTTCTCTATCTGAAGTGATTGATACATTTCCTGAAGTGAGCTACTGGCTAATTGTTTTGGTATAATTTTGAATGAGACCTTGGAAGTACTGCTGTGTGTTTTTGTGGGGTTGAAAAAGAATGATGAAACATTTTGGGAGGAAATACCAAAACAGAAAAGAGTACAGGCTGGAAAGTACAGCCAGGGCACTAAGAAGCTGTATGTACTTCCCACGGTAAAGCATGCACTCTGTGGCGAAGATGATCCAAGTGAGGATCAGCAGGAGGAGGCAGAAGGTTATTGCTTTGGCCTCATTGTAGTTTTTAGGAAGGTTTTTGCCCATGTATGAGAAAATAAAGCAAAGAGTGCATATTGATGACAGTAAAATCACAGAAGCTGTAGATGCTTGTAGACTGATGTCACAGCTGAGTATGATTTTGTCAGGGTACCAGGATGTTTCATTATAGGGGCTTGGAGGTTTACAAGAATATCCAATAACGAGGAAGATTGCTTGAATGACAAATGCAACAACAATGACCAGCCACTGTCCGTTATATTTTACCCACCAACTGTGGAGCTTGGGGATCTTGGCTGCTATTTTAAAAATGCAAACAATCTGAAAAGAGCGCACAACAAAACATGCTAGACAAATAGTGTAGAATAAGAGAAATGGTAAGTATCTCAAAGTACAAAGAGGGACTGTCGGCTTACCAAAATGAAAGAATACACTAAGACTACTCAGACTTAGACAGCCTAAAATTAAGAAGCACATTGGTCCACCAGCAGATCTGACGACAGGTGTGTTGTAGTTGACTGAAAAGAGAACAGACATGGCTAACGTCATGCCCACAAATGCACAGGCCGCTACGAAGACCAGTATAGCCACAATATCTGTGGCTGATATGTACTCCACAGCCCGCAGATTACATGATGTACTTCCCTCTTCAGACCATTCGATGTCCTTACACTTGAGGCAGGTGGATGGACTCTCTGTTTTACAAGAGACAATAAACCATATTAATAGATTTATATTTGAAAATGTTCAGTTTTTGATCAAATTTGTTTGCATTATTCATAGCTTCATTACACCCAAAATAACTGTAATAACTGAAAAAACTGCATCAATACTATTGAGGAGACAGTGGTCCATTTAGTTTTTAGGGATCAAGGTGAATCTTTAAAACCACGTGAAATAAAAGTATGAGTTATCTTTATGGGAAGAAACAAAGTACTAAAAACATTGTTACTGCACTTCTGTAGAATTTAGATATCTGTACTTTACTCTTTACTTTAGTATTCATCTTTCTAACAGCTTTTTACTCCCTACATTTTAACATAATTGTCTGTGCTGTTCATTAGATTTTCAGAACAGGCTTGTTACTTTGGATTTTATGCATTTAAGGTAAGTTTCTCCCCCCCAACACTGAGTGCCTTCAAACATCCAACTGATTTGAGCTTAAATGGAGGGAAGAATAATGCATAAAAAATCTTTTGGAGTTTCCAATAAGATTGGGCTTATTGCTTATTGAAATAACAGAAGAAAGAGGCAAAAAAACACATAATATATAATTTATGTATACTGTTTTGTATGATTTATATCATCATACTCAGGGGTTAAAGTAGGACAGAATGATGCATTCTTTATTTGTTTTTTGGTCCAGATGTCTGTAAGTTGTGGTCGCAGTTAGTGCTTTAGGATAGTACAAATTCAGGTATCAATCCAATACCACGTAAGTACCGGACCGGTATTGCAATAGTGATACTGATACTTACAGCGTATTTAGGGGGGGGGGGGGGGGGGGGGGGAGACAACTTGTCATGATTTACTTACTTTCCACAACAATGAGTTAACATAAGAAAGCAGTTTTTTAGAGACCTGAAATGTAAATGTGCTAGTCTTTAAAGCTTTTTGAGTCAACTTCTGTTGATTAAATGTACTATATTGATGAGACCCTACAACAGATTTTAGTGTTTCCCAACCTGCCACACTTTAATTCCTGACTGTGCTCTTTCTTCTTAGGTGTGAAAAAGTTTGTATTCCCATGTACTAAATAAAAAAATATATTATATTAATACTTTTTATTAATACTTGTGCCTTTTCACTTTTATGTGAGCAAAAGAAGTTAAATCAGTACTTTGTTTTTTTTAATCAACGTGTTTTTAACACATATATCTAAACTTGTACTTAAAGAAAGTATGTACTTTTGCCATGATGAACCTGTATATTTAGTCACGTTGCGAACCATTACCCGTAATGTTGACGTAAGTTCCATTTGCACAGATTTCACAGTCGAAGCAGCATTCATAGATTCCATTTCGCTTTTTTATATATCCTGCAGGACATTCTGGGGAACATAAGGAAGTAGGTACCTGTACAAGACATTTATTTAGCACATACAATAAGTTAAAAAAAAACAAAACAAAAAAAAAAAACATTTCTGAAGGGTAGCAACAGATTGGGGAGAAAAACTAACACAAAAAAGATGCTTTATATACAACAACAAATGACAAAAAACCTGAAGAAAAATAAAAACAAAGGATCTTTGATAGTGTGTTTTGACTTTGGCTGGTGCTGTTAAATCATCTTGAGACAAACAAACAAACAAACAAACATTTTTCATATATTATATTTAACTAAATGTTGTATTAATAACAACAACAACAATAAAAACTTACTTCTCCATTGGTGTGCCATTCAATTTTGCTATCATCCACGAAGAAATGCACTTGTGAATTAAACTGATAAAATCCAATCTCCTGTGCATCACCACTGTTATTCCAGAAAACTACTGAATAGGATCCTTGCTTTAGATTTCCGTCGTCATCAAACTGAATACTATTATTTACAAGTGTAAAATTTGACTTCCTCAGCTCTGCTAGAACCTGATGTGTGCAGAAAAAATTACACAACCATTAATTCTTTGTATTTAAAAGAAGAAAAAAAAAACATATATTGATGATATAGATAGTAGACCTAAACTTTTTCACAATATGAAATGACAAGTTCTACAACTATTGAAAAAGAGTTTGGTTTCAGAATTACAACAATACATCTTCTCAGTTTCAAACGACTTGCAGGCTATTGTTAAAAGATGGAATTCAACACAGTAGAAGGCAATTCCCTGTTCTAACCGCTTAGAAGCATAGAGAGTACTTTCTGTCAGTAATGACTTGGTAATATTTGGGTAATTTGGTAACAAGAAAGTAATAATATAGAAGTATCAAGTTATTATCAGTTAGTTAGCAAATCATTATCCAAGAAACCAGTTGGTAGAAGTATAGTATATTATAGCATATAATATGATACAATGTATTAATATGGTGGTAGTAATATGATAACCTGTGCATTTAAATAAAAAAAAAGAGAGACTTGTTGTAGTAAACTCGTAAAATATAATAAGGTAATATTGGTTAGTGATTCAAGACTCTGGGACATATTTATCCTATTATAATGTTAAAACTAATCCTACGTTGGTCCTCAGTATTTTTCTTTGTTTCAAGATGAAAATGCAAAGACTGTGTTTTAATGTTGTGGCCTATTACCTGGAAGCATGTGGTATTAACCAGAAATCAGGGATGCAAAATGCAAGACCGCCAGTTTCTAACTACTGGCATATTATTGACATATTAGAAAAAAAAACCCTCCAGGAAGTGTCATGACTACCTGGAAACACGTGCAGTAGTTTCTACATTATAACCTGGATTCAGGAGTGCAAAAAAACCCTGGTTGTTAAAGTGTGTTTAGCTGGAAAATGAAGCATATATAATCAAAGGAGCTTGCAAAGAAAAGCGTCTGGAGTTCTTTAAGTTGCTTGAAGACGTTTCACCTCTCATCCGAGAAGCTTCTTCAGTTCTAAGGTCAAATGGTGGGGAGTCCCAGATTTAAACCTAGTGGGAGTGTCCCCCCACAGAGGGACAAAAGGACCCCCTGATGATCCTCTAATCGCCTGAGCCAGTTTCACACCTTGGCTCAGGCGATTAGAGGATCATCAGGGGGTCCTTTTGTCCAATAACTTGTACTGTATTATAGTACATTATTACCACCTTTACATAACATTATTACACAGTTTTCAGGATGATTAAAAAAAGGCTTGTATACTTACAATGTAGGGGTACACTGTGATATTGCTATCACATTTGTCAGCTCCACATCGTAAGGTATTGTGTAAGGCATGAGCAATGGCATATATGGCAGAGTAAATTGCAAAAGAGTATGATGGGTCTGCAGCAAAGATATCCTCAGGATTCATGCAACTACAGTTACATTTCTGATTGCAAAATGTGTCTTGCTCTGCATATTTACAATGAAGTTGGGCTTTGGAAGAATGCAAAAAATCACTGAAACCAGGTATTGTCACTACTGGCTCAGCTACTCCAAGTACAGTTCCAATTTTTTTGATTCCTTTCATTTTGGGGAGTTTTTTGTTCAAGGCCCATGCATCCACTGCTATCCACACCTTATTTGTCACATTCAGTAGCATTGCTGACTCAATGAGAGGTTCAACATTGTTTTCTAGAGCAAAAACAATAATGACATTTATCTGTTTTGCCTCTATCTGTTTGAACGTTTGAGAGTAATTGGTGCTGTCACTGAGGCCTTTGGAATATGGTAGGCAGATCTCAGTATCCTTTATCCTCTGAGTGAACAAATCCAGACCATCATTACCATAATCATCATCACTGTTAAGGAAAGCAACCCAGCGCCAGTTGTATTTTTGCAAAATTCTTACAATCACATCTATCATGTTTGAATTGGAAGGCAATGTACGCAGGAACGATGGATATTTCGCCTTATTTGAGAACACAGAAGAAGAAGTTGCATAATTAACCTGTTAATTAGAAAATAGTAGAGAATTTGATCATTTTCAGGTACAATAAATAATGACAAAAAGAAGTCATAATCTTTCTATAAAACTGTTTTTGTCACATTATTTGTTAACAACTTACCATAGGAACAAGATTTATCATGAATAGCGGGGCTACGGTCAGGGATTGAGTGCTTGTGAAAGGACCGACCACAGCTACTACTTTAGACAGAACACTTTGTTTGTCACTCCAAGGTTGTATTGAACCATTAGCTGAGATTAATTTGAAAACACCTGGAAAATTCTGCGTATCTGAGCAGTGGTCAAATATGTCATAGCCAAGAGATACATTTGGCAGTAAATTGGTAGAGTTATTAACTTGCTCTACAGAAAATCTTATCATCTGAAATCTCCGATAATTTGAGAATGTGAATGGTTTACTGAGGACAAGAAGACAAGAGAACAGGATTAACCATAAAAATCGGAAATATTGCTTAAAAGATTCGTATTTCTGTAGTTTTGTTATTATTACATAAATTCAATTGAACAAGGACACTGATCAGATTAAATTCTATACTACGTAGTTGGATTTTGTAAAGGCATCCAACTAGATTTATCATAAAACTTACGTGGTGCAGTCGAGAGCTTCTGGTCTTTCATGATACACAGAGCCAGTGTCGTCATGAATGTGAAAAAGTCCACCTATCAAATAATCCCCTTCCAGCTGGAACTCTGATGCTGGGACAGTATGTTGAGTGCAGACATGCAGAAATGCTCCTAGCAGACAGAAAGATTCTAAAAAATGTTTCATTGCTGAAGCTCTTTCTTAGTGTTCTGTTGTGCACTCTACCAAAATGTGCTTCTGCCTTTAGTGAGTTATGATACAGTGATGACTGTCCCCTCCCGTCATCATTTCCATGTACGTGGTGATGCTATAAATGGTTGAATGAACTTTCACAAATCAGTATGCAAAAGCATCCAAGCTGCTGTTTGTGCACAAAGTTGAACAACCATCACAAGCAAATTAGTGTAATGCTTCTATCTGGAATAACTCAATTAATCATTTCCTTCCTTTAGACATTATAACACATTTACTTTAGATTTTATTTGACTCCGTGACAGATATGAGGTCTTTAAAATATCTTTGTCTTCTTTGGGCGCAACCAAAGCTAGAATTCTGAAATGCTGGCATAAATACTGGCATAAAACGTTTGGGCCTTGATTTAAAAGCCCTTTGGCTGGTTTTATATTTTTAAATCATGTTACACTATCACAAAATCATTACATCCACTGTCAAACTATTTATTCGTATTTGTAGATATTTATTAAAATGACTGAAGCACACTAATGCTAATTACAAGCTGCTCTTTCCACTGCAGAAAATGTGCCAAAATGCATTTGTCCTTTGGAAGAAATGTGTACTTCAACTAAGATTGCACTAGGTCAGAGCAACAAAAGACAGAAAAACAACAACTCACCCCTTGATCATCACCAAACAGTAAGTGACCACGTCCTCTTACAAACGATCCCTGTATAATTTAACATGTAACCACACAGGCCATTCAAAATTTGCAATCACTCAGCAGATGAAAGTGATGAATGACAAGAACCCTAACCCAAATTTGAATTCAGGTAACTCCCTGTTTGAAGGGCAGAACTTTCTGGTTCATATTAAGAGATAGGTCTCATCTGGTGAGACTGTGGGCTGATAAACAAAAAAATGTGTTTCAACTATAACTCTGCATTAAGACCAAATGCAACAAAATATTACAGATAAACTTGCTTTAACTAGCAATAGTCAGTAGTTTGAAACACTTTCATATAGAATCAGTTATATGCTAAGGGTTAAAGTCATTAGGCATAATAACAGTCATCTGTTTGTTTGTACTTTAATCCCAAAACATTTTCTTTACTTTATAATTAAAAGTGCATCTATTGCAGTTATGTTAGGTTTTGTATTATTATTATTATTATTATTATTATTATTATTATTATTATTATTATTATTATTATTATTAGAATTAGAATTAGAATTGTAGAAAAGATACATAGGGTGTTTTTCATTATGGACCAGATCCAAATCTGGCAGAGTCTTTCCCTGTCTGTGGAAGGCTGTCCACTGTTTACCTTAGCTCTCTATACTGGGTGAGAAGTGCCCACCTCCATTTACCCTGGAAGAGTCTTTAAAACTTAGTTAACACCTGTACAGGTTAGTGAAACAGAGACGCTCACTTCTGACAGATGACTTACTGAAGTAAGTTGTTGAGGATCTGCTTATCAGAGCTTAGGTGGGATTTTTCTGATGCTCAAGCCCAACGTTAGCTGCTGTACTTGCAGCTTAGAACAGCTTACAACAAAAAGCTGTTGTTGCTGTCTAGCCAGCTCTTTCAGCTGCCCATAGATACAAATATTGTTGCAAAATATAATTTCAACAGTATTGAGAATAGTGTTTATGCACTATTTTGCACGAGTGGTGAGGTTTTGAGGCTTGAGGTGACAATGATATTTTATTAAGATTTTATTAATGGTGTAGTCTCTTTGGCACAGTTTCCTTCACCAAAACATTTCTTTGGTGAAGTCTGAAGGTGTGCCCATGAATATAAAAATCCCTCCATGGTACACAAATGCCTATGACTTTTTTTACTCTCCACCTTTGGCGAATTATACACACATGTGTAAAATGCCATTAGTTGGAAGGAAGATATCCTTCACAGCCACTGTATTCAAATATGGTGGAGGAACATTGGAACATACAGCAAACCCACTCCTATGTATTTTTAAAATATACATTTTATGTTTATGAGAATGCATCAGTTTGTTGGAAGACGTAACTACACACTATGTATATCTATGAATACATTATGCTTTTTTTCCTAATAAATAATGCCAAAAAATGACCTTTAATGTAAAGCCTTGTTGTTAAAGCATCCAGTGCTTCTATCAGTGCACTGTGACATCATGACATCAAGAACACTGGACATTTAAACCTGTTTCCTTCTGACATGCAAGACTGTCAATAAACAGTTTGCCAGAATATGATATTAGAGGTGAGATAACATAAAATTACATTATTATTACTTCTAAATAATAGAATTGAAATTTAGGGATGCTTGAGTACCCTTAAAAAGTGTCTAAACAATGAGCAGAGCAGTGCTTTTGTATAAATGCTAGGTAAGTTTGCTAATGTGATTATAATCATAATAAAATGTTTTGTAAAGCACATTCATTTTGGTTATTAATTTTAAATTAGCACCAAAGCTGTTATTAGTAATAAGATATTATTTTTTGCAGTATTTGGTAATAAACCAGCATTTTGTAAATTATTAACACAAGCAATTTAGATTCATCCTTGTTAATGCATTTACCAAATCCAGTCCAAATATTAGAAGAGGTTTAGGTAAGGTCTAGAACGGGCGATTAATGAGGGAAACCCCATAATTTATCATGAAAAGAGGCATTTTAGAAATCCACATTGTAATAAAGATGCAGCTACATGTACTTGGACTAAATTCGGAACAATGAATGATAGTATACAAGGATGTTTTTAGTGAGATGTTGTATTACTATACTATACTCTAGGGCACAGGTGAACTCCAGGCCTTGAGGGCTGGTGTCCTGGATCCAACACAGCTGATTTAAATGGCTAAATTACCTCCTCAACGTGCCTTGCAGTTCTCCAGAAGTCTGGTAATGAACTAATCATTTGATTCAGATGTGTTGACCCAGGATGTTATCTAAAACCTGCAGGACACCGGCCCTCGAGGCCTGGAGTTCGACACCCCTGCTCTAGGGGGTATAGAACATCACTGAAAAATTTAAATAAACATCTCATGTCTTATCTACATGATCACTGATTTGTCTGTACCTTGCTTAAACAAGTTGCCTGTTGGGAAAACAAAGAGAGCACAATAACAAAGGGAAAATTACAAAACAACATTTTGCAGTTGGACAGAATTGGCTTCCAAACTTGATGTGTTGATAAATAAATTAAGTCTGGAGAATTCACGACTTGTCTAGTAATGGTTAAACTTTATTGGGTTTTGCTTATTAATTAAGCGCAATATGAGTGAAAAGCACTAGTACTGCTACTACTACAGAAACACAAACAAAGAAAACCTATCCATTCAAGAAAAGTTTACATTTTATACAGTATACATAATTGCTTTCTTGTGAATAAGATGAGAGAATTGATAGCACTCTCCTACGGCTTTGTTGAGAACAAGGTTCTATTCAGAACCAATTGATCGTAAAGCCTAGGAACAAGGTAAAAAAACAGATTATCTTGGTCCAAAGGAAAATATATATTTATATAATTACATTGTAAACACAGGTATTAATTAATTAATTGTCTTATCTCATTTAGAGATAATTTCATTTAGAGCAACATAAGTGTAAGTAAGACTGGTAACTTTTGAGAGAACAACATCTTCTCATTCATTTTCATCTAACTCTTGTCACAAAAATCCATAAGCATATTTACCAAAAGAGAACTCCTGATCTAAATAAGAAAATTACTTAAAAGCAATATTTTAGCAGAAGGTCCTGAGTACATTAGTTTTTCTGCCTGTGGAGACAGAAAATTATTAGAGGCAGCTATTGGCTAATAGTTTTGGTATAATTTTGAATGAGACTTTGGAAGTACTTTGGTGTGTTTCGGTGTGGCTGAAAAATTATAATGTAACATTTTGGGAGGAAGTACCACAACAGAAAGCAGTAGAGACTGGAGAGTACAGCCAGAGCATTAAACATTAGGATGAATTTCCCACGGTAAAGCATATATTGTGTGACAAAAACGATCCAGGTGAAGATCAGCAGGAGGAGACAAAAAGTTATTGCTTTGGCCTCATTGTAATTTTTTGGTAGGTCTTTTCCCATGTAGGAGAAAGCAAAGCAAAGAGAGCACAACAATAAAGGTAAAATCACAGAGCAAGATATTGCTTTAGGATTAATTTCACAATCAAGTATGATTTTGTCTGGGTACCAAACTTTGTCTTGGTAGGGTTTGGGTGCAGCATATGAATAGCTAATAAGAAGCAAGAAAGCCTCAGTGATAAATGCCACAGTGATGACTAGGTGCTGTCCATGATATTTCATCCACCAACTGTGGAGTTTGGGTATCTGGGCTGCTATTTTGAAAATACAAACAATTTGAAAAGAGCGCACAACAAAACATGCTAAACAAATAGTGTAGAATAACAGAAATGATAAGTATCTTAATACACAGAAAGCAACTGTTGGCTTGCCAAAGTAAAAAAATACACTAAGACTAGACAGACTGAGACAGCCTAAAATTAGGAAGCACATTGGTCCCCCAGCAGATTTGACAACAGGCATGTTATAGTTAACAACAAAGAGAACAGACATGGATAATGTCATGCCCACTAAGGCCCAGGCACCGACCATGATCAGTATAGCCCAGTTGTCTGTAAATGGCATATACTCCACTACACGCAGATCACATGAAATACTTCCTTTTTCAGACCATTGTGTGTCTTTGCAGTTGATGCAGTTGTAGTGATCTTCTGTTTAGACAACAAAAGGACAGACCATCATTAAACTGATTTTTGAAAAAGAAAATGCTGCAGGTAAATTATGATACATGAAACTCTTAAAATAATTTACCTGTGATGTTGATATAGGTTCCATTTGGACATATTTCACAGTTAAAACGGCATTTGTGGATTCCAGTTTGCTTTTGTACATATCCAATAGGACATTCTGCTGAACATAATGAAGTAGGTACCTGTTCAAGGATATTATTTTGTAAAATATACAGACAACAGGAAAAGGACTGCAGCCACAGTTTTTAAAATTTAGGGCCGCTAACAACCACCATCTGTTTATTTACGCAATAGTATGTTTTACCCCTGGTATAACTACACTAGTGTGTCTTTATGTACAAATGTATCATTTGAAAGGAAAAAAGATACAAAAAATGATGATTTGATTACTTTATACTGTCTAAAGTGTTGATATACTGTATGAAAAGATTCAAAAACACAACTTACATCTCCATCTGTGTACCATTTAATCATGGTGTTGTTGATGAAGAATTGAACAGATGGATAAAAGCTGTAAAAGCCAATCTCCTGTGCATCTCCAGTCTGATTCCAGAAAACTACTGAGTATGATCCAGACTTGAAATCTCCATTCTCATCAAATTGAATATTCTGGTTTAAAAGTGTAAAGTTTGACTTCTGCAACTCTTCTAAAACCTGTTGTAGGCATAAAGAGGTAACTGTAACAGGATATTCACACTTATTACTTAGGCTGTTGAAATATCCCAGAGAAAGGAGAAACTGCAGTATGGTGAAACCTTTTACAGAAAGGGTACATTTTATGGATTTTGAGGACACAAGAAGTAGGAGGTAATGGCTGGATGGATGCATTTTAAGAGAGACGTAAAGTTTGATACTATGCCTATGCCCTCCCCTTTATCAGGTACTCTGCTGGAATAATAATCTGGCCAAAGGAGTCCAGACTTTAACATGATTGGTGCAGTATGGGATGATCTTGACAGAGAAGAGAACAAAATGCAGCTACAATGTCCTTCAAGAAGCCTGGAGAACTATTTCTGATGTTACTTCTGATACTGACTTTTAAGCTCAATAAACTTAGAGATAGAGAGGGTGGCATCTTATTCTAGTTTACCCACCTTATATACCTTGCTCTATGCAGTGTGTGATCACAAAAAAGATAGGAAGGATCAGTATTTTAAAATGTTTAGACATACATAGAGGTTACAGTTGTCAGTAAGATGAAACACATAATCTCTTGAGTACTGTTTGCACACTTACCATATATGGGAACATGGTAATATTATCACTGCATTTACCATCTCCACATTGAAAGGCATTGTGTAAACCGTGAGCAATGGCATACACAGCTGAATAAACAGTAAATGAATAAGACGCATCTGCTGAAATGATATCCTCTGGAGTCACGTAGCTGCAGTTGCAAGCCTGATTACAAAACCCATTTTGTGCTTCATTTTTAAAAAACGTCTGTCTTTTGGTAGAGTAGATAAAATTATTGAAGCCGGGTACTGTCTCTACTGGCTGAGACACACCTAGTACAGTTCCAATGTTTCTGATTCCTTTCATCTTGGAAAGCCTTTTGTTAATGGACCAGGTGTCACATGCTATCCACACTTTATTTCTGAAATTCACTTGTACTGCTGTCTCAACAAGAGCTTCTGAAGTCGCTTCTGGAGCAAAAACAATGACAACATGTATTTTTTGTGCTTTTATCTGTTCGAATATTTGGGAGTAGTTTGTATTGTCATTGAGAGCATTCGTATAAGCTAGGCAGATGTCAGTACCGTCGATCTTCTTTATAAAAAGATCTAGGCCATCACGACCATAATCATTGTCACTGTTTAGGAAAGCAACCCAGCGCCAATTGAAGTGCACTATGATCTTAACAATGACTTCAATCATCCCGTCATTGGAGTGCACTGTCCGTAGGAAGGAAGGAAATTTTATTTTATTTGATAGGCGAGAGCTGCCAACTCCATAACTGACCTGTCGAGAGAGTAATGGAGACATTTTTACTATTTCTCGTCATATATTCACGACTTTAGGTTAACTTCATTTTAGTTTATAATTCTAACTTACCATAGGAATGAGATCTGTCATGAAGAGCGGGGCTATAGTCAGGGCATCTGTGCTTGTAAAAGGGCCAACCACTGCCATCACTCTGGAAAAATTCTTGAGTGGTTCAAACCAAGGTTGAATCAGGCCATTTACTGAGATAAGATTTAAAATTCCTGGGAAGTTCTTTGTATCTGAGCAGTGGTCAAATATTTCATACCCAAGGGACACATTTGGCAGTATGTAGGTAGAGTTATTAATTTGTTCCACAGCAAATCTCATCATCTGAAACCTCCGATAGTCTGAGAGACTGAATGGTTGACTCTTGACAGAGAAAGAGAGTAAAAGTTTTTAAACGAAACATAAAAATTGTTCACAACTGACTTAATGTAGTTATCTCACATGTAAATGTGCTACTAAGTTACACTCAGTGACTTAGTTTAGGTGAAGTTATATAATGTAAGGTGTGTCATTTGGTACTTTTAGAGTTCCACATATCAAGATTTGGTTAGAAAGCTTACCTGGAACAGTCAATGGCCTGTGGTTTTGTTTGATAAATACCGCCGTAGGCATAATGAATATTAAAAAGTCCACCAATCAAATAATCTCCATCCAGATGGAAGTCTGTGGCTGACATTGTGCATTTAGTCAAAGTATGTAAAAAAGTTCCCAGCAGATACAGAGAAGTAAGAAAATGCCTCATAGTTACCATTTGCCAGTCTGATGTGGCATCTAATGAGATTACACTGTGCTTATAAGAAGCAATGCACTACTTGTATGAGCAAGTTACCACAATTTATTTAGTGATGCATGGCTGTTGATATCGTACATACGTACTTGTTAACGGTTGGAAGACAATTCACAAATTAGTATGCAAAACACATCCAAGTTGCTAAGTGCCTTTGATGACTGGATAGTAACTGAAATGCCTCCAGCTGTGGATAAATGAGGCATTCTTTTAACTTGCACTTGATTATATGCTACCAAAAATGATTTATTAAAAAAATGTATCCAATGCAGAAACCCATTGTCATAATGCCTGAAAACTGCATGATAAAACTTAAGCCAAGAATCATTGGAGAAGCTTGATGAATACTGGCAGCACACTGGTTAGAATAAATTTTCAAAAGAATGTAATAACACCACTGTCTTTAACAATCCCTAATGGCTCATACTACATGTAAATATGTTCATAGTTGTAAAGGTTTTTTGATTAAGGGTTTGCAAGAAAGAGGCAAAATATACTTTTTGTTAGAGACTGATAAAGCATTATATATATTATTGCTTTCTCTTATGATACAATTATTATTTTATATTATATACAGTTATTTATTATTACACTTTTTTCAGCTAAACCATGAAGGCACCATAAATTCACTTGCAGATCTCTAAAAGAGAGCAGCATAGGAAAAGTGACAGTTAGTAAGACAAAGTAAATCAGAGAACTAATTAAGTGAATAGACACATTATTACAACCTTTCAACAGTCTTAAGTGATGAGTTGTCTTTAATGTAGGTTTTGCTTAAGGGAAAACCCATGTATGACGGTATACAAGTACTGATTTGGCTGGAAAATAATATGGGGTTACAAGCATATGCACACATGCAAACTGTATTAATAATTCGAGGATGTATCTTTGGGTTATGCCTAAATGATACATCCTGTTGCATAAACATCCTGTTTTGCATGACCTAACCTTTGACCAAACAGGACATTGGTGAGATCATTTGCACACACTAAACTGTGAATAACAATGACAAGTGACCAGGCATAAGCTGAGGTTTCAACATAGTATTCATCATAAAACTGATCATTTTTTAAAAATATATATCCTAATATCATGTGTGTTCTTCTCGTGTTTTGTGTACAGGTATTTTTATGCCCCTATGGGTCACCTGCAATTCAATTCAATTTGATGAAAAATGTTATCTGTATCAAGTATTTCTTTAAAATATGCATAAAGAAAATAATTTTATATGGAGTCCTGCGCTCATGTGGTCAGATTTGTATGACAACATTAACCAAATAGCTGAGCAGAAAATGAAGCCTGCTACACAATTGAGTTTAATTGAATGAAATTTACTGTTATTAAACTGCAGTACATTTTGATGTTAAAATGTTTAAGACAATAAAATTAAAAATATCACTGAATTTCATTAGCCTTTTAATTAATATATAATCTTGTAAGATTTCAAAGTGTTTGTATATTTAAGAACATGATCTACAGTGAAATGAACAAAAGTACAAGTTCCATGACGGAAATATTGTTATTTAGTAGCTTGAGTACAAAATACAATACAATTGCTTCTTAACATATATAGATGTGTGACTGTGAAATCAAAATGATATTTCCAATGTTTTTGAACCTAAAATTGTTTTATACAGATTTATTTCACAACAACCATAAAAACATATATTACGTATTATTACATACCAGAAATTTTGTTTCATTTTATTGTTCCGTGAAACAATCAGCTATATGTCAGAAAAGATTTCCAGTATTTCTGTTAAACTGTATGAGTGCATAGCATATAAATACATTTCTCAGTAAAACAATCATACACAATTTACAAGGTTATATATCTATATATCTACATATCTATCGATCGATCGATCGATCGATCGATAGATAGATAGATCTCCTCTTCATCACTACAGACTTCAGGTCTGTAGTGAAGAATAGAGCTATTGGCCTGATGAATATTAAAAAGTCCACCTATCAAATAATCTCCTTCTCGCTGAAACTCAGAATCTGGCAGAGTGCATTGATCAAAGCCATGTAGAAAAGACCCCAGTGCACACAGATAAGCAACAATATGCTTCATTCTTAAAGAGGTTTTTGCCAAATTATAAATTTTTGCCGAACTATAACAGAATTTGACTGTCAGGTTTATGCCCGATATATAAGCAAATGCTTGCTCTTATCCGATGAAATACCATTTCCTCTTTTTCTACTTTAGTATACAAGTGGCTGCAGTATTTGCATAAACAAATACTACCAAGACTTAGAACACAACTTAAAAATAGCATAACTGCACCACTTATATTAAACCAGTATTCAAGAAGAACTTTTGGAAAACTGCTTAAAGAAAATTAACTGTTGCTATTGAAGTGTCATGTCAAGCATGGAAAAACATATGAAGTCACTCTTTTTAATATATTTAGATGCCATTATTACAGACATGTAAGCCATGTAATTTTACAGTGTTACAAAACTATGTGATGAGTTTAATGTTAACACGATGTTAAGAGAGAAATCACACAGATTTAATGTAATTTTTTTCATCACTAGTTGGCATTTAATGTAGAGAGATGTGAGAAATTATTCACATTAGAATTTTCATATCTTTAAATTTTAATGGTACACCAACAGCTTTACATGCACATAATTGTTTGGATTTTGTAATTACA
The DNA here is from genome assembly GCF_051167445.1 of Perissodus microlepis. Lineage (NCBI taxonomy): Eukaryota > Metazoa > Chordata > Actinopteri > Cichliformes > Cichlidae > Perissodus > Perissodus microlepis. Next base: position 6,797,483 of record NC_140480.1, on the reverse strand, counting down.
GTACAACTGTTTGTAATACACTATATTACCAAAAGTATTCAGTTGTTAAAAAATTCCAATAAACACACTCCTTAGTTTTCTAAATTGTACAAATTTTCATGTTTTATTTCATTAAAGAAGGGTCTTAAGTGTCATTCGATCCTAAATTCTGCCACAAAGTGGTGAGATGGCTCATCTCTCCTCTTCATATCTGGCACAATGACTGTAGAAAACATCTGGCAGAAGAAAAAGAGGACATACTTGTCATCCATCTCATCAGTTATCTGTGGTTTTCATATTAATAATGTGAAGGTGGTTGCTTGGCAGGCGGGAGTAGGACCTAAATGCAGGATTCAGAAACATGAGGGGTAGATTAAAGATGGATTTATTGAACTAAAAAAAAGGTCAAAATAAAACAAATAGCAAACCAGGAAAATCTAATCTCGGATACATTGGAGAAAACATATTGTGAGGGAGGACACAACTATGAGGGATGACACGAACAAAGGGAGACTCAGGCAATATATACACACTAGGTAATTAGGAAGACAGGAATCGCCAGGGAACACAACTGAACATCACGCATGAGATATGACACTATCAAAATAAAACAGGAAGTAAAATGCACACACCATGACAAGGTGAATTAGTAATAAAATTTAATTGACATACTACGTTAAGGTAAAACTTGATCAGTAGTGAATACTCTTTGGATGCGTCTCCAGTTGTCATCTGAAACAAATCAAATGAAGTTATTGGAAAATGATCTGGAACAGTACACCACCTAGTAAAATGGGACTAGATCATAACAGTTATGTGTAAAGGAAAGCAGAGTGATCAGCTGATGATGATGGCACAGGCTCTTGCTGCTAAAACAAAAGTGAACAGCTGCACTGTGGATTTTGAGCAATGTCCCCACCTTCTTACAGTCATGGGCTGTGTGCAATGTGTGAAATGAGGGAAAATGCAACACTGGATGGAAGAAAACGAAGGTCTTAAATACCAGTTTTGGTCAAGTTACTTGAAAAAAGTAATTAGTTACTAATTACTGATTACTTATTCAAAAAAGTAATCCTGTTACTTCACTGATTACTTATTTTCAAAAGTAATTAGTTACTTTGTTATTTTTTAAAAACATGATACACAACCTGACACAACCCGGTTTCCGATACCTGGGTGTCCACATCACTCAGGACCTGTCATGGTCCTGTCACATCACCCTGGTTAAGAAAGCTCGTCAGCGTCTCTTCTTCCTCAGAAGACTTAGAGACTTCCATCTGCCACTGAAGGTGCTCAAGAACTTTTACTCCTGCACCATCGAGAGTGTCCTGACGGCAAACATCTGCACCTGGTTTGGGAACAGCACCAAGCACGACAGACGAGATCTGCAAAGAGTGGTGCGCTCGGCCGAACGCATCATTCAATCAGAGCTCCCTGACCTGCTGTCCATCTACACCAAGCGGTGCAAGACCAAAGCTAGGAAGATTATGATGGACCTCTCCCATCCCAACAATGGACTCTTCTCACTGTTAAGGTCTGGGAAGCGCTTCCGCTCCCTTAAGGCCAAAACAGAGAGAATGAGGAGGAGCTTCTTCCCCCAGGCTATTCGGGCCCTGAACCAGGTGTAGGACTGGACTCTCCCACACACATCACTATAAGACTGGACTCTCACACACATCACATCACCACACGCACTCTGGTTTTTCTTTATGCACACTTCCTATAATTTATAATCTTTATAATCTCTTTCTGCTATTTGCACATTTTTTACTGTAAATTTCTAAGTTTGTAAATTTTTGTAGTAACCTGTAAATTGTAAATACTGTAAAACTTTTTTCTGTCATTTAATGGTCGGGCATTGCACAGCTACAAGCATTTCACCCCATGTCATACTGTGTATGGTTGTGTGTGTGTGACAAATAAAATTTGAATTTGAATTTGAATACGTAATAACACAATAGACCTTTCAGCCCAATTCTATTTTTTCTGCATAATCCATCACATAAAATTGAACCAAATGGAAAAGTCTTTTTTAAAAATTTGTTTTATTAGTTTTAATCTTTTAATTTTATGCACATTGCATCAAGCAAAAATTAAATTATATGCAATAGTCTTTGACTTGAAGAAATTTGTTTAACATTTAAACCGATTTTCTGCATATTCCAGCATGTAAAATAAAAAAATAAAAAAATACACTCACTCTTTCAAATAGATGCAAGTAAAACACTGCAAACAATAAATAAAATCAAAGATTCAGCAGCTCCTAAATCTATTTTCACCTGTTTAGCAGGAGTGCAGCCGGTGGAGGTTTGCCCAGTGTTGCAGCGGTCATGTCAGTGGGGGGATCCGGCGGTTTCTCTGTGAATTTCACATTCCTGTGGCAGCATGCTCGGTGCTTGCTCAGATTTGAACTTACTTTTGTTGTTATGGAAAGAAGTTTTCTTCGTCTGTACAGCGGACGCTAATGTTTTTGTCAGTTTTTACGGATTCAAACTCAAACTAAGATCAGTACTTCCACGCTTTAAATGCTACATGGTCGTACTCTCCTTTTCTACGTAGCAGTCAGCTTTGCAGTTAATAACAGGACAGGTAATGTTTAATCGCGCTGTTGCACACACAGCACGCTCATTTAATATAACTTCCGGCGCCGCTCCGAGCTGGCAGCTAGTATCAGCAGCTCCGACCTGACAGAGTCCTTTTTTCTCTCTGTAGTTATTTTTATTTAATTTAATAACTGTACAGTACTCTGTTTATAGTAACCATTGTCCTTAATGTAAATATGTAAGAAAAAAATGTGTATGTTCCTGTTCTGTGTCCTGTGTACTGTTTGTTTGTATATGTGTCTTTCTGGCTGCTGTTACAACCAAATTTCCCCTTGTGGGACAATTAAAGGATTATTCTATTCTATTCTATTCTATTCTATTCTATTCTATTCTATTCTATTCATTTGTTTCAATTCAAGTTGCCACAAGACAACTTACTAACGTGTACATAATAACCTAATACTCCTGTGTGCTATTGGTTTTCTTTGCATCAGCCTGCGTCTCCCAATTAATTTGTGTTTCTGCTACAGCTCCACATCGGTCAGGAGGCAAAAAATGTCATTGTCGAGGGGCAGAGGAAGGACTCCACACGCACACACACATTTTAAAAAATGCCTCAAGAAACGGGCACTTGGGGCACCCATCATGAAAGAGGCAGGTGCTCAAGCCCCCCTCTGCATGTGCCTTTCAGTTAACATTTAATTCCTGGTTATGTGCCATCCCAAAATATTCAGACATTTTTTCTACAATAGACAAACTCCAGTTCACTTGAAACATCTATCCTACACAACAGCGGAGGGGTTACTTGAGAGCAGAGGGCTGAGCATTACAATTTGGAGGAGGAGTTTCCAAAACCCAGCCACACCATTGGCCCTGGTCCCCGAAGTGCCGCATACATCACAAGTGTTGAGCGAAGATAGCGTCCAAGTACAAAAACCGAAAGTCAATGAGGCCAATCACCTCCCGTGGTCGTGTTAGTGCCCCTATAGAATGACGAGTACGGTAAGAAGCAAGTTTTAAAAGCGTCTTTTTTATCGTCTTCTTTCGGGCCTGTCGACGCTTTTCTCTAAACCAAAGTTGCCATGATATATAAAAGCCAGAAGGAGACCGCTGAACGAAACTTGTAGCGATGTTCGCTGTTGTCTGTCTTCAAGCAGGAATGTTTTTTGCTGTTAATTACGCAGGCAGGGATGTCCTATGGAGACTGGCAGCCGTAAGCTGGTCAAAAAAAAAGTGTATGTAAGCCGGTGTTGCTTAATAGTTTGTCACCAGCCAGTGTTGGCAGGTCACAGCAGCCTGCAGAATAGAGCAGAGAGGAAATAATGACTTTTTACGGGGTTTCCTCGATAAACTTTGTATTCTTTATAGGGTATTTATCTTCTCTTAACCCACTTTTCAAAATAAAAACAAAACCCAAAACGTATTTTTCCCTTATTGTAAAGAGAAACAGAAACTATAAATATCCACTGTATGTGATTTCGATTCCAGTCACTTGTGCTTTAGGCCAAAAGTGGTTTCGAAGGTATTTCGGGTGTCAAAAATTAAAAACAACCCCCTGCTTATAATGTGAGGCGAGCACAGTACAGCATAATAGCAGATTAACTGGATAACTATAGCGATGCACAATTACAAAATAATTGTTCAGAAGAACCCGCTTGTGAATAGCAATCATTCGTCTTCTTTCTTTCTTTGTTCTTTCATTTTTGCTTTTATTGCTTCCGCTTTCGTAGCAAAGAAATTTTATTTTATATCCTCACCTTTTTGTGCTGGATAACTGTTATGATAGTACTATCATGTACATAACTGTTATGATAGTACTATCAGATGTAAATGAGTTATCACTGAATTTGGAAAAAACAAAGTTTATGATATTCGGAAACCGTGTAAAGGAGGAAGAGATAGTATTATCTATAGAGGGAGTATTAATTGAAAGAGTGACAGAATTCCGTTTTCTGGGTGTAATAGTGGATGACAAGTTAACATGGAAATCACATATTGAACATGTTAAAAAAAAGTTGGCTAAAAGTATTTATATCCTGGGTAATGTTAGATATATATTAGATTACAAGACAATGAGAATATTATATTTTTCATTGTTTCTACCCTATCTGAGCTATTGTGTTGAAGTATGGGGGAATACATACGTGACTAATATGAAACCAATATATTTATTACAGAAGAGAGCGCTTCGAATTATGCATAATGTTAAATATTGAGAACACACTAATAATTTGTTTATAAAATCGAAATTGTTAAAACTAGAAGACATAGTGAAATTACAGACTTTAACTATTATGTTTAGGGCGAAAAATAAAACACTACCTCTTAAGTTACAAAGTTTATTTGTATTGTGTTCAGAAAATGGGGACGGCAGAAGGAAGTTTTATTTTAAGCACCGGTTTGCTCGAACCACACAAAGGCAAATGTGTCCAACAGTCATAGGCATAAGAAACTGGAATTCTCTCAGTGATCATCTTAAGTGTTGTATAAATGTTTCTCAATTTAAAATCTGCTATAAGAATAAAATGATAAACCAATATGAAGAAGTTGAAAAGAATAGAATTTAATTGTAGAAAAATTATCCTTTTAGTTTGATATTTAGTGGTATTGCTCATTGTTGAGTATATTGTTCTGTTTGCTTTGTTTTGTTTTGTTATGTGCAGAAAATTGTCATAGTGTAATTTTGGTTGCCTACTTGTATTATCACAGATAGGGGGCAGGTATCAATAAGAATTTATTCTTCTTCCTGCTCCTTTTCATGCATGGAAACAGTGTTACTTTAATTGAAAGGAAGGTTGTGTATGGGAATGCATTATTGCTGTACCATGTGTGAAACAAAAAAAATAAAATAAAAAAATAAAATAAAATAAAATATGATAGTACTATCATAACAGTTATCTGGCAAAAAAAATTACAGTTGGATCCATAATTACAATGACCCTTTTTTGTAGTTTTCCCTATGTACACCATCACACTGGGTTATAAATCAGACGGCCTCGCAGTGACTAAAGTACAGACCTCCAGGTTGTTTAAATTCAAGAGGTTTAACAGGGTAAAAAGCGATGAAGTAATGGAACAAACTAAAATCATTTGAAATATAAGGTAGTGCAGCCATTGAAGCCACCTTCAGTTGCTGCTTGTTTTGGGATATTTTCCATTCAGCTTTGTCCTCATAAAACAAACAAACAAACTATGCTCTATTGGGTGAGACCAGATTATTGACTTGGCCACTAAAGAAAATCTTATTTCGTGACCTAAGAAACTCTTGTGTTGGTTTTGCAGTAGGGATTGGATTGTTATCCGCATGCACTGTGAAGTGGTGTCCAATGAATTTTGCAGTATTTGACTGCATCTGAACAGAAAGAGCAGCCCTGTACACTTCACAATTCATGCTGGTACTTCTAATCAGTAGTCACATCATTAATAAATACTGATAAACTGTTACCACTGGCAGCCATACATGCCGATGCCATACCAAGGCCTCCAATATGTTTGACAGATGATGTGGTATGCTTGATTTAGTCGAGTTTAGAAATAATGCTGTGATAATGCACTTGAGCTGTCTTCTATTGTCAATTGTCAAATTAATTTGAACCTCTGAAAAAAATACTGTGTATATAAATGGGTGTAATTCCTGAATAGTTAATTAAATACTTTTGTTGAATTCCTTGAATTAAAGCTGAAAGTCTATAAAACGTGATGCTAATGAATCCAAACAATGGTGTCCTGTGCTGCTGCCCACACCTCTGGTCTGTTGTTTTCTATCCTGTTACAGGTGTCCAACATCTTAACTTTACGACTTTTAACATAAACCTTACTCCTTCCTCCAGTATAAAGATTCAGGCACTGCAAGCCTAAAGGATGAGGAAGAGTTCACGGATATATTGGAGGAGAGGAGGCGCACCACTGATCTTGGTTATGCCCTGAGAACCTTTAACCCGCAACCGTACAAAGGAGCCCCAACCCTTTCCACCTCTGACCTCAACAAAGCTGTACTGGAGTCCCAGTATCTGTGCTATATTATCAAAGAGGTGAGTCTTTTTTTTTTAATTTAAGGCAATGAAGCTTTACACTATAGCATTGTCAATATGGAGTGAGTCTTTTTGGCTCATATTCCCTCTTAGATTGCCATGGAGACGGGGTCATCTGTGGAGAAGGTGAAAGAAGATGCTTCTAGGATTTTGAAGGAAATGTCTCACAATCTGCAGCTGGGGTTTATCAGGCTAATGGGCTACACTCTAAACAAGGTGTTCAAGAGACTCTACAGGAGCATCTATGTCAACATGGAAGGACTCAACATGGTCGGGACTCATCAGAGTCAATACACTTTAATCAATTGTTTAACAGTTTGTTTCGACATATATAGTAGAATATATATCTATATCTATATCTATATCTATCGATATCTCTCTCTCTCTCTCTCTCTCTCTATATATATATATATATATGTGTGTGTGTGTATATATATATATATATATATATATATATATATATATATATATATATATATGTGTGTGTGTGTGTGTATGTATATATATATATATACACACACACACACACACACATATATATATATATATATATATGTGTGTGTGTGTGTGTATATATATAAAAAAAAAAAAACACCCATCTCGCCCCTGCGGGCGGTTTATCCTTCAAGCTCGGGTCCTCTACCAGAGGCCTGGGAGCTTGAGGGTCCTGCGCAGTATCTTAGCTGTTCCTAGGACTGCGCTCTTCTGGACAGAGATCTCCGATGTTGTTCCCGGGATCTGCTGGAGCCACTCGCCTAGCTTGGGAGTCACCGCATCTAGTGCTCCGATTACCACGGGGACCACCGTCACCTTCACCCTCCACATCCTCTCGAGCTCTTCTCTGAGCCCTTGGTATTTCTCCAGCTTCTCGTGTTCCTTCTTCCTGATATTGCTGTCATTCGGAACCGCTACATCGATCACTACGGCCGTCTTCTTCTGTTTGTCTACCACCACTATGTCCGGTTGGTTAGCCACCACCATTTTGTCCGTCTGTATCTGGAAGTCCCACAGGATCTTAGCTCGGTCATTCTCCACCACCCTTGGGGGCATCTCCCATTTTGACCTCGGGACTTCCAGGTTATACTCGGCACAGATGTTCCTGTACACTATGCCGGCCACTTGGTTATGGCGTTCCATGTATGCCTTGCCTGCTAGCATCTTGCACCCTGCTGTTATGTGCTGGATTGTCTCTGGAGCATCTTTACACAGCCTGCACCTGGGGTCTTGCCTGGTGTGATAGACCCCAGCCTCTATGGATCTTGTACTCAGAGCTTGTTCTTGTGCTGCCATGATTAGTGCCTCTGTGCTGTCTTTCAGTCCAGCTTTGTCCAGCCACTGGTAGGATTTCTGGATGTCAGCCACCTCCTCTATCTGCCGGTGGTACATACCGTGCAGGGCCCTGTCCTTCCATGATGGTTCCTCGTCTCCCTCCTCTTTCTTGGGTTTCTGCTGCCTCAGGTATTCACTGAGCACTCGGTCAGTTGGGGCCATCTTCCCAATGTATTCTTGGATGTTCGTTGTCTCATCCTGGACTGTGGTGCTGACACTCACCAGTCCCCGGCCCCCTTCCTTCCGCTTAGCGTACAGCCTCAGGGTGCTGGACTTGGGGTGAAACCCTCCATGCATGGTAAGGAGCTTTCTTGTCTTTATGTCAGTGGCTTCTATCTCCTCCTTTGGCCAGCCTATTACCCCAGCAGGGTACCTGATCACGGGCAGGGCGTAGGTGTTGATGGCCCGGATCTTGTTCTTACCGTTCAGCTGACTCCTCAGGACTTGCCTGACCCTCTGCAGGTACTTGGTGGTTGCAGCCTTTCTAGCGGCCTCTTCATGGTTCCCATTCGCCTGCGGGATCCCCAGGTACTTGTAACTGTCCTCTATGTCTGCAATGTTGCCTTCTGGTAGTTCAATCCCCTCAGTTCTGACTACCTTCCCTCTCTTCGTTACCATTCGACTACACTTCTCCATTCCGAACGACATTCCAATGTCATTGCTGTATAGCCTGGTAGTGTGGATCAGTGAATCGATGTCTCGTTCACTCTTGGCATACAGCTTGATGTCATCCATGTACAGGAGGTGGCTGACAACTGCTCCGTTCCGTAGTCGGTATCCGTAGCCAGTCTTGTTAATAATCTCACTGAGGGGGTTCAGGCCTATGCAGAACAGCAGTGGGGACAGAGCATCTCCTTGGTAGATCCCGCACTTGATGGTGACTTGTGCTATGGGCTTGGAGTTGGCCTCTAGTGTTGTACGCCACATCCCCATTGAGTTCCTGATGAAGGCTCTTAGGGTCCTGTTGATCTTGTACAATTCTAAGCATTCCAGGATCCAGCTGTGGGGCATTGAGTCATAGGCCTTCTTGTAATCAATCCAGGCAGTGCACAGGTTGGTCAGTCTGTCTTGCAGTCTCGGCTGACTGTTCTGTCTACCAGTAGCTGGTGTTTTGCCCCTCTGGTATTCTTGCCAATCCCTTTCTGTGCCCCACTCATGTATTGACCCATGTGCCTGTTCATCTTAGCCGATATGATGCCTGACAGGAGCTTCCATGTAGTACTGAGGCAGGTTATTGGTCGGTAGTTGGATGGGACCGGTCCCTTCTTGGGGTCCTTGGGGATCAGGACCGTTCGACCTTCGGTTAGCCATTCCGGGTGTCTCTCGTTAACTAGCAGCTGGTTCATTTGTGCTGCCAGACGCTCATGGAGTGCAGTCAGCTTCTTCAGCCAGTAGGCGTGAACCATGTCGGGCCCTGGTGCTGTCCAACTCTTCATACTGGAGACCCTTTCTTGGATATCTGCCACTGTGATGGTTACTGGTCCCTGTTCAGGGAGGTCGCTATGGTCTGCCCTCAGATCCACTAGCCACTGAGCATTGCCGTTATGGGTTGCGTCCTTCTCCCATATGCTCTTCCAGTATTGCTCCGTCTCCAGCCTTGGTGGTGCTGTTCTCTTATTGTTCTCTTGCCACTGAGAGTACACCTTTGCTGGTTCTGTGGAGAACAGCTGGTTTATTCTCCTGCCTTCTATCTCTCTGGTGTACCTCCTCAAGCGGCTGGCCAAGGCTGTGAGTCTTTGCTTGGCAGTTTCCAAGGCCTCAGGTATAGACAGTTTGCTGTATTTCTTATGCACCTTCTTTGCCGCACCTTTCTGCAACTCCGTTAGTTGGCTAACCTCCCTCCGTGCTGCTTTGATCTTGCTCTCTAGCCTCCTTCTCCATGGAGGGTACTGCCCCTTGTGGCTGTTCAACTTGTAGCCAAGCATCTCACTGATCACTGCTGCCGTATTGTAGATCAGTTTGTTAGTGTCGGTAATCGTGGTTGTAGGTATCGTCCGTAGTGCTGCATTAACATCATCTAGCAGACCTTCTGAGGGTACTTCACGTAATCTTGGTAACCGGCTACGGGGGATCCAGGTTTCAAGCTTGGCCATGATCCTATTTCTCAGGTCAGTTCCTCTCGCACTCAACGATCCTTCTCCTATCGCACTTGGGGCTATGTACCCAATCTCGGGTGGGGGTGATGATATCGCCCCCCTGACCTGGCGTCCTGACTCCTCCTTGCCGTAGCATTTATGTTGTACCTCGTCAATCTCTAGCTGTGATAGCAGTCCCTTCTTTCGAATGTTGGAACACTGAGCTACTAGTTGTTTCGCCGTCATTGTGGATGTTGGGTATCGAAGAATCCATAGGCTATGTACCCAATCTCGGGTGGGGGTGATGATATCTCCCCCCTGACCTGGCGTCCTGACTCCTCCTTGCCGTAGCATTTATGTTGTACCTCGTCAATCTCTAGCTGTGATAGCAGTCCCTTCTTTCGAATGTTGGAACACTGAGCTACTAGCTGTTTCGCCGTCATTGTGGATGTTGGGTATCGAAGAATCCATAGGTCCCTCATCCTATTCATGTAGCCCCTTCCGCCAGGGTTACTTGTGTAGTAGCATTCCAACAACGCCCTGTTTTCGTCTCTTGCCCACCGATGCCTTCTTGTTCCAGTAGCCCACTTGTCGTCAGGGTGCCCTGGTTCCTCAACACCTGACGCGGACCTTGTTGATCCGGGCGACGTCCGAGCCGGCATGCCTTCATATTTATCTGTCTCGCTCATGACTGCGGTAGGCTCGCTTAGCATAGGGGGTCTAGCCTTAGGACCCTTACTGGATACAGACACCCCAGGCAGGAATCGAACTTGCGATCCTCTGCTCCAAAGGCTCCACGTGTAGTCTAACCACTACGCTATCCAGCTGCTTTTATATATATATATATATATATATATATATATATATATATATATATATATATATATATATATATATATATATATATATATATATATATATATATATATATATATATATATATATATATATATATATATATATATATATATATATATATATATATATATATATATATATAGTGTGTAGGCTGATAGAGTATTGTAGTCACCCTACGGGCAGGCAAGCAGGCAGGTAACGTGGACACCTAAGTTTGTGAGTTTGATAACTTGAAAACAAAGCAACGTAGGAGTTTCACATTAATACTGTAGGGGTATCTACTAATAATCTCAGATAAGTTTGAATCTCATTGACCTTGACCTCAAGGTTGGAGGTCAGAGGTGTAATTTTCTGTACATCTTGTGAATCTGATAACTTGAGAATGACGACGTAGAATTTTGAAATTGATACAACTGGTGCGTCCTCAAGTGAAACTGGCCACCACCAGTATTTTCATATATTTTCATATATTTGCTGTAGGATTCGGAGGTTTGCCATTTAACATACTTTAGCTACACAGTATTTTATTAGATTTATTTTACTTTTTAGCACTTAGGATTTTTTTGTTCCATCTTACTAGTACTACAAATAGAACCTACTAGTGCAGTGTGTAATTTCACTGATTTCTGGAAAATTAGAATTTTTCTGTCACTGCAGCTGCAGCAGGCCATCCAGGAGAGTCCTGTGATCTTGATACCCAATCACAGGAGTTATGTGGACTTCTTGATTATATCCTACATCCTGTTCACCTATGACATCCCAGTACCTGTCATTGCTGCAGGAATTCGCAAGTATCTATTCATATTAAGACAACAAAATGTTTTTTTTTAAATCATACTACATTATATCCAGTTAATTATAGTGTAGCAACAAAAAAATATATTTTAAAATTTTTGTCTCTTCTGCTCCATTTTAAAGGTCTTGCAGATGTGACGATTATTGGAGGGCTTCTGCGTCGCTCTGGAGCTTTTTATATCCGACGAGCAATCGGCTCTGACAAGCTGTACTGGGCGGTGCTTTTAGAATACGTACAAACAATTGTCAGGGTAAGACGATGACTTTTCAGCATATTCCTGAATGCATCTTTGGTAATAAACTTCAATCAAAGGAAGGGTTCCAACAGCATAATGTGTTTTCTGTAGACAGGATATGCTCCTTTGGAGTTTTATGTAGAAGGTTTCAGGAGTCGCACACTGAAGTCTCTGGTGCCAAAGCTTGGTAAGTATCCAAATTTACCACCTTGTTTTTTTTAAGTGTGTCCCAAGACATCAAAGTGCGTGCATCTGATTCTTTTGGACTTTTTCTGTCTTGCTTTAATTTCATTGTGTAACTAGGCTAAATTATACTTTGCTGTAACTGACTGGTTCAAAAATATGTACTAAGTATGTACTGGCCAGGCAGGTTGACTCATTGCAGGTGAGTTAAACACAGTGCACTCAGGCTCGTCCCTCATAATCTGGCAATGTTTTAATGCTGAAAACTAATATAACAAGTTCATTAATATAAATATTGTGTACCTGGATAAGAACAGAATATGTACTGGTCATATTCTGGTTATGTATTTGTAGTGTGATGTGTTTGAGCTGCATGCAAAGGTAATAGCATATTATGGTAGCATAGTATCTTGCTAGCTAAGCTAGCCAGTGTACAGTACTATTATGTGACTGTTTTATCACCACACATTGGCAACAATTCACCTGAACTCTTCTTATTAACAGTCAGACAATTTGCAGTGGCCATATGCTTATCATCAGAAGGCATAGCTTACATTTTCACTGCTATATAGATGACACACAACTTTATCTATCCATGAAGCCAGATAACACACACCAATTAGTTAAACTGCAGAAATGCCTTAAAGACATAAAACCCTGGATGGCCTCTAATTTTCTGCTTCTAAATTCAAATAAAACTGAGGTTATTGTACTCGGGCCCGAAAACCTTAGAAATATGGTATCTAACCAGATTCTTACTCTGGATGGCATTACCTTGGCCTCCAGTAACACTGTGAGAAACCTTGGAGTCATTTTGACCAGGATATATTCTTCAATGCACATATTAAACAAATATGTAGGACTGCTTTCTTTCATTTGCGCAGTATCTCTAAAATGAGAAATATCCTGTCTCAGAGTGATGCTGAAAAACTAGTTTGTGCATTTATGACTTCAAGGCTGGGCTAGTGTAATTCATTATTATCAGGATGTCTCAAAAACTCCCTAAAAAGCCTTCAGTTAATCCAAAATGCTGCAGCAAGAGTACCACAGGGACTAGAAAGAGAGAGAATATTTCTCCTGTATTGGCTTCCCTTCGTTGGCTCCCTGTTAAATCCAGAACTGAATTTAAAATCCTGCTCCTCAGATACAACATCTTAAATAATCAGTCCCCATCTTATTTTAATGACCTTATAGTACCATATCACCTTATTAGAGCACTTCGCTCTCACACTGCAGGCTTACTTGTTGTTCCTAGAGTATTTAAAAGTAGAATGAGAGGCAGAGCCTTCAGTTTTCAGGCCCCTCTTCTATGGAAGCAGCTTCCAGTTTCGATTTGGGAGGCAGACACTGTCTTCACTTTTAAGATTAGGCTTAAAACTTTCCTTTTCTCTGAAGCATATAGTTAGGCTGGATCAGGTGACCCTGAATCCTCCCTTAGTTATGCTGCAATTGGCATAGGCTGCTGGGGGATTTCCATGATGCATTGAGTATTTCTTCTCCAGTCACCTTTCTCACTCAACATATGTTAATAGACCTCTCTTGAATCACACTTGTTATTATCCCTGGCTCTCTTCCACAGCATGTCTTTTATCTTGTCTTCCTTCTCTTACCCCAACCAGTCGTGGCAGATGGCCGCCCCTCCCTGAGTCTGGTTCTGCCGGAGGTTTCTTCCTGTTAAAAGGGAGTTTTTCCTTCCCATTGTCGCCAAAGTGCTTGCTTACAGGGGGTCATATGATTGTTGCGTTTTTCTCTGTATGTATTATTATAGGGTCTACCTTACAATATAAAGTGCTTTGAGGCGACTGATGTTGTGATTTGGCGCTGTATAAATATAACTAAATTGAATTGAATTGAATATCCTCTGTAGTGGTTGCACAAATACCAAAATCTAATGATCATGCGCAGTGCTGTGATATACAACCCACCTCAGGCTTGTCCCTCATAATCTGGCAATGTTGTAACGCTGCCAGTGGTATTAATCCACTGCCTATGAGAAAAGGGCACCATTGAGTCAGTAAACATCACAATACAGAAATAGATCGTGGTTAACATGGCAAGTGGAATCACATACAACATAAACACTGTTACAATTGCATATGAATGTGATGGACTTTCTCTGTTCTGCTTTTCTGAAAGCTCTTCTCCACGACCCTAATTACAGAGATCTTTATCTGGTTAATAATTTATGTTTAGGTCATATTGTCCTGTATAGGCATGTTTTTCTATTATTTTAGTCCTCTTAAACTGAAGGGTTGTTCTAGGTTTAGGATATTTTAAGAGTTAAAAGTCAAACAAGTTTACTGGTCATATGTATAATTTTAATATTTATTGTTCACCTTTTTTCTGTAGGTATGATGGACATGGTGCTGGAGCCATACTTTAAAGGTGAAGTGTTTGATATTACCCTGGTGCCCATCAGTATCAGCTATGACAGAGTGCTGGAGGAGTCATTGCTTGCACTTGAGTTGTTGGGTGTCCCCAGACCAAAAGAAAGCATCACCGTAAGTTTCAGTCTCATTTATGACTTGATAAAAATTCCCATATAATCTTTGTTTCTAAAAGATATGAAACTACATGCTTCTTGCCCTCACTCTTTCCCTGCAGGGACTCTTTAAAGCTAGCGGAGTCCTGCAGGAAGATTATGGCTGCATGCATGTGAACTTTGGCCGCCCCCTGTCTGCCCGACAGCTGTGTGAAGGAAAGATAAATTGGAGCGAGTACAACCTCATACCAAGGTACAGATTTCCCTTTTTTTCTCTTTTTTTGCCAATATCACACATGGCTGTAGGTACAAATATGATTTATTTATTTATTTTTTTTTTATTTTTTATTTTTTTTCACAAATCATGGTCACAATACATAATGAAAACGTTGCTATTATACAAAAAAACAAAAAAACAAAAAGAAAAAAACAAACAAAAAGAAAAAAACAAACAAAAAAACCCCAAAACAAAACAAAACAAAAAAAAAAAAAAAAAGAGAACCCCCCCCTCCCTCCCCACCCGAGGCTCATGTAAAGAGAGACAAAAGAAAACAAACAAAAAATGTATGTCACACATCTGGAAAATACGTTTTTATATAGTCAATAAATGGGTTCCAAGTCGCAGAGAATTTTTGTTGTGATGAGAGAACTCTGTATCTAAGTTTTTCCAGTGGTAAAAAGAAAAGCACCTCCTTTAACCATTGTATGTATGAAGGAGCCTTATCAGACTTCCAGTGGAATAGAATAAGTCTACGGGCAAGCAATGTAGCAAATGCTATGGCATTTTCCTGAGATTTACTAATTTTGTATTGAGATGGCATAACTCCAAAAATGCCAATGCGGAAATCAAGCACTAAATTCTGCGCACTGATATGAGATAATACTTTAAATATATTTCCCCAGTAATTATCCAGGTTCGGACAAGACCACATCATGTGACCCTCATTTGCTGGATTATGTCCACACCTGGGACAGGCAGGATCGGCTTCTGGGAAAAATTTTGAAAGCCTCTCTCTTGTATAATGAAGACGATGAAGAATTTTAAACTGAATTAAACCATGGCGAATGCAAAGGGAGGAAGTATGTATACGATTCAGACAAGATCTCCACTCATCATCAGATAAATCCACCCCAATGTCTTTTTCCCAATTATTTTTAGTTTTTTCCCAAGTAATAGGCCTTAAGCTCTGTATCAGTTTGTATATGGCGGAGATTCTCCTTTTGCCAAAAGGATCCATTTCCAAAATGGTATCCACTTGATTTTTAGGAGGTAGGTAGGGGAAAGAAGGAAACAATGTTTTTGCAAAACTTCGTATTTGCAGGTATCTAAACATATGTGAGGTTGGTATATTGTAATCTCTCATCAGAGCGTCAAAGGTGTTAAAAGTTTCTCCTGAAAATAAATTGTAAAAAAAGTTCAAACCATTATTATGCCAAATTTGGAATGCTTTATCTGAAATGGATGGCAAAAAAAAAGGGTTAAAAGCAACAGGGAAAAAATTACTAATCTGTTGCAAACAGAAGTGCCTTCTGAATTGAAGCCATATTTTAATAGATGTTCTTACAACTGGATTTGTTATTTTCTGTTTTTGATTTAGAGCTAGGGATGAGGTTAGGAGGGGAAGTGGATTCGACATCAGTTCCATTTTTACCCAAGCCTCACCCTCGCTGTTCTCATAAACATATTTCCAGTGCAATAATTTGGTGATATTAGCCACCCAGTAGTAAAAGATAAAATTTGGCAATCCTAGCCCACCAGCCTCTTTTGGTAACAAATATGAATATTGAGTATCTACCAACCAAAGTCTAAATAGAAAAAGTCTATAGAGTCTAAGTACTAAATAACTTAAATAACTGTAATTTGTCATCTATATATTCTTTAATTGTAATCTCCATTAGTTGTATACAGGTAATTCAACTGAAGAATATAAAAACCTTTACATTTTAAAATTGTAATTTTATAAAGTTTTTACTTACAGTGAGTAATAAAAAACGAAACCAAAATGACTTGGTAAAATGCACCAAATTAACAAAAACATTAACAAGTTAATAATAATATAACTTAAATTAATATTTGTGTCATTGTAAACCTTCAAAACTTCAAGACACAGCCTGTATATAACTTTAGAATCTGTCTCGTTTTCTATTCAGAAATCTTCCCCAGAGGCCAACTGCAGAGACCCAGGACTGTGTGAACTGGCTGGCTCATTTGATTGTGCGAACCCAGGAGGAGGGCTCTTTGATCAGCCCTTGGTCTCTGATGGCCTGCCTGTTGCTCCAGACTCCATTCACAACTTTAACGGAAGAGGGTCTGCAGTGGCATCAGCTCACAGAAAAAACCCTCTGGCTCAGGAAGCTGGTGCTGGATTTCAGGGCCCGTCTGAACTGGCCTGGTGGGTGGGCCAGATAGATTTCAAAGATATCAGTTTATTTGAATTATGCTGTGTAGAAAAGCAACAGCATCAAGCTTAGGGTTAAGATCAATATAGGCTTTGCTTATAATGGGCCTTTAATGAAGCTTGCTTTCCCTTCAGTAACCAGTAGGTGGCCTTAGGATACTGCAATGCTAGACAACCAGACAGTTAATGCACAAAGGTTAGTAGTTTCCCTGCTGGTGCATGTGACAGCGTCTCACCTCAGGGCACCAACGGCTCTTTTTGACCTGGTCCTGTGTGGATCATAAAGATTAGGTGAATGCAAGTTGGCACAAGTGTCCAGAATCACTTCTGGAGATGTTCAGTGGATTAATACACTTTAAGTGTATTCTCTTATCCTAAGAGAATGCCACTGAACTGTCTCACTTCACAGGTGTTCTGTGTGTGAACATTGACACATGCAGGCACGTGTGCACACTTAAACACACACGCACACACACTCGCACACATGACTTTGTGAAGGTCTTATGACCCTCAAACTTATGTGAAGGTTGCATTTTGCAGCACACATCCCAGACTCAGAAGTGATGTCATCCACCGTGGCTCTTCATCACTCCATTGTGCATCATAAAGAGGACCGTATCTACCTGGTTCAGGATGAAGACCCTGCGAGGCAAGATCCACTGAGCCCAGAGGAAGGTGTGATGAGGATGGCGGTAGTGGTGCTGATGCTGGTTTCCTACAGGAATCAGGCATTGCATGTCTTTGTGCGTCCAGGAATACTTGCTACAGCCATCCACATCACAAAAAACATACGGAAGGGTAAGAGTTAGGTGGGGTTACAGATTCTCAGTCTCATGAATGGGCATATCTTGTTTAGCTGTGACCCATTTTTCTGTTCACAGATGAGCTCTTCAGCTTTTTCTGCTTCCTGCGGGACGTCTTCTCCAATGAATTTATCTTTATCCCTGGCAGGGCAGTGCAGGTAACAGCCATGTTTGTTAGGATCAACATTATTTTGTGCATGAATTGAGTCTCAGGCCAAGGTCACTGTAGCCTCTCATTTATCCCATTCTTGGGAAAAGCTAACCTAAGAAATTTTGTGCTTATGGTCCTTACGTTTTTTACTACTGTCATATTCATACACACTTGTATGGTTAACCATGAGACAGATTATTATCATGGGTATATATTTATTGTTACTCATATTGCATATATCTGTCTCTCCATCATTTAGGACTTTGAGGAGGCATGTTCACTCCTGCAGAAATGTGGAGCAGTCCACATCAGTCAGCAGGAAGTGATCGTGTTGGAAACGGGGCTGGAAGTTTTATCCTTTCTGCAGAAGCTGCTGCAACCCTTCTTAGACTCATATCAGGTCCTTTTAACTTGAGTATCTCTCTCTGTGACTAAGTGTATTTAGTGAGGAGTGACTGTTGTGAACAACATATTATGCACACCGTTTTTTCTGAGCAGAACTGAATCCAGAATTATCCTCCTACAATTTTAATTTGGAACTTTATTTGATTACACATACCACTTTTGTCATATAGTTTTATTAGCTTGACATGCTGCCACGTACACTAATTGCAACTGTTTTCAACCGCACATTTCTAATTTGTTTAAAGAATGAACTTGTTGTATAGAGGAGTCTAATTCTACTTTAAGCAGCAATCACATAATCCTTTTTCATCATTAGAGATTTCAAAGAATAGAAATAACAAGTCCTAGGTAGAGTGATAGAAGCCCTGAGGTGAAGATAAAGCCCTTCAGATAACAATCTTGCTTTCCAAATCACAAGCTGTGCATGAAACAGAAAGCAATGAAATCTAAGCAAAAAAAACAAAAGTCATAATCTTTGGAAAGAAAAGAGCACACGTGCATTTGCTTCTTCTCAAATTCAGTAACTCTTTCACTTTTAATCCTGAAAGTTGTGGATCTTTTGAATGGTTTCCTCCTGCTGAACCAGAGCATCCAGCATAAACAACTACTTTGGTCCAAATATGTCTGCCGACACCACAGCTATGGCTATGAACGTCCCTGGAGGGTTCAGGATCCCAACGAAGAGGAAAACAGCGGTGACCAAAGCCATTTAATTAGTTTGATAATAAAGCAGGTTGCTGACAACTCTGTTGTTCCATTTTGCAAAATCTGAGCCAGGAAAGAAGTAGCTCCACGGTTGGAGCGGTGTCAGCTCCACTCTAGCCATCATTCCTGCACTGTTTAAATATAGGGGCAGCATGGTGGTGTGGTGATTAGCACTGTTGCCTTACAGCAAGAAGGTCCTGAGTTCGCTTCCACCACCTGACCAGGGCCTTTCTGTGTGGAGTTTCTACCCATGTTTGTGTGGGTTCTCTCCGCTTCCTCCCACAGTCCAAAGACATGCAGTTAGTGGGGTTAGGTTAATTGGTAATTGTAAATTGCACATAGGTGCGACTGTTTGTCTGCCTCTATGTGCTAGCCCTGCAACAGACTGGCGATCTGTCCAGGGTGTACCCTGCCTATAGTACCTGGGATAGGCTCCAGCCCCCTGTGACCCTGACAAGAATAAGTGAAAGCAGACAGATTTACTGATTTTATTTTTAAATATATGAACTGATTTTTTTACACTTTGAATGTACAGTATTTTCGTCCATGACTGTCTAAAGTCTAGAAACCATGGACACCAAATGTTGTACTTTCTCCCTTGAGTTGCTCTGCCAGGCGTTTACTACAGCTTCCTTCAGCTGCTGCTTGTTTATGAGGCTTTCAGTTTCTGAGTTGAGGTCAGATGACTGATTTTTACAGACCATTTATTTGTTGATAAAACCCTTAGATTGCTTGTGCCGTCTCTTAGATGTTTTCTGCCAAAGTCTAATCTGGCCTTCCTCTTTCATGTGTAATCAGTGGTCTACACCTAAACCCTCTGTATTTCCAGAGGGTTTACATTCTTGAAGGCTTTCTGGATTCAACACTGACCATGATAAAACCTATCTTCCTGAGAATGTTCTTGACTTGGTTAGATCCGTCACAGTCTAGTTTAAGTTGTCTTCTGTGATCTTTCAGATGTTTTGATTGTGGATTTTATAGCTGGTGCAACCTTTCTGTTCACTAGTGATTTGACCACTCCTGAAGTTTTTTTTGCTATCTCTCTGATGGGTTTATGTGGGTTTTTCAGCCTAATGATGGTTCCCTCACTTGAGGAGAAAACCACAAAAAGTGTCAATGTCCAACAAATTATGGACCTTTTAGTGTAATCTAAGAAAGGTCATTAAACATGAATCACTTTAAAAAATTTTATCACATAATATTTATGACTAACAATCGTGGCATTGTTTCTAACAACATGAAAGGACATGCTGTACTCTCATCTTTTAAACTTATAAAATTTAAATATTTTCCCTAAGCCATTTTATGACCATAAAACAAAACTGTATTAAAAACTTGATTTATAGAATTTGAAAACTTTTTGTCTTTAGTAAGACAAATAGTTTTGTCTACTTCATGGTTTGCCTGCATACAGCACAAATATATTAAGATCATCTTTAGACAGGGGGTGCAGTTCATATCACAGAATCTGAAGAGATACTAAAGATGAGTCCTACTTATGTGCTTTAAAATTGGTATTCCAAACGTCAATTACAACTTTATTTTAGTCTTGTGTGTAATGTTTATAGACTTACAGATGCATAGTAAAATAATTAATGACAACTTTATAGTTACCATGGTCAGGATGGTTTACAACTAAACTATTAACCATTTAGAAAACATTACCAATCATTTTATTGTTAACAGTTGTTAACATTGTTAATTTACTATTGACTGAATTTTATTAAAGTATTAGCTTATTCGTTTCTTCTTTAATTCACTGGAATGTTTTTTTTTATTGTCCTGCTGATGTTCAGGTACTTGTGTGAAAAGGAAGATCACGTGTTTACTGAGGAACAGTTCCTACCTGATGTCCGAAACCTGGCTACAAAACTCATCCTCTCAGGTACAACTGAGTGTGTGAAATGACCTCTGACGACTAGAGACCTCTCTCACCTGGTAACTAGGGATCAAGAACTGGTTCTTGTAGAGAACTGGTTCCCATTAGTCCAAATCCTGGGAATCGTTATTCAGCCTGCTTATCAGTCCCTTTTTTCGATTCTTGCACTCTCGCTACAATCAGCTGATTTTAATTTGTGTGTCAAATTGGAAAAATAGTGGCACAGTCTCCAGCGTGGATATGGACATTACTTTTATTTTTATTGCAAAAAAGAATGAGAGCTTGATGGTAAAGTGGAGACTGATCCAGAACAGAAACATCTGCATTATACTGTTAATACAACTTGGGCTCTTTGTAAGCACCTGCACAGACAGCATGCTAATGCTAAGCTAGCCAAGAACCAAGAGTTGCGTTAAAGCTGAGTAAATGCTGACCCCAGCCCAGCACCATGATAAAGTGAGCCTTCATTTGCGGTGAAGCCGCTGCTTAACTTCAACAGGTAACAAACTGATGAGCAGTCAGGCTGCTACCTCCGTTTCTACCTGTTCATGTTTCTAGAGTAGAGTCACTGTGATGATCACTTTAAAATCTCTTTGTGCTGGTTTTTTATCTTTGATTTGTGTTGTCAGCTTTGTGTTCATAGCTAAATACTTAGAGAAAGATCACTTTTGTAACGAGTAGAATAACAAATGTCTTTCTCCTGGGTGTAATTAAGTAATGTACTTTTTTACTTTACTTTTTTTGAGTAATGATCCCAACACTGATCACAACTAAGATGGGAAATTTGTAATTACTTTGCATGAATGTAATGTCATTGATATGCTGCTTAGAGATGGTCACGACTCTCAAAGTGGAGCCAGTGAGAATCGATAATGGAATCGCAAAATTCTTATAAATTCCCATCCCTACTGGTAACTTACAAACTTACAGTTTGTGGGGTGTTTGTTTGTTTGTTTGTTTTTTGCAGGTGACCTTCGCACCTTTGAAGTCCTGTCTTCTGACACACAGAAAAATGTTCTTTCTGCACTGCGGAGACTGGAGGCACTGACGAAGTTGAGGGTGTGAGTAATGAAATTAAACCTACATCCCTGTTTGGTTTAAGCTCATTTTCTTTGCTGGTTGAGGAGCTGTCCATAATGCTGATGCCAAAGTTACAGATGCACTCCTCTCATCTCAGGTCCCAGCAGAAGGAATACAAAGTGAACAAAGCAGCTGTCAGCAGAACTGGTGACATACTCTGTAAGTTTATTTGTGATATTCCAGTAACGATAAAGTTTTTTTTTGTGCGTCTTGAGAATTATTATTTATTTTACCTTGCTGTCTTTAAATATACTGATTATAAAATGTCTTTACTGTGGTTGAGTTTGCTATTCTGTTTAGTACGGTAGACTAAGGGATCCTTTTTTTCTGTTCTCTCACTGTAGCTGGGAAAGTCCCTCTTGAGAGCCTCCACACTACACCTGACGCAAGGCTTCAGTGTCAAGTGGAATAAATTCATCCTCAGTATCAGCTCACAGCCCCCTCCCCAATGAACTTACCCGTCTATTCGCTACTTCTACCTCATTGTCATCCCTGTGGTCTCTTTATCTTTACACAGTCAAATCGGTACAAATGCAGTCTGTGCTCACAGGCAAAATACTTGATCCTTGATGCCGGCCAGACTTAATCTACTGAATGGTGGCTACCACTCTGTCCTTTATAGACCTGAGAGGACTGAGATGAAGCTAAACGCCCTGCAGGATAAATGCTGGTAATATAAAGGTGGCCTATTACTGATTTTGTTTCACTTTAACCAAAATCAGTAGGTGAATACTAACATTTAGGTTAAGATAACTGTACTTTCCATTGCTGATCTTGTGGGTTTTTTTTTTTTAATATATTGCCATAGATGTATTGTTTACTTCCATAGATGTATGACTAACTGAGAAAATTAATAAGAGAGCACTTTAATTAAACTTGGTTTCCAATAAGATTTGGCATAAAACACTTGGTTGTATGTAAAAGAATGTTACAATAAGGCTCTAAACACCATAAAAAGCAAAGATCTCAGGTTTTGTTTGAGACATTGTTTTTCTTAACATTTCCATAAAGGTGAAACAAATGTAACAAAATGCACCATAGTTGTCTTTCCCCACCAATTCCCCTCAACAGTGAATGAAAACCAGAAGTCTGAGTTGAATCTCCTGCCCTCCCTGCAAACCAATCAACACTGTGCTGTACTTCTAACCCCTCAGCAGTTAGAAGAAGGACCCTTATGTGCCAATCAGCCACAGGAAAAAGATTATCTGTACATGGGTGGCACGTCGACCTTGATGCGTAAAGCGCTCATGGGGTCTTGACAAAACATAGAGATGTATTCCAGCACTTTGGAACTGAGCGCTGCTCCCCTCATGTTGGGCACTGTCTGCACACCATACACATGCCCTCGAGGAAGTGTAGCGTGCCTTTCCTGGCCAGGGGTTCGCTCTGATGGATGTAGCCGGGGGGAGAGCGTCCCTGCTGAGCATGGTTGACCCAGTTATGCGCACTGTCAGCGAAGTGCGTGGCGGCTCGGCGCATCGGGAGCGGGCCCAGGTACAAGTGACAAGCGGCTTGGGTCAGAGCATGGAGCAGCTGCAGCTCAAGCACGACGTTGCCTGGAGATAAAAAGGTAACTGGGTCAAACTGGAGTCTAAATTAACACCATGGCTAATGTGGAGAACCACAGACAACGCCTGATGTCCACATAACGTTCAAAAAAATTACCAAGTCCAAAGTTCAAATGTTGAGTGCTGTATGGACGATGTCCAGAATTGGCCATGGACTGGTGGACCCAATATAGACACGATCTGCATGTCTAATGTTTAGTGAGGTGAGAGTCACGTTTCCCAGGCTGCCACTGATGACATCCTAAACCTGCAGGAGATAGAGGATGTTCAAGAAGCTGTGCTACTGTCCCTGTCCAAAAAGATGATCCTACAGCTACTTCATGTAAACAAAATTGATTTTGATAGAGGAGGATTAGTTAGCATGTGAAAACTGATATTTTCCAAAACCTGGACTAACAGATGAAGCGGCGTTTTATGTCCAGAGATGGGAAACAGAAGGTGAAGCACTTTGATTGCATTATTGAGTCAAACACAGTTCTCAGTGCTTCCCACAGATTTAGATTCTTTTTGTGGTGTGCGGTGTATGTGGACTGTGATCAGAGGAAAACAATCTTTCTTAAATAATCTAATAAGACAGTTCAAAAGAGTCTGTCCAACTGCAGTTGAGTGATTTAGGACAGTCACAGCTGGTAAAGAAAAATAGGGGCCATAAAGGTCTGGGGCTAGCAGCTGTTCATTTACCTACATCTTAAAATCTGTTTGTGGGAAACACTTTTTCTTTGTTATAAAACTGCAAAACATGAATTCTGGACAACCTGACAGTTTTCCTAACCGGGTGTACTCTGCCTCTTGCCCTATGGTAGTTGGAACAGGCTCCAGTTTCACCCCCAGAAACTCTGAATTGGATAAGTGGAAGAGAAAGGATGGATGGAACTATAGATAGACAAAATAAAATAAAGAGTCAAATAAATAAGAACATTAAGTGCCATAAAAAAATACAGTAAAACAATAAAATAAACAGGTAGTTTTACAATAAGTAAATAATAATAATTAATTAACTTTTCAACAGAAGCCCATTTAAACGACAATGTTTTTAACTGCTTTGTCAAAGAGTCCTTAGAGTCAGCTAAATGTAGTGGCAGTGGTTGCCTGATCCACAGCCTTGGCATCACTGACTGAAAGGCTCTGCTCAACTGGTAAATAGAGTAGAACTCAATGATTTTTAGCAAATTTGGCATCAAAGTGATTTTAGTTAAAACATTTACATCAGTAACAAGAAATCTTACTGTAAAATTTGTGAATCGATTGACATCCACCATGAAGCATTTTCCACTGTCAATGCCTGAGTGCTTGTAAAAATTACAGTTTCTATGGCTTTGGTTTCATTGAACTTGTGTGCTAGTGTGGTTAACACCTAGGTTAAGTAAAGCCATTGACTATATGTCAAATGAGATAAATTTAACAATAACTGGTGAATCATGTGTATATAAACAATGGTCAAATATAAGTGACATATATTTTGCAGTAGGTAGATAGCATTTTTGATTTTTTCCACAGAAAATCTATTAAGAGAGTCCTCTGATAATTTAGAAGAGCAAACTCTACTATAGAAAGAACAACAGGAAGTGATAGTTACTAATAATAATAATAATAATAATAATAATAATAATAATACATTTTATTTAAAAGCGCCTTTCAAAACACTCAAGGACACTTTACAGAACAAATAAGACAAGCATAAAAACAGAAAATGAACACAATAATAAAACAAAGTTTAAGAGCATGGAGTAGTTATACAGAGTACGCTATCTTGAACAGGTGGGTTTTGAGGGTGGACTTAAAAAGGGGGAAAGAACTGATTATTCTGAGGTCAGGGGGTAAGGATTTCCAAAGTCGAGGGGCAGAGCAACTTAAAGCCCTGCACCCCATGGTAATAAGACGAAATGAAGGAACAGAAAGAAGAAGAGAAGAGGAGGATCTGAGGCACCGGGATGGGATGGAGATCTTTACCAAGTCAGAGAGATATGGTGGGGAGAGAGAATGAATAGCCTAAAATGTGTAAAGGAGTATTTTAAAAATTAATACGGAGTTGAACCGGGAGCCAGTGAAGCTACTTCAGGATAGGGATGATGTGGTGAGTAGAGGGAGTCCTAGTAATAATACGGGCAGCAGAGTTCTGGACACGTTGAAGCTTGTTGATGAATTTTTGTGGCAGGCCAGATAACAGTGAGTTACAGTAGTCAATCCGAGAGGTAACGAAACTATGGACGAGAATAGCAGTGGCATGTGGAGTGAGGTGTGAGTGATGATACGGAGTTGGAAATATGCTGAGCGAGTGATATTATTGATGTGAGAGTTAAAGGATAATGTACTGTCAAGAATGACGCCCAAACTTTTCACAGAGGAAGAGCGGGAGAGTTACTGTTATTGTAATTTATTAGAAATCTGTTTGTGTGTATCTTTTTATGCATTTATAGTGAAACATTTCAAGGGATCCCTTGAAATGTTGTCCCTGTTTTGCTAGTCACTCTACAGTAGTTACAACTTTAGAAAATATCAACTCATATTTATTATAGCTTATATATAGGTATATAGGTAGTCCACCTACCTCAAATCTGAGGCTTAGGGTGTACCTTAAGTCAGAGCATGAAGAAATGTTCCTAGTTAACACAGAACAGTAAGAAAATCTCAAATATATATAATTACTGCCTTTGTTGTAAACTCTAAATGGATTTGCCTGGATTTTTAGTTTGTTGTGAGAAACGGACTATTACGCCTAATCATTTCCATGCGAATGGAAAAAAAACAAAAAAACAAAACAAATGGTTGGGAGAGCGTCTACACAGCAACTGTACTCAGATTCCTGTGACATATACACACTGAGTTTAACAGTCATCGTGATTAAGCACTTTTAATGCCAGATTCATTTAAAAGTATAGGGTTTATCCTTTAGCCAAATAGAAACAACCATATTCATCATTTTAAAATTCACTGAGGAATAAATCTGATAAAGGTATGTACAGCATATTAAGATACTTTGGGGATGGCTTACATGTCCTGAATAAGATAAAGAGATGGAGTCTGATGGAGGAAATTTTTCTACAGAATAATCATTTTCATTTTTGATACTTTATGTACAATTTTCTAATAATACAGTTTTGTGTGTACTGAGGTATTTTCGTAGTGTTTTATTGCTTCTTTTCCTGAAGGGATGGTTTGAAATATTCCTCCACCACTTGTCATTTTCAGCTAATGATAAATATATTAGGTTTAGGTGTGTTGTGTTAGGTTTAACACAGATTTAACCACTGTATGCTATTAACTGTTTACCAGTGAACTGGTAATAATTTTGGCTCAGGTCTGATTACTGGCAGACATGTTGAATCAATAAATCACTTAAATAGAACTAGTCTGACAAAGTGAAGCAGGCTAAAATTACTCACAAAGCAACACATCTACAATATACGATCTAAAGAAACACCTGAGAAACAAAATCACTGACATCTATCAGTCTGGAAAGCATTACAAAACCATTTCTAATGCTTTGGGACTCCAGTGAAACACGGTGAGAGCCATTATAGACAAATAGAGAAAACATGGAACAGTGGGGAAGCTTCCCAGGAAAATTATTCCAAGAGTGCAACAACAACTGTGACTCCAGGAGGTCACAAAAGAACCCAGAACAACATAAAAGAACCTCGTGTCTCAATTTAGGACAGAGTTCTTGACTCAACAATAAGAAAGAGACTGGGCAACAACTGCATCCATGGGAGAAACCCACCGCTGACATGCTGTAGACAAAAAGAACACAACACTTGACTCACATTTGGCAGAAAACATCTTGATGATCCCCAAGACTTTTGGGAAAATACTCTGTGGACTGACGAGACAAAAACCTTTTGGAAGATGTGTGCCCCATTACATCTGGCGTAAAACTAACACAGCATTTCAGACAAGAAACATCAAACCAACATCAAATCAGCAGTAAAATATCGTGGGACCTGGAAGACTTGCTGTGGTAAATGGAACAATAAATTCTGCTGTCTACCAAAAAATCCTGAAGGAGAATGTCCAGCCATCTGTTCGTGACCTCAAGCTGAAGCGCACTTGGGTTTTGCAGCAAGACAATCATCCAAAACACATCAGCAAGTTCACCTCTGAATGGCTGAAGAAAAAGAAAATGGAGAATCTGGAATGGCCCAGTCAAAGTCCTGACCTGAATCTGATTGAGATGCTGTGGCATGACCATAAAAAGGCAGTTCATACTCGAAAACCTTCCAGTGTGGCTGAATTACAGAATTCTGCAAAGGTCACTGGGCCAACATGCAAAAGACTCATTGGCAGTTATCCCAAACACTTGATTGCAGGTGTTGCTGCAAAGGATGGGCAAACCAGTTCAATTCAATTCAATTCAATTCAATTCAATTCATTTCAATTCAATTCAATTCAATTCAATTCAATTCAATTTTATTTATATAGCGCCAAATCACAACAAAAGTCGCCTCAAGGCGCTTCATAGATACAGAGAAAAACCCAACAATCATATGACCCCCTATGAGCAAACACTTTGGCGATAGTGGGAAGGAAAAACTCCCTTTTAAGAGGAAGAAACCTCCGGCAGAACCAGGTTCAGGGAGGGGCGGCCATCTGCTGCAACCAGTTTGGGTGAGAGAAGGAGGACAGGATAAAAGACATGCTGTGGAAGAGAGACAGAGGTTAATAACAGGTACGATTCAATGCAGAGAGGTCTATTAATACATAGTGAGTGAGAAAGGTGACTGGAAAGGAAAAACTCAATGCATCATGGGAATCCCCCGGCAGCCTACGTCTATTGCAGCATAACTAAGGGAGGATTCAGGGTCACCTGATCCAGCCTAACTATATGCTTTAGCAAAAAGGAAAGTTTTAAGCCTAATCTTAAAAGTAGAGATCGTGTCTGTCTCCCGAATCCAAACTGGAAGCTGGTTCCACAGAAGAGGGGCCTGAAAACTGAAGGCTCTCCCTCCCATTCTACTTTTAAATACTCTAGGAACAACAAGTAGGCCTGCAGAGCGAGAGCAAAGTGCTCTAATAGGGTGATATGGTACTACAAGGTCATTAAGATAAGATGGGGCCTGATTATTTAAGACCTTGTATCTGAGGAGCAGGATTTTGAATTCAATTCTGGATTTAACAGGAAGCCAATGAAGGGAAGCCAATACAGGAGAAATATGCTCTCTCTTTCTAGTCCCTGTCAGTACTCTTGCTGCAGCATTTTGGATTAGCCGAAGGCTTTTTAGCGAATTTTTTGGACATCCTGATAATAATGAATTACAGTAGTCCACCGAGTTATTAGGTTTAGGGGGCAATCACATTTTCACACAGGGCCCTAAAGTTTTGGATTTTTTTCCCTGCATTTTGTGCTTAGTTGTGTTATCTTTGTCTAGCATTTAAATTTGTTTGATGATCTAAAACATTTAAGTGTGACAAACATGCAAAAGAAGAGGTAATCACACCACCTGTGATGTTGTAATAAGTCCCATTTGGACAGATTGTGCAATTGAAGCAACATTTGTGGATTCCATAATCTGTTTTCTTGTACCCTGCATCACATTCTGTAGAACACACTGAAGTAGGCACCTGCACACAATTTTTGAACAAAGTCAAATTTAAGGACAGCAAACACAATACTATGAACAACAGAGGCAAACATATACACAAGAATTGAGCAGTGGAAAAAATGATTTTTAATCAAAGATGTACTAAACATTCGATTTTTTAAAAACTCACTTACTTGTCCTGCTGTGTGCCACTTAATTATGGTGCTGTTGATGGAAAAATCAAATGATCCATGAAAATTATAATAGCCAACCTCATGTACACTTCCATCGTGGTCCCAAAAAACTATTGCATAGGGTCCAAACATGGGTTCACCATTCTCATCAAACTGAACAGTTTGGTTTAAAAGTGTAAAATTTGACTTCCTCAGCTCTGTAAGAACCTGATACAGACACAAAAAGACTGGATTATTAGAATGTGTTATTCTATGTGTTACACATGTTCAGGATTCTATAAAAATATGTTTTTTGGCTTTATCAAAACCACTGACTATCCCTGGTGGTAAGTAAACCTCTGGCTTTAATTTATCAAAGCTATTTTGACAGTCTAACCTTTACAGCAGGATTCAGTAGGAAGAATAAACCATTATTAATTAATTAATTAATTTTTTCCCCTACTGATTATTCAGGCCACACGGTCATGTTTTCTCCAACTGAAAAACGTCGCTAAAATGTTAAACATTTTCTACTTCAATGGACTTTTTAAAAACTCGACTTCCAAATCACATCTGGATTTATGTATTTTCCTCCTCTTGAATCTTGGACAAACATAATTAGAGGAAAAACTTGCATCTTCACTACACTACATTAGCAACCTGTTACAGAATTGTTGTTAAACTTTTATTATTGACTTTCAAAGCATCACAGGCCTTGTTTACGTTATATATTTACTTACACCATTTAGAATAACTTGTAACGATGTCTAGTATTATGCAACTTCACTCAAGCTTTCAGACTATTTTTGATATCCTTTTCTTGTGAGGATATTATTAACACCAATAGTATAAAGCTTTTACTTATAACTCAAAGGTTTACTTGCATGGATGTAAATTCAAATTAATGCAGACTCTTTTTAGTCTTGTTTCCCCTCCTTTTCTAACTTCTGAATCCAGTTAGCTCTAGTTGATGTCAGTTTAGGCCCTCGCATTCTTCTTTAAAATCATGCACCGTATGAATGGCGAAACAATGTTTTAAGGTTGAAACCTATACAACCCTTTCAAATGATTTTCATAAAGGTGTGAATACATTTAATACATGATCATGTACTTACCATATGGGGGTAGACTGTAATGTTGTCTTTACATCTGTCAGCTCCACATTGTAAGATATTGTGTAAGGCATGAGCAATGGAATACACGGCAGAATAAACAGGAAAAGAGAACGATGGATCTGCATCAATGATTTCCTCAGCAGTCAGGCTACTGCAGTTGCAAATCTGATTACAAAACTTCTGTTGTTTTGCATTTTCACAGTGAGTCTGAGCTCCATCACGTCAATAGCTTCATCAAGCTATTGACTTGATGAATATCAAAAATACCACCTATCAAATAATCTCCTTCTAGTTGAAACTCAGATTCTGGGACAGTGCACTGATCAAAAGTATTTAGAAAAGACCCAAGCACAAAAAGATAAGCAACAATGTGCGTCATTCTTAAATAACTATTTTTTACAGTCTACTGTTAACTGTAACAAAATTTGACTACACCTGAAGTTATGTGACACTGGCACTGGTTGAGCCTTTTCATAGAGGATGAATGATGAATAACTAAGGTTACAGAATTCACAAATCAGTATGCAAAAATGATCTCAACTAATACAACAGCTGAGTGGCCCAACTGTTTTATTAATCAGATGGGGCTGAACATCAAACTAAATGTTTGTTCTTTTATCCAGGTGATCAAATGCATCCAATATGTTTAGTTAAGTTCAAGATCAAGTTTCTGTATGTAACTGCAAGTCATGAAAATACAAACAGACATTAAATTTAACAGATTTAGAACCCAATTTTTAGGAGTTTTACTACATTTCAACTAAACATCCATTCATCCATTAGTAATCACAGATTTGCAACAGTTTGTTTCATCCATTTATTAATGGCTCTCAATCTCTGTTTTCTTGTTCCTCTGCAAAAGAAAGATAGAAACAATTAAAATCAATTAGCACAATTCTTTTCAAAGTTTATACACAGAATATGAAGTACATCAAAAGTTGGTCTACAAACTCCAAATGAACTTCAGTCTTTGAAATTCATAAAATGATCTGAAATACTGCTTATGCACTTTGGCACATACAGTAGCACGTTTTGAATAAATATCTGCATAATTATTTAAACATCTGATGTAAAGCAAAATGATTGCTTTATTATTATTTTTTGCTAATTGTTCATTCACCCAGTTTATCTTTCTAAGCTAACCGAGTTTTATATTATAGTCT
Source organism: Perissodus microlepis (assembly GCF_051167445.1). NCBI lineage: Eukaryota > Metazoa > Chordata > Actinopteri > Cichliformes > Cichlidae > Perissodus > Perissodus microlepis. Next base: position 6,766,012 of record NC_140480.1, on the reverse strand, counting down.
ATGGACATGCCCCAAAACACAGTATCACATTTGATAAATGACTCCTTGAAATTTGGAAAGATGCAGAATCTTAAATTCACTACTTTGGAAGTACCTCAGAATTGCCATGAGTTGGTCAAACACAGCCTAAAGATTTATAATAACAAGACTGCCAAATATTTTTTAAAAATCAACAGTTCAGTTAAATTCAGTTCGATTTAATTAATATAACAGAGTAAACCCTTACAATCAGATGACCTCTATATGACCAAGCACTTTGGCAAGAGTGGGAAGGAAAAACTCCAGCAGAACCTGGCTCAAAGAGGGGTGGCTATCTGCTGTGACCAGTTAGGGGTGAGGGGAGGAAGACAGGACAAGAACATTCTGTGGAACAAAGCCAGAGATTAATAATAAGTACTGATTAAATGCAGAGTGGTGTATAAACACCAGTGAGTGGATAAAAAAGTGGAGTGAAGAAAAAACACTCAGTGCATAATTTTTCAGCACACAGTGCCCCCGCTCCGGATCTGCACCGGCATTCTACTCCAGCAGCTCTCCTCCTCTCTGGCCCAGCCGCGACTGAATCAGGGAAGGCATGATTAGATGATGCTTGCCGGCTGTGAAAACCAGCCTTCCCTGACACCACACCCTTACCTCACCACACCTGACTTAGGCCGGGGAGCCTACCAACCTAGTCTACTCCCCTCCCCCGCAAGCAGGAGAGGAAATTAGCCACGACCATCTGCACTCCGGCCTACGGACCACTTTGAACTTAAAAGGCTGGTGAGCCAGATACAACCGTGTGATCTGGGCGTTGGCATCTTTCATGCAGTTGAGTCATTGCAGCGGGGCGTGATCCAAACAGAGGGTGAAAGGGTGGCCACGGAGGTAATAACTAAGGGAGTTGACCGCCCACAGGACGTCCAGGCACTCCTTTTCTACTGTGCTGTACCTGGCTTCCCACTCCAACAGTTTCCTGCTGATGTACACAATGGGGCAGTCAACCCCCCTTGCCTGCTGGGACAAAACGGCTCCCAGTCCTCAGTCTACAGAATAAAAGGGAGGGAGAAGTTAGGGGTGTGGAGCAGGGTGTTAAAACGAGTGTTAAATCTGCTCTCTCTTTCTAGTACTTGGCTGTATTCTCGCTGCAGCAATTTGGATCAACTAAAGGCTTTTCAGGGAGTTTAAGGATTTCCTAATAATAATGAATTGAAGGAGTCCAGCCAGTATTAAATGCATTAAATGAGACATGAACTGTTTCTAATTTTAGAGATATTGTGCAAATGTGCAAGAAAGCAGTCCTACATATTTGTTTAATATGTGCATTGAAAGACATATCCTGGTAAAAAATGACTCCAAGCTCCCTCACAGTATTACTGGAGGCCAAGTTGATGCCATCCAGAGTAAGCATCTGGTTACATACCATATTTCTAAGATTTTTAAGGCAGAGTACAATAATTTTTTTTTTTGTTTGAATTTAGGAGCAGGAAATTGAAGGTCATCCAGATCATTCCCACAGTTTAAAAATTGGTGTGTGTTATCTGGCTTCATGAAAAGATAAAGTTGGATATCATCTACATAGCAGTGAAAATGTATACTATGACTTCTAATGCCTAAGGAAAGCATGTGTAATGTAAACAGAATTGGTTCTAGCATGGAACTCCATGGCAATTCATAATTAAACTTAGTGTCTGAAGAGGACTCTCCATTTACATGAACAAATTGGAGTCTATTAGACAGATATGATTCAAAGTACTCCAGCACAATAGCTTTAATACCTACAGAATGCTCTGTTCGCACAAGAACTGGTACTGCCTTACAACCATTTTATTTTGTTGTTATCTGCATAAAATCAATGCAGAACAATGCAGGGAAGTATAATTACACACAAATGTAGGAACCAAGAGGTTCTTGGCTAACATTGGCTTAATTGTCCCACTGGATTTTTTTTTTTTTTATCTTTGATTTTTTTCAACAACTCACGAAACAATCAAACAACAAACAAATATTTCAGTCCTCCAGTAGTAAATTCAGAATTTTAAAACCAGCTTGGTAATTTTATTTATCAAACTGAGAATAACTGAGTGTAGAGGAAAAACATGGAAAGGGGATCAAACACCATATTTTATACATAAGGCGTATGTCTGATATATAAACAAATGCATGCTCTTGTCTCATGGAAAACCATTTCCTTTCTTTCTAATATAGTATACAAGAAGATACAGTATTTACATGAACAAATGCTACCAAAGCCTAGAACACAATTTAAGAATAAAATAACTCAGAACTGCAGTACTTGGGTTAAACCAGCATACAAAAACTTTTGGAAAATTGCTTTAAAAACTGTTGCTACAGAGGTTTGTCATGTCAAGCTTGGAAAAATGTATGCAGTTATTATATTTAATGTATTTTTAGAAGATATTATTGCAAACCTGACCTCCATATGACATGAATGAAGTAAAGATGATCATGAGATGATGCGCTGCAAACAAATCGACAAAAATTAAGCTTTTTTTTGTTTACTTTTCCCTAAAATGCTACATACTTTAATAAATTAGCTTTGTATGACATAATTGTTCAGCACACAGGTTGTTCTAAAGAACATAATTTGCAATTTCTCTGGGTGACCACATTGGTTTCACCAGAATTTGAATTCAGGCAACTTCCTGATGAAAAGGCAGAACTCATTCTTATCTGCAGGAGATATAGGCTACTGGGTGAGTTAGTAGTTTTCACATTACACAACAACAACAACAACTTGCATTTAGGAAAAAGGCTTATTCCAGTTGCTTACAGTAAGATAAATGGCTAACTCACAACACACCTGTTACTGCAGTGAACTCTTCACTTCTATGCGATCACTTGCTCATCAACAAAGTTCAACTTCCCTTGGTGTTGATGTCATGCATTTTTTGGTATCCATTCATCACACTGTTAATCAACCTTTTTTCATGAATGTTCTAGTGACTAGTGAGAAAGTGGTCATAATAAATAAAAATTTGTATCAAAAAGTCAAATCATCTAGTTACGTAACACCCCAAGATTCACTTTTGTGTTACCACAAATGAAAAAAAAAAAGGCATGAGTAGATATGATAGAAAGCATTTTATCCAAAATCCACAACCGTGATACTGTAAGTTTCTTGTGTGACACCCTGGTAATGAGATACCTTTTTATAGGCCATCAGGTTGGACTGTACCAGCTGATATTAATTTGTACTAAGTGGCAGGATTGTTTTCTAATTAGTGATAGATTTTATTTGTTCAGTACTTTTCTCATTATTACACACAACTGATGGACATTTTGGACTTCAATTCAATTTTATTTATACAGAGCCAAATCACAACAACAGTCGCCTCAAGGCGGACGCACTTTTTCTCCTCTCCCTTATCTTCCCTGCTTATGTCCTTGTCTAGTCTCGTGTTTTTTTTTTTGTATTTTCCCTGGAACATTCTCTCACAGTCTGTTCTCTAAAACCTAAAAGAGGAATTATGGATTGGATCAACTGGTCCCTAAATGTAATTGACACCCCTTTCTCAACGAGAAGTTTGGGCTTGGGTGAGCCTGAGTGCTGAAGATATCTACCTATTCGGAACCATGGTAACAGGGTTCTGGCTGATCGGAGCTGGCTTGGCCCTGACTTATCGAAGAATTAAGAAAGCGGAACCGGCTGTTCAAACCCCCACAAGGCTGCCCGCTGGGATTGGAATGATGGGAGAGGCGTGAGTTTCTCAAAATGGGCTCAATGAGTCAGCACGGATAAGATCTTGGAGAGGCTGCGGCTGCTGTGAATACTCAGAATAAGATCTCTGACTGCAGACTGGATACATCTCGGAAGGGCTAGCCCGGAATAACATCTCTGGGTGCAAAAATGGATGACATCTCGGGGAGGCACACTGCCGTGAGTCCTCAGAAATTGGCCCCTTGAGCACAAGAAATGACAACATCACAGAACGCAAGTATGGCGAAGCTCGCGGCTCTCCAACGGGAGATTGAGAGACCAGTGTTGGACTGTAGAACTGCTTTGAAATTCATATGAGCTGTTCGCACTAAAGTAAAAAATACCATCACTTCATGCGGATACCCTCTCGGCGCCAGCTGCAAGGCCGGAGCTGAACAAAACACCCTGATAACGACTGTGTTTAGTCTGTTCCTTCCGATTCCATGCAAGGCCACCAGGGTTGGCTGGAAGACTGTTTACTTAGTCTAGCAGGGCGAAGGACACTGTCTCAGCTGAACTATGGACACGCACACATATACTGATATTGATAAGCACTCACCGACGCATCACTCTCCCTACCCCGGATCCAACGCCACCTCCAACGCTTACCTCCCCTCTGATGTGGACATCGGGTCAGTTGGAGGCACAGTCGAAAGATTGCAGCGGTCCCAGATCAGATGTACACACTGCAACTCTTTCCCATGTTGCTTGTCTGTGTTTATTATGCTATGGTGTGTTGATATCTGTGCATTCCTGTATTATCCTTTTGTGTTACACATTTCAATGTTTTTTTCCTCGCTACCTAGCCTGACCTGTCTCCCCAATGTGATGTTTGTGTATTGTATGTACGGTCGGCAAGGTCTGTCATCTCGGTTGTGGGCAAAAGACCTGCAACTGACAAATAAAGGCTATCTCATCATCATCTCATCTCTCATCTCAAGGCGCTTTATATTCGACACAGCTGAACAGACACCACACTGAAATTTTACTGAATGACATTTTCTCATGTAAAACGCTGTATGCTTAAATGTAAAATTAACGCAATTTAAATTTTCCAAGAGAAAGGACTGAAAGACTAAAAAGAGTATGTTTAAAACAATAGTCTTCACTAAATTAAAGAGAAACATAGGTTTGTTGTCAACATCATTTAATTTAGTAGCTAAAGTTCAATATATAACAACTGACTTGCACCCTGTACATTTGTTGTCATAGAAGTTATCTTAATTGTCAACCGACTCGCCCATTAGGTGTTAACAACCCGGAGCTGATGCAAACTGGGCGAGCCCAACTATCATGGGAGGAGTGGCAGAGGTGCATACAGTTTGCATTTACTGTGGTCAACCAGGTCATTTCATTGCTTCTTGCCAAGAGCATCCATTGGTCACGTTACACCTGGCCTTCAGCAGCTGCATGTATCTCTACGTCTGACTATAGAGTAAGTGTGAGGCAGGAAAATATCCCCATAGCATTAGTACACAATTAACTAAAAGAAGGAATATGAAGCAAAACATTTGATCTCTAATCCAATAATAGCCTATAATAGCTTTATCACCAACCTGAACAATGTTGGAAAATAAGCAAATAAATAATTGTAAAGTGGCTGGTTTGATTCACACTAGAGTAACTTGTCTTAGAGATGTTTACTATGTTTTGAATGGACTAGGCCTATTTTTAAAATTAAGCAAAAGATACTGTATATTTACATGTAATGTAATGACAGAAGTGACAGTTTGAACATTTTCAGCAACGTAATGAACTCAGGAATGAAAGACATTGTGCAGTGGTGCCATCTAGCGGTGAGATTAATATTACAGGAATCCTAAAACGAGAAAAACATACGATTTCTTGTTGATTGTTGTTGCTTTTAATTAAATCAATGATTTTTACACAGCTGTACATGAAAATATTATAATTAATACACAATGTTGAAAACTAACTCACCAAAAAACAAAATCTAGCAAAGATACATAAAACTGTCACTTCATTTGAATCGCTCAGGTAATTAAACTTGAAATTCATATTTGCAAATCTAAAGATTTTACAATTGTTTTACATTCCTGCATTTTTTCTGTGCAGTCCTGTGAAATGAAACCTTTTGAATCACTGTTTTGTTGTAACAAGAGTAAAAAGCATCTTTTAGTTATTGTATTTATTTTGAACCTTTAAAGCAGTTTGTGGTAAATATAACAGACACTCTGTCACGGCCCTCGGTCGGTGACCCAGTGTTTTGTGTTTTGTATTATTATTGTTATGAATTGAACTTAAATTTGTTATGATTTTTCATTGCTAGTCTCTTGGTTTTTGTTTCTGTATTTCTAGTTCTGTAAGCTCTTTAGCATCTCCTTATTTCCAGTCTTTACGTTTTGTTAATGTGCCTTCCCTCTGTTCACTGTCTTGTCTCTCTGTGCCTTTACTGTGGGACACAAATTTCTTGTTTTCCAGTTTCCTGAGACCTTACTTTTTTTAGCTTCTAGTTATTATGCTTTATTTTCTTGTTACCCCTATTTCAGCTCTCTAGAGCGCAAGCTCGTTTAGTTCATCCCTCTGTGTCCTGCAAGTCCTGCATTTGGCACCTATCTCCTTCCTTCCACACAGCTGTAGCCTTTACACACACAGTTACTGAATTTGACTCATTTAAAAATTTAAAGGTAAACAAAATAATAACCACTGACCAAATTTAAAAAAGCAAAACAAAAGAAAAATAATATTAATAATGATAACAAAAAAACGCATTACAAAACTTAAATCTTCAGATAAAATGAACTGTTTTCATTTTGTTTATATCTATGTAAAAATGAAATATTTCTAATGCTCTGCTTTTTCCTTTAAATGTGGTGTCATATCATAATAAAAATTACTTGAAATGTGTATTGAAACAGAAAACATAAACCTACAATATATTTTTCACTACAGTTAACATTTTAATAACAGAACAGTGGTTTCTAGAATATATTTTTCATTTCATTATTGTTTTAATCCACAAAACTTCTTTTAGTTCTTTAAGAAAATGTCTTACAGTGAAATAAATACAACTAAATCTTTTTTTTTTACACCTTGAATCCTGTCTGGCAGCTTTGGCAATCAGAATTATGACCTCAGTGTCAGTCACTGTCATTTATTCAGCACCAGTGTTTTGATGGGTATTAGTACATCAACACTGAAATGGTTTAACTGTAAATAATAGCAAGAATAAAACAAAGCAGATCACAACAAAACTTGTACCATGACTTCATATATTTGAGTATGTTTGCCCTTTATGTTTACCTGGTTGTTGAATGTCCCTGACAGGCAAAGATGAAGACAAAGTGGCTACAGGACAGCAGCCCTGAATCCCTCCAACACCCTCCCGAAAAAACATATTGGACCACATTTGGTGCTCTGCTGGCGAGAAGCTCCAGCCCTCAGCCCTCCACCTCTGGCTTCCAGCGTAGACGACCGAAGGATGCCAATCAAGAGGTGAGTAGAAAGCATATTCATCAGCTCATAGACAATGTAAATGTTTTGACATCTTCTAAATCCTACAAAAACAAGAACTGAGTGGTGAAAAAATACAAACTGGCATTGTAGACAAACCAAGAGTTTTGACACACATTACTCCATCTCTAACAGGTAAACACTGCCCAGCCAGTGAGGAGCTCAAGCCCCCAGCCCTCCACCTCTGGTTTACACTTGAACCGTGACTGGAGAGCAAGGAGATCCAGCCCTCAGCCCTCCACCTCTGCCTTCAAGCGTGGGAGAGAGGAGGCTGACCAGGAAGAGGTGAGTAATCACAATCCTGCAAGCATCAGTGGTGAATATTTCAAGAAAAAAAATACTGTTATGTATTCACTGTATTCACTTCAGCTTTAAATGTTTGTTGTCTGATCTCACTGTGCTGCACACACACCATACCCGCAGTCATTAGTGGCTTATACAGTCTCTATTTCTGACCCCTTCTATGCACATTACTGCCACCTTCTGGCACTAGCAGCATGTAGCAGCACAGTATATTTGAACTCATGTTGGTTACATAAAGGTACATTTTGTTGCAGTTTGCTAACTATTTCAGTATTCACAAACCAATTACCACCCCCAGTGTGCATACAGAACTGACTTCTGTTGAAGTTATCTTTTTGAAAAATTAAAAGAAACTGCTAATGTAAGAATAATAGTCAGTATCTTAGGTGCTTAACATCAAGTGATATCTCACAGCTACCCCCTGGTCGACGAGTGAGGAGATCCAGCCCTCAGCCCTCCAGCTCTGGCTTCCTGTGTGGACGACAGGTGGGTGCTCATCAGGAGGTGAATAGAAAGTATATTGTATGCTCACAGAGAAGTACGTTCTAACATTTTCTAAATTCTACAAATACAAGATGTGAGTGATAAAAGAAGACTTATTTCTAAAACTGGCATTTTTAGACAAGCGAAGCCAGTCTAACCACAAGTTCTTCTAACAGGTAAACACCGCCCAGCCAGTGATGTGGTGCAACCCTCAGCCCTCCACCTCTGGTTTCAAGCGTGGGAGAGAGGAGGCTGATCAGGAAGAGGTGAGTAATCACAATGCTGTAAGCATCAGTGGTGAATATTTCAAGAAAAAAATACTGTTATGTATTCACTGTATTCACTTCAGCTTTAAATGTTTGTTGTCTGATCTCACTGTGCTGCACACACATCATACCCGCAGTCATTAGTGCCTTATACAGTCTCTATATGCACATTACTGCCACCTTCTGGTCCTGACAGCATGTAGCAGCACAGTATATTTGAACTCATGTTGGTCACATAAAGGTATCTTTTTTTTGCAGTTTGATGACTATTTCAATATTCACAAACTAATTACCATCCCCAGTGTGCATACAGAACTGACTTCTGTTGAAGTTATCTGTAGTATTTTTGAAAAAAATAAAAGAAACTGCTAACGTAAGAATAATAGTTAGCATTTTCGGTGCTTAACATCAAGTGATATCTCACAGCTACCCACTGGTCGGCCAGTGAGGAGATCCAGCCCTCAGCCCTCCAGCTCTGGCTTCCAGCATGGACGACAGGTGGGTGCTCATCAGGAGGTGAATAGAACGTATATTGTATGCTCACAGAGAAGTACATGTTTTAACATTTTCTAAATTCTACAAATACAAGATGTGAGTGATAAAAAAAAACACTTGTTTCTAAAACTGGCATTTTCAGATAAACGAAGATCATGTGGTCCAACCAGTCTTCTACCTCTTTTTACAACCCTGGAAGAGAGGAGGCTGACCAGGAAGAGGTGAGTAATCACAATGCTGTAAGCATCAGTGGTGAATATTTCAAGAAAAAAAAATACTGTCATGTATTCACTATATTCACTTCAGCTTTAAATGTTTGTCCTCTGATCTCTAATGACTGGAGCATTTTTAACCTGTTTGTTCCTTTTCGTTACTGCAGCAGGAACACCAAAGATTCCGGAGCGGGTACTACAGAGTCCAGACTCACACCGATGGGTCCCGCTCCACCGTGCGCTTCCCTTATTGTTTTCTACCAAAAATTGTTAATGTACTGGGTATGGTGTCGGGGTGGTGGAACAGGTCTTCATTTAGACCACAGATGGAGTATTTCTCACTCACTAATGGGCAGTCTCCATTAGAGAGTCTTTAAGTGGCAAATCCACCGGCCACACATTTCTTTACACATTTCTTTTTCTTCCTACCTACATAATTACTGCTAAGTTTAAAATATAGAGTAGTAATGATAAGTTATTCGAAATGTACTAATAGTACGCTCAGAATATCTCACCATTTCTTTTTGTTAACTTTAAAAAAAGCTTTTAGTGTTTAAGATACAGTAGTGATAAGTTTAGATTTAGATGTTCTGTCAATTCTGTTATAATCCTTCATTTACAATAAATTTTTGACTTTTCATGTTATGACATAAAACAAACAAAATAAAAACCAACTAATCTAATGGACCAGTTTTAGATTTTTATTGATTTGATGGGATGTTTCCAAAGGGTCGCGCCTATCTGTCTTTTAATGTTTTGTTTTATGTTTTCATTTATTTTATGTTTTTTAAGGTTAATAAAAATTTGCTAAAAGATTCAGTAAAGCCTTAACATTGTTTGCATTAAACTAATTCATTGTTTGGATTTTGAGAATATGGTTTCACTTCTTTATCAATCTGGAAACTGCCACTAATGAAAGAAAGCTCATGCTCAAACCATTATCTGCGCTGGTTTATTGATGAGTTTTGTTGTATTGCTAGTTCATTTTTCTCTCGCTCTCACAATGGTGTCATTCATTGACAAATGTACAAAGTAGAGAATGCCGCCGCCCGGTACACATTGCACCTGACCCCTATGGCGCCTCCTGCAGGAGGATAGGCCCATGTCCCTTTTTCAGGCTGTGCCCGGCCGGGTCCCAAGGACTAAGGCCCGGGCACCAGACACTCGCCCTCGGCCACCCTCCCTGGGCCTGGCTCCAGGGCAGAGCCCCGGTAACACTATCCTGGGCAGGGTGAACTGTTCCCTTGATATTGTATTCATATTGGTCTTCTGAACCTTTGTCTGGTTCCTCACCCAGGACATATTGGCCATGGGAGACCCTGCCGGGGTACCAAAGCACCCCGGACAACACAGCCCCTGGGATCCCTGGGACACAGAAACCCCTCCACTACTATAAGGTAGCTATTCGCAGAGGGGATGGTGTAGAGTGTAGCCTTAAAAAAATCCAGCAAAGGCCTGTCTATTTTAGCTAAAATCCTTATCATAAATGTCCTTTGTTTCGAAGTTCGAGGAGTCAATTTTAAGGAAGGGAAACAGTGAGTAAAGGCTGAGGTATGCCAAACACAAGAATTGGACTGAAAATCAGTGAACTCAATTCCTGTGGTAGGATATATATATTAACATGTGATTCAGAACCATAACATTTGAAAAATACCATAATGCAACATTAATAGTGAAACACATATAACAAAGTGGAAAAGGGTATAAAATCAAACAGGAAAAGTCAATAAATTTAGCCAAGTAGCTTTGCTATAGCAGCTAGTTATGTACAGAAGTTCCACCATTTGCGGGGATAGCAGAATAATACAACTTTGTACAGTCAGACAAGTAGCACTGAACTGCTGAAGTCATGAGATTAACTTTATTACCATTACCTTTTCTGTGGACAATACTCTCGTTGATGTGTGCAGTATCCTTTGTGTATGGAAAGCCTGAATATTGCAGTAATGGGAGATCGTTTTGTTTCAGATCGAGCTTCTCTTTGATGTGCTGATCCACATCGTTAGCATTCTGGTTCAGCAACATCCTCTGTTTTTCCTGATTCTTCACACTAGATGGAGCCATCTAGTGTGAAGCACTCCAAGCACTGAATGTTGTTCCAAATTTGATACTGAAATTAGAGATCAGCAGGTATAAAATCACCGCCCACTGACCATTCAGTTCTTTGGAAAATAGTGTCACCATTCCTGGAAGATCCCTCTGACCTCCTGCAAGCAATTTTGTTTTCAATTGCCAGGACAGGCCGGGCTTCGGCAACCCTCAAGGGTGCTTCGCAACCAGCGGGCCTTAACGCCGTTAAGATGCCGCCTAAGAGGAGTGTCACCATTCCTGGAAGATCCCTCTGACCTCCTGCAAGCAATTTTGTTTTCAATTGCCAGGACAGGGCGGGCTTCGGCAACCCTCAAGGGTGCTTCGCAACCAGCGGGCCTTAACGCTGTTAAGATGCCGCCTAAGAGGAGCAATGTTAATGAGGAGGAAGTGGAGGACATAAAGAAATCCCTAAACTTTATGTCTGAAGAAATAACAACAATTTCAAAACAACAAAAACTGATACTCAATTTAATGGATGATATTAAAGAACTAAGAAGGCAGAGCGAGGAAAAGGACAAGAAGATTGCTATGCTGGAAGGACGGGTGTCAGATCTGGAACAATATTCAAGAGTAAATGATGTGATAGTGACAGGACTGGAAACCAAGCATCAGACATATGCACGGGTAGCAGCATCAGAGAGAGGGGAGCCACCCGAGCAAGAGCTACGCTCTTTGGAAGAGCAGGTAATGGCCTTCTTTAAAAGCAAATGTATTCTAAATGGAGAGTAAAAATATTGAGGGATGCCATCCTCTTCCGAGGAAAAACAAAAATCAAATACCTGCCATTATCATTCGTTTTGTTAATAGAAAACAGAAAAAAGAACTGCTCAAGCAAGGAAGAAAGCTAAAAGGTACAAATGTTTATTTAAATGATCACCTAATCAAGAAAAATGCAGACATTGCAAGACAAGCAAGAATATTAAGAAAACAGAAGAAAATACAGTCAACTTGGACGTCAGACTGTAAAATATTTATTAAGTTAAATGGAACACCAGAGCAGGCTAAGGTTCTAGTCATCAAAGAGATGACGGAACTAGAAAAATATAACTGATAAATGCGAAGGAGTGCTAAATATGATGGGACCGTCCAAGTGCACAACCAACGCATATGTCTGACAATTTTCAACTAACAACTCATATAGATATTGAAAATAAGACATTGATGTATGACAGCAACATAGATCCTGATTGTAATTTCTTTAACAATAAGACAAATGAATGCAATTATTATACAAATGAGCAACTTAAAAAGGAATTCAAGGTAGAACAGGGTATAACAATGGTTCACTTTAATAGTCGAAGCTTATATGCAAACTTTCAATCCATCAAAGACTACATAACACAGTTTGAACAGCCATTCAATGTGATAGCCATATCGGAGACCTGGATAACTCCTGGAAAAGAAGAAGACTTTAAAATAAATGGATATGAATTCCTTCATGTAGACAGGATCAACAAGAAAGGAGGTGGAGTGGCACTTTACATTGATAAAAACCTAAAGTACGAAAGAATGGGAAGAATGACAACTGTTATTGATGGAGTGATGGAATGTTTATCAGTGGAAATAAGTATGGAAAAAAGGAAAAACCTAATTGTCAGTTGTATATATAGAACACCAGGATCTAAGATTGAGATATTTAAGGATAATATGGAGGACTTATTTACAAATATAAATCAGAAAAGAATGTTTATTTGTGGGGACTTTAATATTGACTTATTGAATCCAAATCATAATAAGAGTACAGAAGAATTTATTGATTCCATGTACAGCATGGGTTTATTTCCACTGATAACAAGACCGACCAGAATAACATCTCATTGTGCAACTCTATTAGATAATATATTTACAAATATAATAGAAGGAAATATAAAAAGTGGGCTGCTAATCAATGATATAAGTGACCATTTACCAGTCTTTGCATCTTATAATTGCCATTATAAAGTGAACAACGATGGACATAAGATTATACACAAAAGAATAAGAACAGAGAAGACATTAAATTGTCTTAGAAATGAACTTTTAAAGCAAGATTGGAATATTGTATATGAACAAACAGAAGTTAATAAAGCTTACTAAGGATTTTTAAGAACATTTAACACATTACTTGATAAAAACTGCCCAGTAATTGAAATCAATGGGAAACACAACTATGCAGGAAGACCATGGATGACTAAAGGACTACAAAATGCCAGCAAAAAAAAGAATACCCTATATCGAGAATTCATAAAAAAGAGAACAATAGAAACTGAAAGGAAGTATAAAACTTACAAAAATAAATTAACTAATATAATGAGATCCTGTAAAAGAGAGTATTACATTAAAAGGTTAGAACACAATAAAGATAACACAAGAGATATATGGAATGTATTAAACAGTATAATCAAAAATGAATCAAGGAATAAGGATTACCCTGGGTACTTTATAGAAGGGACAAGAAGTATTAATAACATGGAAGAGATAGTAAATGGCTTTAATGAATTCTTCGGAAACATAGGGCCAAAACTGGCAGAAGAAATAAAGGTTGATGGAATAGAAAGGGACACTGGTGAAAATATTGAAAGGAAAGTAGTAGTAGCTCAATGTTTTTAAGAGCAGTGGAAGAGAAAGAGATTTATGACATAGTTAGAGGACTTAAGAACAAAACCAGTACAGACTGGAATGATATTGATATGGTAACAGTAAAGACAGTTATTGATGGTATTGTGAAACCATTAAAATATACAACTTGTCGTTTCAAAAAGGAGTTTTTCCACAAAAAATGAAAGTTGCTAAAGTTATTCCCATTTACAAAACCGGTGAAAGGCATCATTTTACAAACTATAGACCAGTGTCAATACTCTCCCAGTTCTCTAAGATACTGGAAAAACTCTTCATAAAAAGATTTGACAGTTTTGTGGGAAAATATGAATTAATGACAGATAGTCAGTATGGGTTCAGAAGCAACAGATCAACAGCTTTGGCACTGATAGATTTAATGGAAAAGGTAACGGAATGTATGGATAATAAGAGGTATGCGCTCGGCGTTTTCTTAGATCTAAAGAAGGCGTTTGATACTGTTAATCATGAAATTCTATTAAAAAAACTGGAAAAGTACGGGTTTAGGGGAGTGGTTTTGGACTGGTTAAAAAGCTATGTAGGGAATAGGCAACAATATGTACAAATAAATGAATATAAATCTAATTTGATGGATATAGCTTGTGGAGTACCTCAAGGTTCAGTACTGGGTCCAAAAATGTTTATTATGTACTTAAATGATATCTGCAGAGTATCGGAGATTTTAAAGTTTGTAATATTTGCAGATGACACAAATATACTGTGTTCAGGTGTGGAATTGCCACAGGTTTTGGAGATGATCACACAGGAATTAACGATATTAAAGAAGTGGTTTGATATAAATAAATTATCATTGAATCTACATAAATCCAAATTTATGTTGTTTGGAAACCAAAAGAAAAACATCAAAGTAGAAATATGTGTTGACAATGTATATTTAGAAAGAGTAAATGAAATAAAATTTCTTGGGGTGATCATTGACCACAAGCTCTGTTGGAACCACACATTACTTATGTTCGGGGGAAATTGGCACGGGGCATTGCCGTCCTGGGGAAAGCAAAGCATATGTTGGATCAGAAAGCACTGCACATTTTATACTGTGCTTTACTACTGCCATATATGAGCTACTGTGTAGAGGTCTGGGGAAACACATACAAAAGTAACACACAAACAATAACTATAATACAGAAAAGGGCCATTAGATTAATAAATAATGTGGGGTACAGGGACCATACAAATGCACTCTTTGTCAAAATGCAAGCTATTAAATTTCAAGACTTGGTGAAGCTTAAAACAGCGCAAATAATGTATAAAGTAAGAAATAAATTGCTTCCAAAAGAAATCCGTAAATTGTTCATAGAAAGAGAAGGTGGGTATAACTTAAGAGGGAAATGGAATTTAAAAATACAAAGTGCTGGAACAACTGTAAGAACTATGTCTATCTCAATTGCAGGAGTTAAATTATGGAACAGTCTAACAGAAGAAATAAAAGACAGTAAAAACATAAAACAGTTTAAAGTAAAATATAAAAACCTAATTTTAAATAAGTATAAGAATGAAGAAAACGGGGTTAACCCAGGACGGTAATGTTGCTGGTAATGGTGTTGTGGTTCTTTTTTGTTTTTTTTGTTTTGGTTTGTTTGTTTTTCCATAACTTGTGTATCTGCAAATATACACATTCTGTATTTTTCATATGAAAGAAACTATACTGTGGTGGGGCTTGCTAATTTCTTGTTTTTGATTTATGTATGTTTTGTTTTGTTTTGCTTTACTTTTGTTTCATATGTTGTTTGTTTAATTTGAGACTAAAAGAAAAAAAATTAAATGAATGAGAGGTAAAACTTGAGGGGGTAGGGACAAATAAGTAAATACTTCTGCCTACTCCTTTTCAAACAATAATGGAATGATATTTTGTAATGATTGTGAAGGCACATGTTTGAAATGTTTGAAATAAAAACTGAACTGAAGATCATTACACAGCTCAACAGATAAAACTGTCTCTTAAAGATTGATTTAATGAAATACTTGATAATAATCCTTCTAATTGCTCTGTGCATTAAACACAGAGCAGTGATATTAAGTCTGCTAACTTAAACAGCATTGTTGTCAACATGGAGTTTGAAGGGGGTGTGACGGCAGCCTTTTCCATGGTGGCATTCACTGAGGAGATTTGTAAGCGAAAAACAACCATTTACGGCAGCAAGGTAGGACTGTAATTAATGTCTCTGGGAAAGATGAGAATGAGAGACTGAAGAAAATCACATAGAAACACATTAATTAGCAAATGAATTATATAAAAGTAAAAGTGTGAATGCTTACAGATACAGAAGGTAAGAAACATTATATATCACAGCACTGTTAATCCTTATAGACCCTGTAACGGTTCAAACTGTTAGGAGCATATTATTTACTTCATAGGACAAAGGCACTCTTCTGCATCATAAAGCAGAACCGCAGACCAAAATCACCCATTCCATAATATGTTGAAATATGGTTTAACAATGATATGTTATTATAATTAGGGATTTCCTGCCTCGTCATACTTTCACAGAAATCTGTGTATTTTCATGTTTTTTTATGACCATTTGATTTAAAAACTATTATATTTTAGCAATTCCTTATTTCAGCGGTCCCCAACCTTTTTTGCGCGACGGACCGGTTCATGCCCGACAATATTTTCACGGACCGGCCTTTAAGGTGTCACAGATAAATACAACAAAATAAAACTAGTACCGGTACCGAAAAAAAGAAGATTTATTCATAACACACGTGAAAAGACCAAGGAAAACCGAGTTAATGATAAAAACGATAACAAAATAACGCTGAAAACCGATAAAAACATTGAAAACCATACATTTCACACCTGAGCCTCAACTCTCGCGGCCCGGTACCAAACGACTCACGGACCGGTACCGGTCCGAGGCCCGGGGGTTGGGGACCGCTGCCTTATTTGATAAAACTGATTCAGTTGTTTTACAATACTTTCAATTTTGCTTTGTCCTGTTTTTGAGGGTGTCCAAAGTTTCAATATTCAGACAAAAACTTTTTTGATAAAACCAGTTCGATGAGCTATCATTCATACTACTGATGTGCGGCTGATGAAATGATATCTCCTTGAATCTTTAGTATTTGGATTTGATAAACATAGAATTAAGTTTGTTACTAAAATTCAGCTCTTTCCTACATAATGAACTGGATCTTCTCAGGGCGAGCTCTCATGCAATGGCCACGAGATCCATGTGTTCAACTTCCTGACCCAGAAATCCAGAAAGCACACAGCAGACTATAACAGGCAGTTCGGTATGAGTGGACACGGTGGAGCAGACTACTGCCTTATGCATGCCTTCATTTCTGCTGTGGCAGTGAGTGCTCATTACTCTTTTTTTAAAATTTTTTAAATATCTAATTTTAGATAAGATTTGTTGTTGCTGTGTTCTACTTCCACTTGAGATTGTCTGTATTTGCTTTTATTGTACCGGTGATGCAGGACTTAAAGGATGCATGTGTCGTATCTATGTGTATCTGCTCTGTGATGGCTAATTTTTGTTTTCATATATCTTTATATGCATGCAGAACAATGATCCATCACTGATACGGTCTGGTCCTGTGGAGACACTGCAGAGGCATTTGCTGGTGTTTGAAGCTGAGCGCTCACGACTAGAGAGCAGAGTGCTGCACTGTGGGGACATTAAACAGAGCTAAAAAAAAATACCTACAACATTTTTTTAGCATATTTTGTTATAGCTTCTTAATAAATCAGTGTAGTAATACCTATATTGTTAGTTATTGAACAAAACTATTAAACTTTCTCATTTGTCAATTACTAGATTTATATACACACACTGACATATATAACAAGGACTTTTTTCTAGTGAAGCAAAGATGTCCTGAGAACGTATGATGATTAATGACAATGACACTCACTTCCTAAAATGATTACATAACTGATTCATGTCAGAAAAAGAAATATTAATTTCAAAGGACTACCTGGTTTAATAAATGCTAAATAAAATCTGTTTTTAGTCTTGTGTCTTTAGTTTCCACATTTTTTTTTTTCTTCCACACACTATCACGCTACAAAACCTGACACTAGTTTTGAGGCAGTAGGACATGGAAAATATGTACTATTTAAAGAAAATAGTCATCTTGAATTTAATGGCAACCGCACTCAAATTTTGAGACAGTGTGTCACATCCAGTCTTCAGCACCTGGACTCTTCTGCTCCAAAGCCATGCTATTGTAAGACATGCTGTTTGCCATCGCTTTGCTGAAATGTGAAACCTCTTCCATAAAAAAGATGTTTGGATGAAAGCGTATGATGCTCTGAAACCTGTAATCTTTTTTTTTTTTGGTCCCAATAATTTATTACATTTTGACATTAGGACTAATGGAGTACATGAGACCTCAGTTATTAATGAAAACATGAATTTCACAACTTATCACACCACTTTACAACTGCTCATTGAGGCAAATAGGTAGGGAAATATTGGGTGAATGAACGGGCACAAGCACAGGACTCTGTCAGATCTTTATGTAACAAGAAAGATTATTTACACAACACCAAGACACTAAAGAAGTCACTTGGATGAGTGATGAAATGTTTCTTCCAATGAAAACGCTACATCCAGATGAACAGAATCAACTTTTGGGGATGCAGAACACCAAGTGCAGTAAAAAGTGATATTTTTTTAATTAAAAATAATTTTTTAAATGGAGGCTGTATGATAAAAAAGTATTTCTATACTATAAATTAAAACAAAAAGACATTTTAAAGTGGCACATGGCAGCAGGTTTCTATGTAACAAAATTATGTTGTGATTCCATTGTTGCTATCGTTACCGTTTAAAGTAACATAAGATATATGAAACACAACAAGGAAAGGTCTTCACCATTTCAATCCAGAGCTTGGAGAGAAATTGACTATCACAGCGGTTGCAAAGCAAGGATTTACTAGAAAGCAGAAATTTGTTGGATTGCAAAACCACTGACCATCGACTGACAGCATGGGAAAAGTAAGTGCATGAATAAATGAATGAATAAGTTCTTCAAGTCATTTGTTTTTGAATCAGGTGTTTAAACTTGAAATTCATATTTGCAAATCTAAAGATTTTACAATTGTTTTACATTCCTGCATTTTTTCTGTGCAGTCCTGTGAAATGAAACCTTTTGAATCACTGTTTTGTTGTAACAAGAGTAAAAAGCATTTTTTAGTTATTGTATTTATTTTGAACCTTTAAAGCAGTTTGTGGTAAATATAACAGACACTCTGTCACGGCCCTCGGTCGGTGACCCAGTGTTTTGTGTTTTGTATTATTATTGTTATGAATTGAACTTAAATTTGTTATGATTTTTCATTGCTAGTCTCTTGGTTTTTGTTTCTGTATTTCTAGTTCTGTAAGCTCTTTAGCATCTCCTTATTTCCAGTCTTTACGTTTTGTTAATGTGCCTTCCCTCTGTTCACTGTCTTGTCTCTCTGTGCCTTTACTGTGGGACACAAATTTCTTGTTTTCCAGTTTCCTGAGACCTTACTTTTTTTAGCTTCTAGTTATTATGCTTTATTTTCTTGTTACCCCTATTTCAGCTCTCTAGAGCGCAAGCTCGTTTAGTTCATCCCTCTGTGTCCTGCAAGTCCTGGATTTGGCACCTATCTCCTTCCTTCCACACAGCTGTAGCCTTTACACACACACAGTTACTGAATTTGACTCATTTAAAAATTTAAAGGTAAACAAAATAATAACCACTGACCAAATTTAAAAAAGCAAAACAAAAGAAAAATAATATTAATAATGATAACAAAAAAACGCATTACAAAACTTAAATCTTCAGATAAAATGAACTGTTTTCATTTTGTTTATATCTATGTAAAAATGAAATATTTCTAATGCTCTGCTTTTTCCTTTAAATGTGGTGTCATATCATAATAAAAATTACTTGAAATGTGTATTGAAACAGAAAACATAAACCTACAATATATTTTTCACTACAGTTAACATTTTAATAACAGAACAGTGGTTTCTAGAATATATTTTTCATTTCATTATTGTTTTAATCCACAAAACTTCTTTTAGTTCTTTAAGAAAATGTCTTACAGTGAAATAAATACAACTAAATCTTTTTTTTTTTACACCTTGAATCCTGTCTGGCAGCTTTGGCAATCAGAATTATGACCTCAGTGTCAGTCACTGTCATTTATTCAGCACCAGTGTTTTGATGGGTATTAGTACATCAACACTGAAATGGTTTAACTGTAAATAATAGCAAGAATAAAACAAAGCAGATCACAACAAAACTTGTACCATGACTTCATATATTTGAGTATGTTTGCCCTTTATGTTTACCTGGTTGTTGAATGTCCCTGACAGGCAAAGATGAAGACAAAGTGGCTACAGGACAGCAGCCCTGAATCCCTCCAACACCCTCCCGAAAAAACATATTGGACCACATTTGGTGCTCTGCTGGCGAGAAGCTCCAGCCCTCAGCCCTCCACCTCTGGCTTCCAGCGTAGACGACCGAAGGATGCCAATCAAGAGGTGAGTAGAAAGCATATTCATAAGCTCATAGACAATGTAAATGTTTTGACATCTTCTAAATCCTACAAAAACAAGAACTGAGTGGTGAAAAAATACAAACTGGCATTGTAGACAAACCAAGAGTTTTGACACACATTACTCCATCTCTAACAGGTAAACACTGCCCAGCCAGTGAGGAGCTCAAGCCCCCAGCCCTCCACCTCTGGTTTACACTTGAACCGTGACTGGAGAGCAAGGAGATCCAGCCCTCAGCCCTCCACCTCTGCCTTCAAGCGTGGGAGAGAGGAGGCTGACCAGGAAGAGGTGAGTAATCACAATCCTGTAAGCATCAGTGGTGAATATTTCAAGAGAAAAAATACTGTTATGTATTCACTGTATTCACTTCAGCTTTAAATGTTTGTTGTCTGATCTCACTGTGCTGCACACACACCATACCCGCAGTCATTAGTGGCTTATACAGTCTCTATTTCTGACCCCTTCTATGCACATTACTGCCACCTTCTGGCACTAGCAGCATGTAGCAGCACAGTATATTTGAACCCATGTTGGTTACATAAAGGTACATTTTGTTGCAGTTTGCTAACTATTTCAGTATTCACAAACCAATTACCACCCCCAGTGTGCATACAGAACTGACTTCTGTTGAAGTTATCTTTTTGAAAAAATAAAAGAAACTGCTAATGTAAGAATAATAGTCAGTATCTTAGGTTCTTAACATCAAGTGATATCTCACAGCTACCCCCTGGTCGACGAGTGAGGAGATCCAGCCCTCAGCCCTCCAGCTCTGGCTTCCTGTGTGGACGACAGGTGGGTGCTCATCAGGAGGTGAATAGAAAGTATATTGTATGCTCACAGAGAAGTACGTTCTAACATTTTCTAAATTCTACAAATACAAGATGTGAGTGATAAAAGAAGACTTATTTCTAAAACTGGCATTTTTAGACAAGCGAAGCCAGTCTAACCACAAGTTCTTCTAACAGGTAAACACCGCCCAGCCAGTGATGTGGTGCAACCCTCAGCCCTCCACCTCTGGTTTCAAGCGTGGGAGAGAGGAGGCTGATCAGGAAGAGGTGAGTAATCACAATGCTGTAAGCATCAGTGGTGAATATTTCAAGAAAAAAATACTGTCATGTATTCACTGTATTCACTTTAGCTTTAAATGTTTGTTGTCTGATCTCTAATGACTGGAGCATTTTTAACCTGTTTGTTCCTTTTCGTTACTGCAGCAGGAACGCCAAAGATTCCGGAGCGGGTACTACAGAGTCCAGACTCACACCGATGGGTCCCGCTCCACCGTGCGCTTCCCTTATTGTTTTCTACCAAAAATTGTTAATGTACTGGGTATGGTGTCGGGGTGGTGGAACAGGTCTTCATTTAGACCACAGATGGAGTATTTCTCACTCACTAATGGGCAGTCTCCATTAGAGAGTCTTTAAGTGGCAAATCCACCGGCCACACATTTCTTTACACATTTCTTTTTCTTCCTACCTACATAGTTACTGCTAAGTTTAAGATATAGAGTAGTAATGATAAGTTATTCGAAATGTACTAATAGTACGCTCAGAATATCTCACCATTTCTTTTTGTTAACTTTAAAAAAAGCTTTTAGTGTTTAAGATACAGTAGTGATAAGTTTAGATTTAGATGTTCTGTCAATTCTGTTATAATCCTTCATTTACAATAAATTTTTGACTTTTCATGTTATGACATAAAACAAACAAAATAAAAACCAACTAATCTAATGGACCAGTTTTAGATTTTTATTGATTTGATGGGATGTTTCCAAAGGGTCGTGCCTATCTGTCTTTTAATGTTTTGTTTTATGTTTTCATTTATTTTATGTTTTTTAAGGTTAATAAAAATTTGCTAAAAGATTCAGTAAAGCCTTAACATTGTTTGCATTAAACTAATTCATTGTTTGGATTTTGAGAATATGGTTTCACTTCTTTATCAATCTGCAAACTGCCACTAATGAAAGAAAGCTCATGCTCAAACCATTATCTGCGCTGGTTTATTGATGAGTTTTGTTGTATTGCTAGTTCATTTTTCTCTCGCTCTCACAATGGTGTCATTCATTGACAAATGTACAAAGTAGAGAATGCCGCCGCCCGGTACACATTGCACCTGACCCCTATGGCGCCTCCTGCAGGAGGATAGGCCCATGTCCCTTTTTCAGGCTGTGCCCGGCCAGGTCCCAAGGACTAAGGCCCGGGCACCAGACACTCGCCCTCGGCCACCCTCCCTGGGCCTGGCTCCAGGGCAGAGCCCCGGTAACACTATCCTGGGCAGGGTGAACTGTTCCCTTGATATTGTATTCATAGGGGTCTTCTGAACCTTTGTCTGGTTCCTCACCCAGGACAAATTGGCCATGGGAGACCCTGCCGGGGTACCAAAGCACCCCGAACAACACAGCCCCTGGGATCCCTGGGACACAGAAACCCCTCCACTACTATAAGGTAGCTATTCGCAGAGGGGATGGTGTAGAGTGTAGCCTTAAAAAAAATCCAGCAAAGGCCTGTCTATTTTAGCTAAAATCCTTATCATAAATGTCCTGTTTCAAAGTTCGAGGAGTCAATTTTAAGGAAGGGAAACAGTGAGTAAAGGCTGAGGTATGCCAAACACAAGAATTGGACTGAAAATCAGTGAACTCAATTCCTGTGGTAGGATATATATATTAACATGTGATTCAGAACCATAACGTTTGAAAAATACCATAATGCAACATTAATAGTGAAACACATATAACAAAGTGGAAAAGGGTATAAAATCAAACAGGAAAAGTCAATAAATTTAGCCAAGTAGCTTTGCTATAGCAGCTAGTTATGTACAGAAGTTCCACCATTTGCGGGGATAGCAGAATAATACAACTTTGTACAGTCAGACAAGTAGCACTGAAAATGTCCAACTGCTGAAGTCATGAGATTAACTTTATTACCATTACCTTTTCTGTGGACAATACTCTCGTTGATGTGTGCAGTATCCTTTGTGTATGGAAAGCCTGAATATTGCAGTAATGGGAGATTGTTTTGTTTCAGATCGAGCTTCTCTTTGATGTGCTGATCCACATCGTTAGCATTCTGGTTCAGCAACATCCTCTGTTTTTCCTGATTCTTCACACTAGATGGAGCCATCTAGTGTGAAACACTCCAAGCACTAAATGTTGTTCCAAATTTGATACTGAAATTAGAGATCAGCAGGTATAAAATCACCGCCCACTGACCATTCAGTTCTTTGGAAAATAGTGTCACCATTCCTGGAAGATCCCTCTGACTTCCTCCAAGCAATTTTGTTTTCAGATCATTACACAGCTCAACAGATAAAACTGTCTCTTAAAGATTGATTTAATGAAATACTTGATAATAATCCTTCTAATTGCTCTGTGCCTTAAACACAGAGCAGTGATATTAAGTCTGCTAACTTAAACAGCATTGTTGTCAACATGGAGTTTGAAGGGGGTGTGACGGCAGCCTTTTCCATGGTGGCATTCACTGAGGAGATTTGTAAGCGAAAAACAACCATTTACGGCAGCAAGGTAGGACTGTAATTAATGTCTCTGGGAAAGATGAGAATGAGAGACTGAAGAAAATCACATAGAAACACATTAATTAGCAAATGAATTATATAAAAGTAAAAGTGTGAATGCTTACAGATACAGAAGGTAAGAAACATTATATATCACAGCACTGTTAATCCTTATCGACCCTGTAACAGTTCAAACTGTTAGAAGCATGTTATTTACTTCATAGGACAAAGGCACTCTTCTGCATCATAAAGCAGAACCGCAGACCAAAATCACCCATTCCATAATATGTTGAAATATGGTTTAACAATGATATGTTATTATAATTAGGGATTTCCTGCCTCGTCATACTTTCACAGAAATCTGTGTATTTTCATGTTTTTTTAATGACTAGGGATGGGTATCGTTTAGGTTTTATCCGATACCGGTGCCAAACCGGTACTTTTGAAACGGTGCCAGTGCTTAAACGGTGCTCAAACCGGTGCTTAAAGAATGGAGAACACAAAATTGGTCCAAAAACCTCTCATGTTCAGCTGTTTTTTTGTAAAAAGATAACAATGTTAGCCTTTTCTGCAGCTATGGGGCATATATGGTATCGCTCTTGGCTGGAAGCAGTGCTTAAACAATGGAAAAAACACCAACTTTGTCCAAAAACCTCTCATGTTTAACTGTTTTCCACTTTTTTTTTGGTCATTTTAGCCTTTTTGGCCAGGGTGAAGGGAGCATCTGCCATCAAACAAGAAGACAGCCGCATGTAGCTATGATGATGTTTGCTAGTTCACCTTACATGCATTACTGTAATAACGTGGTTAGCCTACTCAACGTAAATTACACACGAACAACATTAAGCTACTCACGCAGAGAAGAACAGCTGCTGCTGCCATCAAATACGGTGCATTTCTCGGCTTTTAAAAAAAACGCTATGCATCGCCAGGTGTTTCATCAGATTCGAGGTGTTAGCTACTTTGCACAGTATCACCTTAAAGCACTTGTTGCAGGCTGCTGAGTTTGCATCTTTTGCTGTGAAGTACAGCCAGACTTTTGACCGCTTCGCCTTGGGCATTTTTAATCTGTTGCTCTGCTCTAAAAGAACGTACGTACCTGGACCCGCCTACTATCCTCGGAAACGTAAAATGATTGGCTAGAATCTAAAGTGTATCACAGCTCAGGAAAAAAAAGCACCGAAATAAAGCACCGAAATGTGCGCTGCTTTTCGGTCTGGTTACTACCGTTTATGTCAGAACCGGTGCCATCATGGCACCGGATACTGGTACCCATCCCTATTTATGACCATTTGATTTAAAAACTATTATATTTTAGCAATTCCTTATTTGATAAAACTGATTCAGTTGTTTTACAATACTTTCAATTTTGCTTTGTCCTGTTTTTGAGGGTGTCCAAAGTTTCAATATTCAGACAAAAACTTTTTTGATAAAACCAGTTCGATGAGCTATCATTCATACTACTGATGTGCGGCTGATGAAATGATATCTCCTTGAATCTTTAGTATTTGGATTTGATAAACATAGAGTTAAGTTTGTTACTAAAATTCAGCTCTTTCATACATAATGAACTGGATCTTCTCAGGGCGAGCTCTCATGCAATGGCCACGAGATCCATGTGTTCAACTTCCTGACCCAGAAATCCAGAAAGCACACAGCAGACTATAACACTACCAGGCAGTTCGGTATGAGTGGACACGGTGGAGCAGACTACTGCCTTATGCATGCCTTCATTTCTGCTGTGGCAGTGAGTGCTCATTAATCTTTTTTTATTTTTTTAAATATCTAATTTTAGATAAGATTTGTTGTTGCTGTGTTCTACTTCCACTTGAGATTGTCTGTATTTGCTTTTCTTGTACCGGTGATGCAGGACTTAAAGGATGCATGTGTCGTATCTATGTGTATCTGCTCTGTGATGGCAAATTTTTGTTTTCATATATCTTTATATGCATGCAGAACAATGATCCATCACTGATACGGTCTGGTCCTGTGGAGACACTGCAGAGTCATTTGCTGGTGTTTGAAGCTGAGCGCTCACGACTAGAGAGCAGAGTGCTGCACTGTGGGGACATTAAACAGAGCTAAAAAATAAATACCTACAACATTTTTTTTTTAGCATATTTTGTTATAGCTTCTTAATAAATTAGTGTAGTAGTACCTATATTGTTAGTTATTGAACAAAACTATTAAACTTTCTCATTTGTCAATTACTAGATTTATATACACACACTGACATATATAACAAGGACTTTTTTCTAGTGAAGCAAAGATGTCCTGAGAACGTATGATGATTAATGACAATGACACTCACTTCCTAAAATGATTACATAACTGATTCATGTCAGAAAAAGAAATATTAATTTCAAAGGACTACCTGGTTTAATAAATGCTAAATAAAATCTGTTTTTAGTCTTGTGTCTTTAGTTTCCACATTTTTTCTTTCTTCCACACACTATCACGCTACAAAACCTGACACTAGTTTTGAGGCAGTAGGACATGGAAAATATGTACTATTTAAAGAAAATAGTCATCTTGAATTTAATGGCAACCACACTCAAATTTTGAGACAGTGTGTCACATCCAGTCTTCAGCACCTGGACTCTTCTGCTCCAAAGCCATGCTATTGTAAGACATGCTGTTTGCCATCGCTTTGCTGAAATGTGAAACCTCTTCCATAAAAAAGATGTTTGGATGAAAGCGTATGATGCTCTGAAACCTGTAATCTTTTTTTTTTTTGGTCCCAATAATTTATTACATTTTGACATTAGGACTAATGGAGTACATGAGACCTCAGTTATTAATGAAAACATGAATTTCACAACTTATCACACCACTTTACAACTGCTCATTGAGGCAAATAGGTAGGGAAATATTGGGTGAATGAACGAGCACAAGCACAGGACTCTGTCAGATCTTTATGTAGCAAGAAAGCTTATTTACACAACACCAAGACACTGAAGAAGTCACTTGGATGAGTGATGAAACGTTTCTTCCAATGAAAACGCTTCAATCTCACTGACCTCCCAGCCCATTGTTCCTTCAGTGGTGCTGATTTCAGTCATTATGCAAATGTACTGTTTATAAGATTGGGGAAACCTGCAGTCAGCTGAGACTGAAGACATCACTTGGATGAGTGATAAAATGTTTCTCCCACTGAAAACGCTACGTCCAGATGAACAGAATCAGCTTTTGGGGAGTTCTTCATCTGTCCATTCTGCTGCAAAAACAATAATGACATTTATGTTTTGTGAATTGATCTGTTTCAATACAACTTTGTAATGGGACTTGTGATCAAGGCCTTTGTTATAAGCCAGGCAGATATCAGTGTCTTTAATTTTCTTTATAAATAATTCTAGACCATTTCTCTCATAATCAACATCAGCATAAAGGAAGGCAACCCATTTCCAGTTGAATTCCCTCAAAATGCTAAAAAGTCAGGTCAGCTATATCTTTATTGGGATGCATTGCTCTCAAGAAAGATGGAAAAATCTGTTTTCTTGAAAAAATTGAACTGGTAGCTTCATAACTGACCTGTTAAAGAAGTAAAAGAGAAATGTCAACATAATCAGCTCAGTAACATAAATCTATATTGTATAAGTCCCAACCACTGCTATCACTTTGGACAAATTCTTGTGTGGTTCTTCCAGAGGTCGGATTAAACCAACTATTAAAAAATAGGTTAAAAGCCCCTGGGAAATTGACAGTATCTGTGCAATGGTCAAATATTTCATAGCCAAGAGACACATTTGGCAGTAGTTTGGTAGAATTGTTGATTTCTTCTGCAGAGAGATGAAGAAGAGTGATAAATTCAGTTTTAATACTTATTAAACACAGTAAATAATTGAAATTTTGGGCATCCCTCAACAGTTATGATCAATTAATATAGGAAGATGGCTGTAGTGAAAGATGTAGCTATGCAAAGTGAACAAACTGGGTGGGTGGCTCCAGCAGATCCAGGCAACAACATCCGAGAACTCTGTGCCGAAGAGCGCAGGACTAGGAAGATACTGTGTAGGACCCTCAAGCTCCCAATCCTCTGATATAGGACCTGAGCCTGAAGGGTAGACCACCTGCAGGGCGGAGACTTTTTTTTTTTTTTGTCCCGGTCCAGTCCTCCTTCTCTGCAGTGATGAATGTAATGTGTTACCGTAATCACATTTTTCAATAATATAGAAATGTAATGTGTTGTATTACTGTATTATATTCAGTAATTACATTACAGTTACAATCAGGAGTCATGCGAACACTAGAATTACAAAGGATCCTAAATATCGGCACTCCAAGCTGACAGAAAGAAAAAAAATGAAATAACATTTTTTCAACCTGTGCACTTAAGCTACAGTCAGTTGTTTTCAGTTCATGTGCAGGAGGAGGAAAATTGTAGAACAGTGATGAGGACAATACTTTTATTTTTATTTCACAAAAGGACAAGAGTACAATGATAAGTTGCAAACTTCATCCAAGAAAGAAACAACTGCGTGAAACTGATAACTCAACTTCAGCTCTTTGCAAGATTTAAACAGTATTCTACCACAAAGCTAGCCAAGAATCCAGAAAGATGTTAAAGCTGATTGTGTGGCAGCCCCAGTCCAGGAGCCAGAGCCTGATCTTTAACAGATAACAAAAGGCAGTGATGAGCAGTTAGGCTTGCAGCCTCCGTTTCTACCTGCTCATGTTTATACAGTAAAATTACTGAAATATTGAAGTGTAACAAATGCATTAAAAAAGGAAAAACAAGAACAAAAATAAAGAAAAGTAGCGTCCACTGATGAACTAAACATTTAGACATAGGAAACCTGTACATGATAAATTTATAAAATATTTTTAATGTAATCTCATTATCCTCCAACATCAAAATAAGTCAGTTCCTATTCCTATTATATGTTCAGGTATTTCTTTACCACTTATCTATTAAAGATCAATTAACTTAATTCTTATCATGTTTTTAATGATATTTAATATAAACAAAATAATATTTGTTACACAAAACTTTTAAATATATATTTTAAAGACCAACATTTAGATCATTGTGTATGTGATGTGAAGTTATTCTTTGAAACAATCACCACCCTATCCTCTTTTAAAGAGGACCTATTATTACCAGAATACAGAGACTGAAATCCTCTGTCTATATCAACGAATATTTACTCGAGACATCTCCTGATTAATTGATTTGGTATAACTCTGAATGAGACCTTGGAAGTGCTGCTGTGTGTTTTTGTGAGATTGAAAAATTACAATGTAACATTTGGGAAAGAAATACCACAGCAAAAAGCAGTAGAGACTGGAGAGCACTGCCAGGCTCTGCAGAGGCTTTATGTGCTTCCCATGATAAAGGATTCTCCCAGTGGCATAGATGATCCAGGTGAGCATCAGCAGGAGGAGACAAAAGGTTATTGCTTTGGCTTCATTATAATTTTTTGGGAGGTCTTTTCCCATATAGGAGAAAACAAAGCAAAGAGCACACAATGATAAAGGTAAAACTAGAGAAGCAGATGCTGCTTTAAAATCAGTCTCACAGTAAAGTATAATTTTTTTTGAGTTCCAGGACATGTCAATGTTAGGTCTTGGGGGGGGGCATATGTAAAGTTAATAAGAAGAAAGATTGCCTGTGTCACAAACACCACAGCAATGAACATCCACTGCCCGTGATATTTCATCCACCAGCTGTACAGCACTGGGAACTTGGTAGCTGTTTTGAAAATGCACACAATTAGAAATGCACGTACAACAAAGCATGCTAAGCAAATGGTGAAGAATAAAAAAAATGGTAAATATCTTAAGATACAAAAAGCATCTGTTGGTTTGCCAAAATAAAAAAATACACTAAGACTAGACAGACTGAGACAACCTAGAATCAGAAAGCACATTGGTCCTCCAGCAGATTTGACAACAGGTGTGTCGTAGTTAAGGGCAAAGAGAACAGACAAGGCCAGTGAGATGAACACCAAGATAAAGGCACCAACCATGATCCCTATAGCCCAAATGTCTGTAAATGGTGTATACTCCACCACCCGCAGACTGCATGATGTACTTCCTTCTTCAGACCATTCTGTGTCTTTACAGGTGATGCACTTGGAGGGATTGTCTGTTTCACAAGAGAGATGGGCAGAAAAGAAGCATATGGTCATCTTTAAAGTAGACCCATGATACCTTTCTCCATTGTTTGAGAGTTCATACATGTATGTTTGTGTTTGTATTTAGACACACAATTATTAGTCATTTAGTTAGTCATTAGTCGTCAGTAGTCAGTTATCAGTAGTCGCAAGCACAAGATTTTGTAAAATTCAGACTGATCAACTTGTAAGCACAGCTTATGATTGAAAAACTAGATCTACTATTGTGCCCTTAAATAAGCAAATATTTAACGTATTGTTTAACAAATGTTTATTTCTTCTGATGTTTGTCCCATCCATTGTCATGTTACAGTTCTCATGACCTCCGTGGTGGCAAGCGGTAGAAAAGGTGTCCATCGGCACAAAATTTTATTTATGGAAATGATATGTGGTACAGCCAATCAGAAAGTGGGCTTAGAGGAAGAGATAACATAATATTGTTGATGAACTGAGCCATACCAACATTCAAGCAAAGATTGTGAACCATGCAAAATTGCTTTAAAAATAACAAGAATTTAAAAATTAAAGCTTCAAAGGTGTTTATGTCTGTTTAAACTACAAACATTTGACCTGTGATACACTATGCTCTCTAAAGATTTTCCTTCATGTTAAACCTGCCCTGTACTTTACAGTTTGCAGCTATACACCTTAGTGTAAATCTATCACGACTAATAATTGGCTGCTTTTATATGAGCAGTGGCTGGAACAAAAATGGAAGACTATGGCTTAGTCTATATGAAAACAATAATAGTCTTTAAAAAGCATAACTTTAGCTTCCATTACAAGTGACAGCACTACTTTCACTCTTTTTCTACTGTCATTCAAAAACAGTTTACCTGTGCTGTTGATATAAGTCCCACGTGGACAAATTGTGCAACTGAAGCAACACTTGTGGATTCCAAGTTGTGTTTTCTTGTAGCCTATTTTACATTCTTCAGAACACACTGAAGTTGGTACCTACACAAGAATATTGGGTGTAAAAAGGTCAGAAAGAAGATACTGCACTTCCCTACCATTTACTGTAACGGTAAATTACGGGGAAAGTACCAGTCATTAAATATATTCACACAGGTTTTTTGAATTTCTAAAATTGTTTTGTAACATGTAAAAGTATTTGCCTGTTATATCTAAACAGCCATGCAAATCACCTTATGAACACCTACAACTGGTAGCTGCTGTGTGCTTATATCTAGGTAGAAGTCTAAAAAACTAAATTGCTAAAACTTAATTTTATTATTAATCTTTGTGTTGAAAAAACAAATAAAAAAACTTCTTATTACTACTACGTACTTGTGCACTTGTATGCCACTGAATTTTGGTGTCGTTGATGAAGAAATGGAATGATGGATGACAAGTATAATAGCCCACTTCCTGCACATCACCACTGGGGCCCCAAAAAACGACTGAGTGGGATCCAAACATGGGGTCACCATTCTCATCAAACTGAATGGTTTGGTTTAAAAGGGTAAAATTTGTCTTCCTCAACTCTGTAAGAACCTGATGTTGGAACACAACAGTAACACTGAGTTCACAATGACTGAGGTTTGGACAAACACAATTTGCTTAACCTAATAATTCTGTCGTTTTTATTATTATTTAACTACAGGTTTAACTAACTCTGAGATTCCAGTTAGCTTATCACATACTTCATATACACTATCACTGGTTTTACTACGGATAAGAACAATTATTCACTCTTAGATCATTTTCAAAAAGTAAAGTGAGAAATGATCAAATAATTAGAATGCTTACCATAGGGGGGTAGACTGTAATATTGTCTTTACATCCATCAGCTCCACATTGTAACATATTGTGTAAGGCATGAGCAATGGAATACACGGCAGAATAAACAGGAAAAGAGAATGATGGATCTGCATCAATGATTTCCTCAGCAGTCAGGCTACTGCAGTTGCAAACCTGATTACAAAACTTCTGTTGCTCTGCATTTTCACAGTGATTCTTGGCCTTGAAAGAATGAATGAACTCACTAAAACCAGGTATTGACATTTTAGGCTGAGCAACCCCAAGTACAGTGCCAATATTTTTGCTTCCTTGTATCTGGTCAATTATTTTTTTGTTTAGGGACCATGTATCAGTTGCTATCCACACCTTGTTTGTAACATTTTCTCTTTTTACTGACTCCATGAGTTCTTCAACAGTCCATTCAGGTGCAAAAACAATAATGATATTAATGTTTTTTGCATCAATCTGTCTAAACATTAGACTGTAATCTGTATCTTGATCAAGGCCTTTGCTATATGCAAGGCAGATGTCAGTCTCATTAATTGCTTTTAAAAACAAGTCCAGGCCATCTGTTCCATAATCATTATTAACATAAAGAAAAGCAACCCATTTCCAGTTGAATCGCTTGACAATACTAACAATGCCTTTTATGACCTCTTCATTGGGATGCACTGTTCTTAAGAAAGAGGGAAAGGTCTGTTTTCTTGAAAAGATTGAACTGGAAGCTCCATAACTGACCTGTTAAGAGCAACAGAGAAAATGTCACTGTGATCATTAACAATAGCCAATCATTTATACTCCTGAAACTTATATTATTTTAAAGATGGAAAACATAATTTCTTGATTTAACTTTTGTAAAGAATATTTTTTAATAAAAAATATTTATCTGGTTTAAAAAATGTCAAAGTACATAAGGGCTCATAGGTTTACCATTGGAATGAGATTCATCATGAACAGTGGGGCTACAGCTTGTGCCTGAGGGCTTGTATAAGTCCCGACCACTGCTATCACTTTGGATAAATTGTGTGGTTCTTCCAGAGGGCGCATAAAGCCATTAACAGAGATTAGGTTTAAAGGTCCTGGGAAACTCACAAAATCTGTGCAGTGGTCAAAGATTTCATAGCCAAGTGACACATTTGGCAGTAGCTTGGTAGAATTGTTGATTTCTTCTACAGAGAGTCTCATCATTTGAAACCTTCGATAACTGGACAGAATAAAAGGTGCACTGTGGGGAGATGAAGGACAGTAATAAATTCCGTTTCAATGCTTGTAGTAAATATACAATATATAGTAAATTTTGGACATCCCTGAATAATTATGATCACTTAAAATAGGATTTCTAGCTAAATGACCATGTCAGCAGTGCTGACTTTAAAAAATAAATATTAATAACACAGCAATTCATTTCACTGGTTTAAGATTTCTATTACCAGTTTAACCAGCGTCAGGTAAACTTTTTCGGTTTTTATTAGTTTTATCACAAGAAAGTACCCAACAGAGTTTAATTTACCTGGAGCAGTCAATGGCTTCTGGTCTTTGATGAAGAAGAGAGTCATTCAGCTGATGAATATTAAAAAGTCCACCTATCAAATAATCTCCTTCCACCCGAAACTCAGATGTTGAAACAGTGTATTGAGCCAAAGCATGTAGAAAACACCCCAGTACACAGTGATAGACAACAATGCTCTTCATTCTCAAAACAAGAAGTATTTACCAGTCTACGGTGAGCCTTAACACTCTGTCTGATGTTATGAGCCGCTGGTAATGCTGGAGCCTCTGAGGAATATCTATCATTGAAGGATTCACAAATCAGTATGCAAAGATCTAAAGCTAAATGGCAACTTTGTCTCATTAATCTGATAATGCTGGACACAACTCAAAAGATAACAATGAATTTCCTTATTTTATAGAGGTGACCAAATATATTCAGATTCCAGTCATATGTGCCATTAACTTAAAAAAAATTACAAAGAAAGAGCTGTACGAAAATAAATTTTGATTAGGATAAACAGAAATGCACTGGACCTCTCCAACTGTCTTTAGTTGCAAGGCTACCCTTTTCCATGAATACTTATAAAATATGAAGCCAAGATTCAAATGCACTGTTCAAAGGGACACAGCCTCTTTAATAGCATTTGGAGTGAAAAAATTACACTTAAGTTATTAAAATCAAGTTTCTGTTTGTAACTGTAGCACAAGAAAATAACATGCAATTCCATGAAAAACATTTAATTTATCAGATCTGGAACCCAATTTAGCAGTTTTACTTCCATAAACTTCAACTGAAATAGTTTTTCACACTCAAACAGTATGGTGGTGGATGAAAAAAAAAAAATCTTTAAAAAAAAAAAATTATATTTTAAAATATATATATTTATATACACACAAACCCAGACAATCCTTTGAAACACAAACTTTTTACAGGAAATTTTTTGATCCCTTACTACAGTGCTGATCAAAGTTTAATAATCACAGATTTGCAGCATTTTGAAAAAAAAAAAGGAAAAAAAATCAACTGGTTCATAGAAAAGTATGTGATCGCCACCCACTTCATCCATTTCTTTTAATAAAAGCTCTCAATCTCTGTTTTCTTATGTTTCCTCTGAAAAAGAAAGAGAACAACAGTTTGCTTGGAATGACTACATTTACCACAACTCTTAAAAGATTTTACACAGAATGTGAAAGACAACAACAGCCAGTGTACAAATTCCAAATGAGCCTCAGTCTTTGAAACAAAGATTGCTAAATATTTCAAAGAGATGGGGTCATTGAAATAAACTTGCTTGATTGACTGCTCTCAAATAAGCCACATTATGAATTTATCTGGAATACTGGTTATGCACTTTAGGACACATTATGTTTTGAATAAATACCCACTTAACGGTCTAAAAATCTGAGGTAAAGCAAATTCATTGACTTGCCATTTCATGTTAATTGCTCAGTCACCCAATTTATCTCCCTGGGGTAATTACACCCAAAATGATTTCCATCCCAGTTTCCCAGTAGTTAAACTCTACGAAGGCGGAAAAGTAGAAATAAGTAATTTAAGAATGACTGCAGACTACAGGCAACTAAGTTATCTGGGATTAGTGACACTCTCCTTGAATTACACAATTATACAGGGTAGCTAACAAATCCAATGTACAATCAAAGTTTTTAAACATTGTGCTGGCTGGATGTAATTCATTTTATAGATTAACAGGAAGTTTTTTGTTTTGTTTTGTTTTTTTTGGGGGGGGGGGCCTTCATGAATGCATATTCACGTAAAAAGCAGCCAATTTTTCCAGGTATCTTTATTTAGAACAAAGGACAAGTGCCAGAGATATTTAAGTCAGAGCAGCAGGATATTCTCATCACAAAGATGAAAATTTTTAATTTGAAGACTCTTGCATTTCCATCTGATATCACGTTAACAACTTTATCATACTTTCGTAAATGAGAAATTACATGAATTAAAAGTTAGTGAATTTTAGAGAGGGGGTGTACTGGAATAAACCAGTGGAAACAAAGCATAACAAAACAACAAAAAAAAAAAAAAAAAAATCACTCATTTTACTGCAAATTTCTTTCAGTTTTGATGACTTTACTGTTACTCTTTAGGGTTAGAAAGGCAAACGGTAGCACTTAGTCCTAACTATTACTGAGTAACTGCAGATCAATCCTTGAAAAACAAAACAAAAAAAAAGCCCCCAAAAAGCAAACAAACAGAAAAAAAACCCTCAATAGACAAAGGGAGTAGTTTAGATTTTTAGACTAATTTGATCCATGCTGCTCATATCCTCGTCCAACACTGAGAACACTGTGGATCAAAACTTGTATTTTTCATGTTTTCATGTTACTGGTCAACTGACAAAAAGAAAATACATCTCTAACCCTCATCATTCCCCAATGGCTGTGGCCAATAAATTTTAAATGCAACAAAGAGGAAGGGAGAGTGGGAGTTTTTTTAACTAGCAAAAGCTTTCCCTGTGTCTTCCTTGCCTTTGTATGTCCTCTTCCCATGTGTGAAGGGTAGGTATCTGTACTTGACCATATGCTAGAAAAGACAAGGACGTAAAAAGGAGAGTTAGCAACACTTACTTTAAGGCTTGTGCATACACTTTTAGTGACTTAGCATATTTTACAACACATTCAGAACCACAATATAAACTGCACTGCAGATAACAACAATGACACCCTTTTCATACAATAAAGGTCCTTCAATAAAATATAAGGTTAAACCTGTGGCTCTGTCTAACCCAAAAGCAATTTGTGGACTGCAATGTTTTTATTGCACAGTAGGCACTTTCAGACCAAACTGTCATAGGGACACTGGGCAGCGCACTCTTGAACAACATATCTTCAGGAACAATGACAACTCTAACAGTAAGATTTAGTTATGCAACAGCAGGGAAGCAGTTGGTGTAGGACTATTGTTCAATATTGTTAACCGAGTTCAAAGAACTGTAATAGTCCTGTCCTTGCTTGCTGTATGTATATAAAAAAATGCAAGTAACCTTGGGGTGTGTGAAATGATTGTTTACAATGGCCACTCCTCTGAGATAAAAAAAAACAAACAAAATCCAGCTATGTAGGCTCTAACACAATGACTTAATTGATTTATGACATAGTATGATATTATATCTTGATATAGTATCTTTATTACTAGGTGATTTTTTTTTTAAATTAAATACAATTATACTCTAAGATAAGTGCTAAACAGACAAAAATGAGTTGTGCTTTAGGCATCATTACCTTCTAATTAATAAGTTCCAGTGACTTTGGCTTCTCAGTCAGACATACTTATTGTCACAATATGTTTCAAAATACATCATGATGTCACTGGTCAGAATACTTAACTCAAGGTTTCAAATAGGGACTATGGATGATGAAAACATTCCTCCAGACCCAAAGCACCCTATTACTGTTAATCTAATGCAGCTATGATCAATATGTACTAAGCAAAGAGATGTCTGTTTGTACTTACCTTAATCTGCCTCTTCATGGTGATGCAAAAGAGCATGATGAAGTACATTACAAGTATAGGCCAGAATACTGGCACATTGAAGGCATCAAAAAATGTGCAAATCATGGCGATGACGATGCCTTTTGTCGCTGAATGCCTGAAAAGAAAAGTAAACACACAGTCAGAGTCAAAGTGTTATCTTAAGCAACAAGAACAAGGAGTCCATGTACAGCCGTGTACAGAAAAACAAGATTATGTAAGTTATAAAGAGAAAGAGAATGTCTGCATATAGAGTAGACAGAGCGCTAAAACTTTTATCTGGTTAGGCTTTTGCATTTTAAAAAGTTTCGTTTGAAACTAGACCGCAGGCTTGAGATTCTTGAGAGTAAAACAGAGTGAGACCTTTCTAATAAATAGGTCCAACACAGACTGAATACTCTCTTGAGAACTGACCAGCTACATGTACTTTAATTGTATTCCACAGTATCTAAGATAATTTGTACTGATGTATTTGTTTGTTTTCTGCCTAAATCTTTTACACAGTACTAAATTACTAGGTACGGTTGGAGATTAACAAAGAGAAGGTAGTGGAAAATGCAACAAAGTGTAGTCTGACACAAATTTGAGTAGAAACCAGAAAGATGTTCTTAGCAAGACGTAATAAAATATAAGACTTAAAATCTTTAGTTTAGTCAGCAACCCTCCAAACAACAAATGAGCAAATAATTTAATCCTCTAATTGTTATATCCCAATATCCACTTAACATGGGTAAGCATGTTACATTGAAAGTCAAATTTTTTTTTTAATCGAGCAGATAAACATGCAAAGGGAACAAAAATGATATTTTCATGCATCACGTACATATCTGATATAAAGAAAAAGATATCAAGCAAATGTGTGTTTTCCTCTCTTTCTTCTTTAGTATATAAGAGAAAACAGTATTTGTATATGCAAATGAGATTCAAGGCCTAACACACAATTTAAAATTGGTACAGCACAGAATGGCAGAAATCGATGCTAAGTTAAGCTACCAGCAGGTTGTGCGTAAAATTTATTGCTGCTGTGAAAATAAATTAAGTTGTGGTTTTAAAAATCTGAAGAAAATGTTTGTATTTAAACTATTTTTGGAAGTCAGGGTTACAGACACAACCTTTATGTCAATGAAGCAGAAATTAATTTGAGACAATGAGGTCAAATCAAAATATACAAAAATGAATTAAACTCGGTGTCTTTAGTTTCACCCTAAAATGCTACAACCATTTCTAAATGAGCTTTGCTTAATATAATCTTTCAGCACACAGGTTGTTCTAAGGAAAATAATTTGCAATTTCCCTGGGTGACCATGTTGAACTCTCACCAGAATTTGAATTCAGGCAACCTCCTGATGAAAGGGCGGAACTCCTCGTTCTGCTTGGTAGGAAGGGATGGGCCCTCATCTGTAGGAAATATAGGTTACCAGTTGAGTTATCCCATAACAGCAACAAGAACGTCAACGTCAACAACAACAACAACAACAACGTACACTTTAGGAATAGGACAATTTCAGTTACATACAGTAAAAATGGCTAATTCATATATTTTTTGGGAACAGTCACTACTGTACACATTCCATTCAAGGAGGTCACTTGCTCATAAACCGGGTGCTACTATAAAACCACATTTGGGTGCTCCACGCCAACTGTGCATGGTATAAAATATAAATAGTAGGAGAGCAAGAATAAATAACAGACGACAGGAATATATACAAAACAGAAGGAAGGCACACACAATAGAAAGGCACGGATGAGAGAACATTTTGCAAAGTGCCTAAGAGTAGTAGTAATAGATGGCACAGAGGAAGAAACTGCTTGTGAGACTTTGTTATCTACTGAGATGCGGTGCCCTTTTCTGTATCTATATGGACTCATGCATTTCAGTTTTGAGATACGTACTTTTAAATATGCAAGTGTACAGTAATATTCTATTGTTCCAGTAACTATTTTAAAATCTTTCATAATAAATTAAAAGTTATATTAGAAAATTCTCAGAAAAAAAAAAAAAGGGCAATTGCCGGCTTAGACTTTTGATTAGATGCAAGTACTAAGGTCTAAATGAACAGTTTTGTAATACCCCATGAGGTAGCCTACTTCCATGTTCACATCACAAACACTATTTTAATGAGACTGAGTTGACTAACCTTCTTCAAGCAGTGAGGGATCCACTTTTGGCGACAGAAAAGCAATGAACAGGTTGAGATGGTAGATTCCCAAAGCATATGTTACTATATACCAACCCTGAAAAGGAGCATCAGAAAATAACCTTATTAAAGGACGTCTTTGCTAGAGTCAGTCAAGACACATCAGAACTTTATTATATAAACACCTAACGAATAGAGCAATATCCCAGTCAAAACAAGACAATAATAAAGGCAGAGAGATGTACTATAAAATGAATTATTTTACTTTTAATGAATAATAGCAAAATGAAATAACCTTGATCTGAAAGTAAGATACAATTGGTTAAAAACTACTAGAGGTGAATGAGGATTTCAAACCCTCTTTATAAAGAGTTGGCATTTTAAACTTGATAAAGATAGTATTTATTATAGGCCAAGGAAAAAATTTAAGTATTTAGAATTCCTCATTAACATTTTCTAACTTGGCTGACTAATTAAAAATAAATCTGAAAAACACACAGAAATACACAATTACCTGTAGTAGATACACTCTGATCATGTAGACAAGAGTAAGTAGTAGAGTTCCTGCCCATCGCATTGCATAGAATGGTGTTGACTTGTCTAGCCATGACTGATAGACCTGTGACAAAAAGAAACCAGAAAAAACATTGCAGAGGTGCTGAAAAACATGAAGTTCATATTTATCTGTTGTGAACATCAGTTCTGACGTACTTATATTTGCAAGTCAGTTTTAAAAATTTCTCTACTGAGATTTGGCTCAATGAATGCTAATGTCTAAAATGGTAAGTCTTTGTTTAATGACTTGATTCAAAAAATATATATCTAAAAAGGCATTTTAAAAAGACAGAATTTTCACAATCGGTGCATCCCTAAATTTAAACCTATTTAAAAGAATATGATATGCTTGATCTCACACATTACCTGTCCAACTCGTGTGAAAAAGGCAGCCACAACAGAAGGTTTCCCATGGATTGACTCCCCAGCACTGTCCCCTTCTGACATTCTTATTGGGACAACAAAAAGACTTGATTAGTGGTGTATGAACTTAATCTACTTTAATAAGAGTACGGCACATTACTCTTATTCAGCATGACCGTGTCTACCAACGGCCCCAGTTGAAGATACAAAATGGAGGTGATAAATTGACAAATGACAAACTCTTCTGTGCCCATTTTGTCTTAAAGGATTTGGAAATAAATACCCAGTAAAACGAAAATTGTTGAACGATTTTACCAAGAACTGCACATTTTGGAAAACACGTTTCGTTTCAGTTTGTGTAATATATACTCTGTAAACTGTGATACAAGTAAATACAATAGACATAGGCTGTCCGGAGAGACCTGTATCTGCGAGGTGCATATGTCCAGAAGAGGGGTTAATCAGAGTGGTCAGATAACTATCAAGGCGCAAATAGTCAAGGTGACAAAATCTTTGTAATTTTCTTTAAATAAACAATTTAAATATGTATCTCTGTAAATTAAATCTAACCCCAGGTCCTTTAATAGAATTTTAATTGATGAGCTGATCATAAATATTCTCGGTGCGCTTGTCGGTTGCTCACCAAAACAACATTTATATCCACTGTAGCCTAGGTTGATTGCTTAGATAACTACGCATTACGCGTTAGGACATTTAATGATTTGCTATTTTTATTTTAATGGGGAAAAGAACAGGACCGTGACGAGCTGTGGTTGTGCCTGGTTAGCATTAGCTGCATAACTAGCTCACACCTTAAGGAAGGCAGGATAACATCTAGGAAGCAATATCTACCAAAATAGGCTCATTTGCAAAATGGAAAATAACTACGATGTGCACTACAAATTGAATAAGTTGTACTAGAGGTATTATTTTATCTTATATTATTTTAAATTCTTCGCGTTAGCTTAGAAATTAGCCCCGAAAGCGGTCCTAGCCGTCGAAACGTACACTACCTTTGGCCCCAGTTAACGTTTGTATGGGTGATGTAGTTTTGTTCAGCTTCATTTGACCCCCTTAAACCGTTATAATGAAAGTATTAGACTACATTTCCCACAACTCCAATTGGGCACATGTAAAAGTATGTAAAAAGAATTTGTAGTTTATTATTGACTACTCCTAGGTCGCAAGAATGGGTTTGCGGACAAATTTAAACTACAACACCCAGCAAGGACTTCACAAAATTGACAACTCACTTCCGGTGCTACGTTGCCAACAGTTTCACAGCTAGCTAGCACAGTAAAAATATAACCATTCTATACTAAACACCTCCATATTCAGTGAATGATGCGATCACAATCAATGTTGATTCTTCGATTCAATACCTCTTTGTGTCTCTCAGCTGTATTAGCAGTTACAGCGAAAATTGTCAATGGCAGTTCTTTCTTACCTGATACGGCCGCTGTGACACTACCCGGCTCTACCTAGCTAGCTAAACTAGCCACTTCTCGTGTAAACTGCTGTGTACACGTCAGTACTTCCGCGAGGATACCACAGGCTGAGTAGCAGAAATCCGACCACCTCGATTCGCTATGACTCTTCAGACCTCAACGATCACAAACGAACCGATTTCTCGGATTCAAATAATAAAAAGTCAGCGCAGCATCAGAATGTTTCCTCTGGTTGGCCTGTTTCCTTAAACATTCAGTACTATTTCCGACCACTGGGTTGAAAACCTTGTCACTTTGAAAAAAGAGACCGTAGAGGCAGACGTTTTAACCAATTTAATTCGTGATTTTAACAACAGCAGAAACGAATGAACGCTCATGAATAAAACCACACCAGTAAACATTTTTTTTCTTTTGAAAAAAAAAAAAAAAAAAAAAAAAAAAACAGAACAAGAAACGGAGAAATGCTTTTATTTACACTGTGGTGTTAATACTGAAACACCTAAATGATTTAATCGCATTAAAGTGCTCTCTCTCTGACCATTTGTAATAATGAGATGAAAAACGACGAAAAATTGTCTTTCCAAGAATGGGCCTTAGAAAGGGAGACAAAAACCTTTGCCCTGGTACAAGTAAAGGTCAAGCAAATATAACACAATAAGAGAACCATTCAGCTTCATGATGGCAATCCAGAAATTAAAGTGGAATGTTATTAAATACCTACAACACAAGTGCCATGAAGATTAGCTACAGAGTCAGCTATAATGAATTTATGAGTACCTTGCCCTGCAAGGTTTTCAAAATACAAATACAAGGACAAAAATGCTGCTCATTATCTAGTTTTCTTGATGTACAGGGATAGCATAATATCCATTCACAAATCTAATCAAATCCCTGGTATTAAGATATAATACTGAGTATGCTTTTTTTGTTTGTTTGATTGTCTCCTATCTGTTTTGCAGTGTGTTACTATAAAATAATGAACGACATATTTTCTAGAACGTAATAAAAGTATTAGGCAATACCTAATTTTTAACAATAAGTGTCAGCGTACAACTACTAACACCAAAGCACATATTTTTTTTCTTTTTTACACATAAACGATACCACCACACCGAACCACATTACGGTCATCACGTTATCATACCCACTGAAAATACACAATTGTGTTCCCATAGTTATGGATTCGATTTACCCAGTTCTAGTCATTTGGTTCAAACAGCAGATACATCATGTTGACTCTATTATTTCCAACAACATCTACTCCAAAACATTTACATGATAAAGTATATACATTTGTACAAGTGAAGGACAACTTAAAGAAAAAAAAATAAGTCAGATGAGAACCTTTTTTTTGGCATCTAAACACAAAATGCAGTGGTGATTTACCTCTTTTGACATTTATGTTACTGTGAACAATGTCACATATTCTGTAAAAGAAAAATGTGTTATTACTTATTGCACAGTGCACCCAAAATAAAATGCCTCTGCACTTATCAGCGTTCCAAAAAGCAAAGTCCAGATCAGGTGTGTTCAGCATTGCTTTGACAATTATATTGTTACAATGCGTTTTGCTTTGAAGACTGAAGACGTAAACTTTGTTATGTTATCTTCAAATATTAGATGGAACAACAGTTCAAGCACAAACTTCTGGCTGCACATGAAAGTGCATGAGCACACTGAAAATATCTCAGAATCAAAATTGATCAAAGTTGATCATCAAAATATGACAAGAGCAGCTAAACACATATTTAACAACCTTAGTCACATAGTTACACTGCAGTAAGCTGATGCTGACAATAACTTCTGGGAAAGAAGATCCAAGATTTTATTCAGTCTCAGTGAATGTCACTTTCCATGAATTCCTCCTTGATGGAGTGCTTGCTCCGTGACACCTTGCAGTCAGGCATGTCAAAACCAAAGTCAGCCCACTCATCAGCAGCCGTCATGCCTGATGTCCCAACAACGCTGGACCTGTTGGGGATAGTGATGGTGTGGCGGACGCGAAAGTGCACAGCTTCCATGACCCGCTGGCGTTGCAGTTCCCCACCTGCAGCCCCAATGGCCGCCATTGCGGAGGCAGTCATGTTGCTGCTAGAGCGAAGCAGCTGCTGCCCATGATAGTCATGATGATGAGAAGAAGCAGGCAGCTGCAGGGGAGCGCCTTGTTTCATGTCCTGCAGACCTCGCCAGATGATGAGGCGGGACTGTTCTGGTATCTTTAGCGCACCCAAATCCTAGTGAGGGCACACAGACATTGGAGGAGTTCAAGAGTGTAGCAAAAAAGCAAACACAAAGCAATAAGAGTGTGTCTTTACGTGTTTGCTTGAAAATGCAAAAGGAAGTCAGGAAGTATTAAACCTGCTTAATAAGGTAATTCTTTGCGTCATCACTAGTGGTCAGTAATTATCTGGGATTTGTTTGTACCTTGTTGCTTTACTTTTCTGTTTTGTGTCTCTTATTGCAGTTTCTTTTTTTGTTGCCATTTTTACCTTTTCTTCTCTTTCTTTTATTTGTTTTAATAATTACATGTAACATTTCTTATTATGTCCATTATTTCTACTGCTTGTAGATTGTATGTGCAGGAACAAACTGGTTACCTCCATGGAGAGAGTTTGGAGATGGTAGATAGACTGGAGGCCTTGGGAAGTGAAGTACTCAATGAAGTTCTGACAGCCCAGACTGGTGAGAAAGCTGTATGGGGAGAAAAGAAGGCCTGCTTAGACCAGAGATACAACCTAAAACTGGGACTTAAACAAAAACATTACTCCTGAGAAAAACTGAAATAGAAAAACAAGTATTTTCTGGATTTACTGTAGTAATATCTATAGGGGGACAAGTCCCTATAGC
Organism: Perissodus microlepis; assembly: GCF_051167445.1. Lineage (NCBI taxonomy): Eukaryota > Metazoa > Chordata > Actinopteri > Cichliformes > Cichlidae > Perissodus > Perissodus microlepis. Next base: position 6,722,189 of record NC_140480.1, on the reverse strand, counting down.
TTATTCTAAGTAAAATAAGAGGGAGATTTAGGGCACAGATCTAAACTAAAGGATACAGAAACTATACATCTGAAGAACTGTAGTGAAATTAAAACCATAAACATACATTTATACAATATTAATGATTCATAAGGCCATTATTGCTTTGATGAAGAAGCTTTATTATAAATACATGAATGTTAACGTTTTGGTAACATACAAAGTAACTGGAAAAAGAAGCTAGCTGTACAATTTAACGGTTTAATTAACATAATAGTCTGCAAAAACAAAAAGACAAATCCTGCTGTATCAAAAATGCTAAAATTGCAAGAGCAAGTCATATGACTGCAAAATGGACAAAATAGCTTACAAAAGTAAAATTAATTAAAAAGAAAAAAGAAAAAATATAGTTTAAAATTAAATAGAAATTAAACATTTCTTTTGAAGAAAAAAATCTGCTGCATTGCATTGCATTGCAAAGAATGTCTGTTTACACAGTGTCAGTGTGAAGGAATTTAGAACTAGGTAAGACACACAGTTTCTGCTTTTCAAGTGCAGGTAACAAATCCATAGCAGAGGTTTTACAAGTCTTGAGAGGTTATGCTGTATTATTTAATGAGAGCTGATAAACATGTGATTTAAACACTTATATGCATCTAGCAGAAACCTGAAATAATAAATCCAGCCAGCTGAAAGCATTGGTGTTTTTCTTTTTTTTCATCTTCTTTTTTTTTTTTTTGCTGTGTTCTGTTTTTCATTTTTTTCTGCACGGAACAGGAACATTTTAATATTAAAGGGGCCAAAACTGAAAAAAACAACAACCCCCAAAACAAAAAATGTTCTTTTCACTTTTATTTTAAATATTACTGACTTGACCTTTCTACTTATCGTTCTTTTCCACTTTAACTGTGCCATGTATACACATTTTTCCATGTTACCAAGTCTCCAGTGGGCCTTCACTATGGCACTCTCAAAGGGTGTTTACAGATCTGTATTGTTATTGCAAGCCTTTACAAAACAGCCACAACATTATGTTTAAAAAAAACAAAACAAAACAAAAAACCAGCTCAATCTTGTCACATTTTGTGGCAAAATAGAATCTTTCCAAAACACTGTTTGACATAATACTATGTAAACATGGCCAAGTAAAGTAAAGTATTCTTATGCCACTAGTTTACATTTAACCAGACAAGTGCATCTGATTGTCAAGCGGCCTTTTTTTTTTTTTTTTTTTTTACAGGTGAGTAAAGGAGGAGTGTCATTGGAGGGTGAGGTACCTGACAAGGCTGGGGTCAGGGTTATACGGAGGGGGCGGGCTGCAGTGAGAAGCAGACACTATATTCTGACTGTTGTGGCCACCGTTCATTTCTCCATTTGCCTGCATGTGGTTGCTGTTGAGCATGTTTGGACCTGTAGGAAAGGGACGGGTGATCAATAAAACTAACAGCAGCAACACTGGATAAAGTACTGTAACAGTTTTGGAAGTAATGTCTTGAAACGAAATCACACACATAGATAATCACCCATATGAGCCATGGAAGAGGGGGCAGTGTGGTGTTGCTGGGGCTGCTGTCCTGCGAGCTGGTTGACTGAGGGTGGCTTGCTGAGGCCTCCGTGGGAATGCAGCTTGTTCATGTTGGACAGTGGAGAATAGGAGGAGGGTGATGCCACGTGGCTCCTAACGGAAAAAGACGAATGTTGCAGAGATTAGAGAAAGAGTTTGTCTCAGTGTTACTGAGCATGACAGACACTTTACAATTTGATGAAATACAGAAGACTCAATGTGCATTTGGAATTTTGCACTGTGTTGATGTTGTTCCTACATCATCATAACAATGTCACAACCAAACCACAATCAGTAGCCTAAATTTGGCTGAATGACGTAATTAAGTAATGCACTGCATTACTTTAAAGAAAAAGTAACAAGTAGTGTGTAATACATTACTTTTATTGAGTGTTGCTCAGTTGCAACATTAAACCTGGAATGACAATATTATGGTCATGCAGGAACAACAGCAAAACGGACAAATCCGATGCACGTTCCTAATAAAATAAAAAACACAACTTTTATATGTAGAGCCAAATGAGTGTATGTGCATTGAAGTGACTCACGGTCTCTGCAGCAGCTGCTGCTGTGCTTGTTGTCTGTAGGAGTCCACCAGCTGCTGTGGCACGAGCTCCACCAGCTCCAAGCTGTCTTTAATCTTCATCAGCAACTCAAAGTTCTCACGACCACGAACCTACACACAAACATGACACAACCGTTATCCTAAGCCATCAATGACTGCTGAGTCCAGTAAAAATAGTGCTTTTGTTCCAACAATTTAATAAATTAGCAAAAAACTCACAAACCATGAGTCTGACACTTAGAAAGCTAATAGATGAATCTAAATTTTCTTATTATACATGTGTGAAAGCTCTTACAGGAATATAGTAAACCTCCTCTTCTCCATGCCGCCTCTTCCTCATGTTAATGTTTGGACTGGGAATGTTTGTTGGACTCTGTTTAAAATCTGCAGATTAGAGAAACAGAAGCATAATTAAGCAGATTTATACCACTGTTTTAGACAGCAAACAACCAAGCATGATGTATAACAACAATGATGCGGTTTCACATGAAGCTGATGTGCTGCACATAATTATTGCTAATTTCATTTATACAGAGGGGTATGAATATTGCTAATTTCAAGTCCTTGTTCCTAGTTGGGTTTTTTAGAACCACAATACACATATAAAATTTTACAGTCTTCCATTACATGAAACTGTAGCACACTTTAGACCTGAAACTACAATAATACACATAAGAATGTACACTAGTTAGAATATGATTCTACAAATAAGAATAGTTATGAAATTATATGGCAAAGTATAGTATCAATTAAATTGGGTGTAAAAGATTTAATATCTGGGATTTCAGCTGTTAGTGTGTTGATCTTTATGGAGACTACTTATTGTCCAAATTTAGATCTTGGACATTCACCATGCTCCTCTGGGTTAGACTGTTTATATATTTGAAAACTAAATTAGGAAAACACAAGTGAATGAAACTTTAAAAGCTAAAATGATTGTATCTTTAACTGTTATAATTTAAAACAAACTTTTTCCCCATGAAGTCTTATTTCAACTCACTGCGCTTGTTAGCACTTCCATTTTTGGCCACATTCTCATTCAGGACCTGCTGTTCCCTGAAGTGGTCCTCATCAGCTTTGCGGTCTCTGCCCGGACATGCACATATCCGACCTTCAAATGACCTTCTTCCCAACACTTGACCGCTGCAGAGATTATATAGAAGAAGAAAATGTACTAATTGCAGCATGTTTTAAAAAAGTGATGAAATGTCAAACCAAATATCTCTGTTTGTGTATGAAATATGAATTGTTGCCTTACTCCCTGGTTTCCAAAGTGATGATAATGAGGATAGGTCTCCTGTTCATGCCGCCCACACAGCTGCTGTTGCACATAAAATTATATAGGATGGTGGTAAACTCAGTCCCTACCTGTAACACAGAGCAACAAGGTTTTATTTTTTACTTTGCTTCCATTAGTGCATAAGTACTTATATCACCATAATATAATGGTGAGAAGTGTAACTGTAACTGTACACCATTTTAGGTCTCGGTATTTATAAAAGCTCATTTCTTTTCATCGCTCAAGTAATTTTTTTTCAAAATACCAATTCACCACCAGAGGGAGGTGTTGTAGCGCAGGTTGATGTGATGAGAGACAAATGTACTTTATATTAACTTTTTCATGACAGACATGATGAGTCTTGTGCTTGCGTGGACATGTCTGGCATCTTTATTTATAGATGAGCCTCGTATTAAAATTCTTAACTGTAGCTGACTGTTTCTTTGACGTGTTCATCATATGTCTCGTCTTTTCTCTTGGCTTAATGTCCAAAAACAAAAGAAATATCTGCAAAATGCCCATTTTACAAACAACTAAATTTTATCAGAGGCTTTTTCTGTGTATCTTTAAATACCTGATACAATGCATATGTATATCTCTGCTGTTATGACCCGCTGCAGGTCAAGTACACTACCACCAACCTGTGGAGCCTCATACGGGACGATGACACTCTGCCTGCCAGTAACAGGATCATCCACATACTGGCAGAGGTTATTTCCCTCCACTCTGATCAGGTGACTGGCCGGAGCTGCTTGACCTGAGGAGATAAACATGAGAGAGAGTTGGTTTATTTAAACTTGGCAGACACCAGGTACAGTTTATTGTGTAGTATAATGTCCAGAAAACTGTTGGTCTTAATGATGCTTGTGGTTGTTAAGTGAACTGCATTTAACGTTCTGCTGCTCTCTGTTACTTGCATTTTACATGCTCATTCTGCAGTCCCCCATGCAAGCAAGAATTAGCCAAACACTAATGAGACATATAAAAAAGTATAAAATATGTCAGCATAATTACTTATGTTCAAAAGAAGAGATTAGCAGATTGTACCATCATTGAAGTCTCGTCCTAGTTCGTGGTTGGGGCATCGTTTGACCACTTCAGTCACGTGCTCCGCCTTCTTATAGATGGGCATGGCTCTGATGATGCTGCCATGCGGAGGAGAGGAGGATAGCTTGATCTGGATTGGGCAGGTTTTGGCAATCTGACAGTAGAGCTTCTTCAGCAAGGGAGAGTACTGGGTAGAGAAAGAACACACGCGGTCAAGTTTCAAATCAGTGGTCTGAACTTATAAATGGGAATTTAATGTGCTTGTGAAAAAAGCAAAAACAAATCAATCAAAAGGTCATGGCCGATGAGGCGTTGCAGTCTTGCTCCAGTGACTTTCGTCTCATGCTCTCAAGAATAGTTATATATAAACGTAATAAGAGAACACATTACACTACTAGTGACATAATTACAAAAATAATCTTTCAGGAGGTGGGACTGTTGTCTCAAAATTAAATAACCTACAATTAAGTCACCTATCAGCAGACAAAAAAATAAGTCTCTAAGAGACAGAAGACAAGGTGGACAGATAAAGAGCTGGGTAATATGATAATAAAAAAGTTTGGTGTAAAAGCAGCACACTATAATTACCACATAAAACCATGAATGAGAGCAAATGTTGTCAAATAAAGAGCAGAGGAGTATGAATGGAAGAGAGAAACACATCAGCCAGTCAGCAGTACATTTTCATTTGTGTTATAAAGGTAAATGTTGTGTAGCATGAATACATGATAATTACCCAGAAGACTGAGTTTGTGGGTAGTAATGTGAGATACTGTAAGTGATAGAGAAAAAGCGTAACTGTACACCTTCTCTCTGGACAATAGTATGAAAAATACAGTTTCTTACAGGAAGCGTAGCAGTCATCTAGTTAAAGTGAAATAAAAATATGCTGATCTGTGCACATCCAGAGTCTTCACTAATTCCTCAGTTTACAAGTATTTCCACAAGAACATACATGCGCTTTCGCATGAATGTGCATGTGGAAATGCCATTACACATGCACCCAAAGACATCACAAGGAATGAAATGGCCTAAACATGCCCCAACACAATCACAAAATCTTAAAAATCTCTCCTGTCGTGATCAAACTACAACCTTCCAGGAAAAAAAATAGAAAGTCTGTTCTTTCCTGTGTAGACTTGCTAAAGTGAGCTTAAAATGCAAATGCGTACCGTATGGGAGAACTACAGCACTCGCAGGTCAACATTTGTGTTGCTGCGTAAGAAAAAAACAAAGAGTCCACGTGAAGTTGTCTCTTTGCATTTTCTAGATTATAGAAAGCAAAAAGAAATAGAAACACAGAGAGAAGAAATAATAGAGAGAGACTCATGGAACACGGCAGGTTACATGGCAAGTATAGGACAGTGTGTTGGCAATTCTAAAAATAAACAAACAAACAGACAAGAATTATTTGTGATAGTAAAGAAAGAAATTTATTAGACAAAAGTGAAGAATTTCATTCTCAGGTTATCTGACTCTCAGGATTCACGTATCTCTGCATTACAGAGGCCAACAATAAAAAGGAAAGGCCACATGAACGTGTTTGTGAGTTGGTTCAGTTGTAACTGATAGACAGCGGCTATCACGACCACACTATTCCTTTTCCCTTCTTTTTTTGTTTATTTTTTGCCCTTTATTACTTTTTTTAAATTTCATTTTTACACACACAGACATATTTCTGTGTGTGTAAATGTAGCTGTGTTGGTGTCAGAAGTGCAGTGTTATTAAAAGAACTGCAGTATCTGATGCAGGAAAAGATGAGCGATGGACAAGTTGGGCTTTGTTTCAAAACACAAAAAAGGCACAGAGAGTAGAGAAGAAGAGGAAGAGAAAGAGAACAAATATGCCAAACTTGGATTAGTTCCTTTGTCACTGAGTTGGAATAAATCTTGTGGTGACTGAGAAAAGGAAATTAAAAATGGACAGAGGGGTAAAAGAATAAATTGTAAGAATACAATTTATTAATTTAAAAACTGAATGAAGCAATCTCTTTATACACGTCTGTCTGTTTATGCTTTTCTTGCAAGAAAAGGAGAAATTTGGCACGTATCCTGCTGGGAATCAAAAGAAGTGTAGTGTTGTGTTTAAAGTTGTTCGGATAAATAGTGGTCTCATTTTTTTTTTCATTTGAAGTTTCCTAAATGAAACTTTTAGGAAACTTGAAAATTAAGTAAAAGCTTACTTTTCACTCACCAATTTAGTGAAAACTGTTTTTTAATCGACTGCTTTTGTGATAAATTATTAACTCTTATAATATTCTTTCTGACTTTCAGATGGACAAGTTTTTCGAACAGTGCTTTTAGCCACTCTCGTTTAGAGAGTTTGTGTATTAGATCTGCATTAGAAGCTCACGTGTTTGTCTTGGTCAGAAACATACATAAATCCACACCAAAAGACTCCTGTGTGATCAAGTTTAGAAAATTATGCCATAATGGTAGGGACAGGAATTTTATTGCCATCTGTCCATCCATCTATTCATCCATCCATCCATTCATCTTTGCTTCTACACAGTGGACCAACGGAGACAGGCCCTGACAGGTTCCTTGAAAAGAGGTGTTAATTGCCAAACTGTCATCCATACTCACAGGCAGCAGCTTGCCCGCTGTAAATTTTCATAACAAATATCAGATTTATTTATGTACATTCATACACACACAGACACAGTGAGCTGATATACAGTACCATATAAGCTGACTTTTCATACACTGTAATCATCGTGTATTGGAAGTAAATTAGTATAGGAAACCTAAAAGACACCCATGTTAAAAGATCTAATTAACCATAATGAATTACAATCTTACAATATAGTAATCTTTTTTGTCTAATCCAAAAAGTAAAGCTTAGGCTGCGAGGGAACCATATGAGCACCTTAAGAGTCTATTAAAAAAACATTGAAATAAATAAAACATAAATAAGATAAAACCATTCGACTTTAGCGATTTTCAAGTAGCTACATGCACAGTCCATGGAGTCTTACGGTTAACTCCTTTAGAGTATTAACATAAACACTGTGTTTCACAGAGTATTATGGGACACACAGCATGACCTAATGCTTAAAATATTAGCTTCCTCCGTGGCGCTTAGCTGTGTTATCAATTCAGAGTCCAGAACATCAACAAGAGCCCCTGTTCTATAGTGAAATTAGTTAAGATATTAGCTGATTAGGCTGATTTCTTTAAACACTGTATACTACAAAAGCACTTGTTTTACAGCACAAAACGATCAGTCCTCCAACTAGGAGCACATTTATTTCCCCTGTGAAATGTCATGCGTCCCAAATGTGTGAATTCTCTTTCTCATCAACTCTGGTTTCTCACATTTGATGCTTGGCAGGAAAACCAATGGTGATGTGGCTTTGGATGATGCATCAGGAAAGGAAGGGAGGGATGCATTGTGCAGAACATGTTGGGACGTGTGTCCTAACGGAGAGAGGCTAATAGCTGGGAAGAGCAGCTTCTGACAAGCCGCTGTGTAGTGCATGCTCGAGCCTGCATCCTGAGTGTATCACACCCCTTCCTACTACTGCCACATACTGTACACACACAGACAGACACACAAACACTCGTGCATGTGCATATACACTTACACACAAACTAAAGTCTGATTGTATGGAAAAGGTCTTATTATATGACAATACTAAGGTGTTAGATCTTATTTCTAGCCATGGTGATGCTTGCCTGCATCCAAGCGGAAGAATCATCTTCAAGGGGCAGGAGAGCGGCAGAGTTTCAGAGCTATTATCACTAATGGATGCTGTCTTGACTAGACGTGGGTGGGGGTGGGGGGGTTGATTGCCAGAGCAGCTTAACATGGGTTTGGATGGACTAACTCTATGTGGAAATACTTTGATAGATGAGAAAACCAGGATTGTGTCTCCTTCTCTGTGTTCACCTGACTTCTCATCTCTTTTCCTTTGAAAGGTACCAGAGTTGGACTAATCTAATGACAAGTTCTATATACCACAACTGAATGCTTTGTCAGTCACTAATGATGTCAAGTCAAGTTTATTTATTCTGTGCCAAGTCACAACAATAGTCACTTCGAGGCAAAGACCTTGCAGTATTAAGGAGAAACCCCCAGTAATCAGATAATCCCTACTATGAAAAATAATGGCAGCAATTCTGATTAAACTGATAACGTGGAATGTGAGACGATGGGATCTAATGAAAAATGCTCAATGGAATAAGTAGATATCTTCCCTTGAGAGGAAAAGGCAGAGGGGCATGAAGAAGGGCAGCTAGGAAGCTGCTCGTATTGAATATGCCCCTACGCCATTTGGTATTCCACATTGCCTGAGGCCACAAGGAATACACATGAAACTCCTGTTTTCTACATTCAGACAAGGTGACTCAGTCTTATAGTCATCCCTTTTTTCCAAACAAGTTCAAACTTGGGCCTTTTACTGAATTTCGCATAAATACGCACACCCATATTTGCATCCACATTTCAGACACACATAAATCCTCATGCAATCTTTTGGGTAATCCCCTACCATTAGTAGAAATGTAGTCATCCTGAGAGGCTTGACTGGAATGCCTTTTCTTTCGATTATTGTTTTATTTACTTCACTGGAGTCTTTCAGTAAAATGTAAATATGTTGTCATTTTATTGGGAAAGAGTTTATGTCTATATTCCAGGATGTTTTACCTCAAACGGCTACATATTCTGTAAGTATTACATGTGGTGAACTTCTTTTTTAACTATCTGTAACACTTCCTGTGAAGAAATCAATGCTTTATACAGTAGAAAATCATATATTATCATACTCCGTCATTTCACAGATTAAACATTTTCTTTTTTCCATAGCTATATAATAACACTTATAATTTGCCGGTCTTATAATCAGGCATTCAAGATAAAACAAAGCATTACAGTAAACTCCACCAAAGCTATGAGCAATCACCCAGTCTCTCTTTTTGTTCTAATCCCTCCTGTTTAATGGCAGCAGAGGCATCTGAATAATCACAGGTTTCCTCACAATCCTTTTCTGCTGCCTCATCATTTGCATCTTAAGTCGTGTGCCAGTCAAACACTCCTTTGTTTCTCCTCTTATAGAGCACAGACACACACACACACACACACACACACACACACAAACACACACACACACACACATAAGACCCTATAACTTAAACTGTTAGGCAGTTAAAAAAACCTCTTTCTCTTCTGTTCTGTTAAAATTGTAGCAAAATAGTTTTCAGAAACTATTAAGAGTTTTGCTGTAAAAACAAGAGGTCTTTCGGCAGGCTTTTATTGATTTTTTTAATTCAAAGCTAAATGGTATTGTTAGAGTTCTTTTTCGGATGTTATGTACTTTCTGAATGAAGTCAAAAGATGTATTCTGAACTTTAAAATGGCACGTTAGGTAGAAAAAGGCAGGGTAAATAGTAAGTGGTGACTGGTGGTGGGCAGAGGGCCCGGTGGCGCCTGTGTCCGGCAGCCTCGCCTCTGTCAGTGCGCCCCAGGGTGGCTGTGGCTACAATGTAGCTTGCTATCGCCAGTGTGTGAATGTGTGTGTGAATGGGTGAATGACTGAATGTAGTGTAAAGCGCTTTGGGGTCCTATGGACTAGAAAAGCGCTATACAAATGCAGGCCATTTAAGTATCACATTAAACCAAACAGGTCACAACAAGTTTTCGGATCATTTCATGGCAGTACGTCATCAGGTCAAACTAATATTTTTGTGCATGTTTTCTTTGGTTTCTGTGGATTTGTTTTGGCAGAAGATTTAATGAAATGGATGAGAATAGAAGTTAGACAAAGGAGATGACAGGTATACTCAAGGGCAGGAGAGAAGAGCAGAGGAGAGAAGAGGGGGAACTTTAGGCGCCAGAGGTGACAGCCATGAGTGTGTGCTAAGACCGGAGGAAGAAAGAGACAGAGAAAGAAAAGCAACAGGTCAAAGACCACAGTTCCAATGTCCAGAGGAGGATCTTCTTACATCACTGAGGGCTGAATGAAGAAGCTCACCATGCATGATTAACTTTAGCAAACACATACGCAGAGGATCTCAATCTATCACACAGACACATTCACAGGCCTCAATGCACACAGAGACAAACACACACACACACACACACACAGAGAAGGAAGTGCACTTTATCTTTCACTTGTTTCTGGGAGGTCAACTGTGAGACAGTTGGAGGTGACACTTTTTGAGGAGAACAGACTTCTCATCAGGTCATAACAACACACACAGCCTCTATTTCACCTACCCCTCACCACAATCACATCACAAAGTAGTTGTGTGCATTGCGTTCATTAGAATTGATAATTGGTGTGTAAATTCCCAATACTCATATTCCTCTGATTTTTTTATTATTTTTTAAAATACTGCCTCAAAAGTTTGAATTCCAGCTGAAAGCTGTTAATGTAGCTCATTCTAGAGGAGTAGAAGAGGCAAACATCACATCCAATGTGAATTTTTATCTCAGTTCGATCAAGTAGAAATCAGTCTACACGCAGTTAAAGTCAGCTAAGAAAATAACACAATGTCTACATTTTTGAAGTTGTGCTACAATCTGTTCAGGCATTGGCTATAAATAAAGACCTATTGATATTGACCAAAAAAACCCAAAACATGACGATGATTTTTGCCATAATCAAGCAACCTTAAAATACTATTTGTGTAATTACATTATCATTAAAATGGATTATTGCACTGATAAAGTGAAACAACACATGAGGCAGCAATTTCTAATATACTCAAAGACAGTACACCAAAATATATTAATCAAAATAACCTCTAAATTACATAAACTCATATGATATGAAATGATATGAAATGATATGAAATGATATGATATGATATATTTTTATTTCTCACTCGAATTGCTTAAAGAAACCAAACAAAGTCTTCCAAAAGACTACCACAGAACAGACTCATAAAAGGTGAGTACAGGACAAGATGAATCACTGAGTCGTGCGCTACTTTCGCTTACACATAGCACGCCTGCACATGTACTGACTTGAGTGAGTGTCCATGTGAACGAGTGTCTTTGTGTGCATGTTTATGTGTGTTCGAGGGAGTTACTTAGCAAGACAGAGAGCTAGAAAGAGTAAGAGAAGCCTGCATGCACAGACATACACCAGCACACATCATAGCCACAACAGTGTGTTTGTGTGTGTGTGTATATACTCACGGTCCATGTGGCTGACTTGGCTGTGCTGGACTGCTGGAAGGACACCTGGAAGGCATGTGGCCCAGGGTAATCGGTGTTAGAAGGGATGGCAGGGGCAGGCGACAAGCCCTCAAAGGTGGAGTTGGGCTGGGAGTAAGGTGAGGGGGTGGGCACGGCTGACGAAGAGGCGTTTTCGGAGCTGTAGGGGCTGGTGGATGTCGCACGGCTCCCCAGACTCTCCATGCTGCTGCTCAGCAAGTTGTACTGGGACTGTGAAGAAATGAAGAGAAAAGGCAATGAGGGAGGTGAAGAGGTAGGGAGGGGAAAAGGCAGAGGGAGGACACAGGTAGAGGTGTCACAGAGACAGGGGCTTAGAGGCTCAAAGGAAGGTCGGGTTACACTTGGAAGGGAGATGTGGGTAGTGCGCGTGATGCACAGTGTGTGTGGGGGCATGCGTAACTATTTTATGATTTATACATAAAAACGACATCAACAGGTGTGTAGAGGTGAATCTGTGAATGGCACTTGCAGTGAGGTCCACACTGTACCTTTCTCGGGGCTATAAGAGGTGTAGAGTTGTAAAACACAGGAGTGATCTGCCTAATTGCCTGCCATTCTCTTTTCTCTCTTCGGTATGATTGACGAAAAAAAAAGATTTGATGTACTGAACTCTGCTAGTGTCTCGTGTGAGGCCTGCATTTTGTTTTTAAACTCAAAAGCTACAGTAGAAGGAAAACGTATTAAAAACATGTGATTTCAAAAAAGGTCAGAAAACACAAGCTGCAGTCCACCACAGTCTACCTCCTGCTCTTCAAAATAAAACAATCTGTGAATAACATGAAACCAACAGATAGTCAGTTGACTGGGACAGAACAAGAAAAAGTCGGCAGCAAAGAATATTCTGAAAACCAAAAATAATCTTTAGTGTGAAAACACATTCCTGGATTCATCCCTGTTGCCCGCATTGTGCACGTGTCAAACAACTGAAGCTGATGGCAGCTTCCAGTTGAACCGTTTCTATTCCACACACATACACAAAAAAACCCTCCAAAACCAAACAAAAACAAAAGCCTTTACCTTCTTCTTCACGTAGTACATCCTCTACTGCTTTGGTCTCATTTGTCAAATCTTCAGTCAGTCAAACGTCCAAACACAGCAAACCAAAAAGAGTGCTGGACCAGAGCCTAACCACAGAGTTCAAGCAAGGTGTGCATCAGTGGACATACCACGCTCACTCACTCACACATAGGCGCATGTACTGCCAGGACAGGGAAGAAAGGTGAGGACTGGTGAGGAGAGAGAGAAACGATAGACTGAGATGAGAGGAGAGAAGCAGAAAGGGAAAGAGGGATGGGAACCCAAAAAATTGTACGACATTCTAATTATGGCATGCCCGGACATAGACGGCAATGCCGGGGTGCATGTACACACATGCTCCAAAACACCTTGTGAAGGCCTGCACTAAGAAAACACTGTCTGGTTTGACAGAGAGGGAGAAAGAAAGAGAGAGAGAGGGAGAGAGAGAGACAGAGAGAGAGGCAAGAAGAACAGCATATGAAAGGACAAGCGTTCAAGGGTCAGATACCCCCGCCACTCAGTCGTACCCCCACAATCAATACAACATTAAATTAGCACAGACTTTTCCAAACTTTGGTAGCCTTAATAAAGAAGGATGAAACTCGCTTAAGTCAAAATCCATCCATGAGCATGTAATTACAGTGAATATTATTAAACAAACTGTTTCATCTAAGGTTGTGTGGGAAGGTGGATTAGGGTAGTAATATTTAATTAGCACAAAAGCAGTTATACCACTTATAAATTCTCAGACTGGGACTAGTTGAAAAATCTATAAACTGTGACTGGAAGTAAGATGAATCTGAGATGAATCTGAATTCACAGGGACATTTATCTGAAGAATCATGTGTCACACGGGAAAGCTGAGTGATCATTTACCTGGCCCACCACTGCACTTCTCCTTTTTTCATTATTGTGTCTTGTTCTATTCACTTTCACCATAAACTGAAACTATATTGGATCACTTCACCACACGATCATTCCCCAGGGCTCTTCTACTTATTACTTTAAGTTTGAGCGCTGAAACTTACAAGGACACAGAATTTAATACAGTTACACAAGGATACGTAAACCTCGTGTGTTTCTATGCCATGGTTCAGCAGCTGAAAGCAAAAGCACAGGTCAATGTCCAAGACTTAATGCAAACGATGCAGGTTAAATGAGGATGCACGCATGCGTGGGACTTTGGAGCCATACATTGACACTAACTTGAGTTTATGTGAGATGGCACCTCACACAGGATACAACTGGGATAAACAGATAAAGAGGGAAAATTAATTGATGTTTAATAGACATGCAATGTAATTTCCAGCATTCATATCAAATGTCTTAAATGTATAATCTTACAACAGAAAGAAGCACATTCATAGCATCAACTTAGATGAACGTGCATATCCTTTTTTAAAAAAAAAAACATGACAAATATCAACATTAATGCTTTTATTTGTCTTCTCATGAAAGGTGCATACAAATCACTCTGACATCCCTCTAGTATCTTAGCGCTTACCACCTTTGAAATTTTCCATCTAATAGGTATTATCAAAGGGGCTTTAGAGGCACAAGAGAAGCCCAGGTGTATGTGTCAACAACAGAAAACGCCACACACACCCACGCCTACGCCCCCACATAGACACACACACACACACACTGAGAGAGCAAGAGAGACTCACACTCACAGGTGCGTTGTGCTTGGTCTTAATACCTAAACTCAATCCATAACAAGTTGAAACAGAGCTAAAACCTCCACTGCAACTATGTGAGTAAATGTGTTTGTGTGATACGATGTGTCTAAGTGTTTACACTTCCCAGCCCAGCAGCGTCTGATGTCCCCTATGGGCAGTCATCCTGGTAGCTGCTACTCAAAGAAAAGTTTTAAAGGCTTAAAACATTTACTTCAGGCAGCAGCAGCAACCTTCACCTGTCAAGATGAGTGAAACATGATAGGCTGAGGGTAAAGAGACGGTTTAAATCCTAATGACCTGTTTTCAGAGCCACTTACTGAATGAAACAGCTTTCAGCACTTAACAACACAATATCCCAACTATTTATATTTTCCAATTGATATAAGGAAACAGCATGACCAAAAAGAACAACTGTGCTGCATAAATGAATGGTCTGGTATTATATCAAAAGTGAAGCATGTCTAAACGACACCAGCCATGTTAAACAGAGGTGAGGAGAAGTGGAGGTAAAGAGTGGTGTGCGGTGTAAGAAGGTTGCCCTCTATTGGGAATATCTCCAAAGAGCAGGAATAGGATATAAATTTCATTTTCACAGTGATCTGTAGACGCTGTAATTCTCTGTAGAGCATTTTCAAGCAAAAAGTAAATCACGTTAATGTTTTGGTCAATTTCTAAAACCCAGTGATTAATATTGGAATATAGTGGTATGATAGGGATGTGTTTGAGAGTTCTGCTTGTGCTTTATCATATAATTTCCATAATAATCCAGTTTGTCAAAGTAGTGATAAAACTATCTCCATCTTTCCACCAAGCTAATCAAATTGTTTTAATTCAAGAGCAGCTCCAATTCAAGCACATCTTACACATCCATACGTCTTAACAGCATGATGAGTAATGAGCACTGCCATTGACTTGAAAAACAGTTGCTCTACAACGAACACCAAGTTTCAAACAAAGTAATATGAGATATTCTCCTCTAAGTGTGCAGTTTCCAAAAGCAAAAAGGAAGGAATATGACCCAACATCAGCAAATTACACTCGTTCACTTACCACATCCAACAGCATCTTAGAGCTTCTAAAAGAATAAGCTGTGTTTCTACGATGTCTCTCATAAGACTCTGTTCAAGGGTGACTGTAATAGCTGAGTTCTCCATTGCTAGGTGAACCTGCTCTAGAGCAGGGCATGATGGAGGGAAAAAAGATGTCCTGCCTCTGTTCTCCACTTGTTTCCCTTACTTTACTGGGCCTTCTCCTTGTTTTGCATCTAACAACAAATCCTTGCTCCACCTCTTTTCTTTCTCTCATGACTATTCATTAACCAGCTTGGCAGGCCCAGGCTTGCCCAAATAAAGATTATATCTGACCAATACTCCAGATCAGAAGAAGGGGGGGGACCCTGAGTGTAGCTGGGAGTTCCTTTTGATTTCATATTGAAAGATCAAGTGGTTGGAGTGAACAATTAGGCAAAATGAAAGTGTATATTATAATAATATTTTGTAAAAACTGTAAGAAAACTGAGAATAAATTAACTGATAAAACTGCTGTTGACTCAGCTGGAAGACTGTGTAAACAAAATTCAATGTGAAATGTATTCAAATAATTTAAAGCTCATTTATAATATTTTACTCAAAAGACACCATAAGTGAAACAGACATTTTAATTTATCTATATTTTGAATCTATTTGTACATTTTAAAGCTCATTTTGAATTTGATGATAGCAAAACATTGTCAAAAAAGGGAACAATTAAATAATGTAAAAGCCCTGCAATCTTCATCATCTTATCAATAATTAGGGTAATCCATAATATTGACGCTGTTAGAGTCTCCCAGAAGTAAATTATTGTTGGAATAAAAATGTATGTCGCACAGTGAGAAACGTGACCTTGTCCTGACCTTTTAATTCTGCAGACATCAAACTGAAAATGAGCAAGATTTCACAGGACTCTATGAAATCCTTAAATAAGAATGAATGGATCACCAGCAAGTGTGACACCTCTATAAAAGCTTACATTTTGCCTGTGTTCTGCGCTAAATCATTTAGCACAATTCCACAATCTTCCTAAGAGTGGACATTTGTGTAAATTCATCTCAACATTAGAATATAAAAGACTAAAAGAAATTCCCCAAAAAGAGCTATATCTCAAATTCTGCAGACCTCAGGTAACAGTAGAATTAGAAAAGGACCGAACAGGTATGGCAGGTGTGGAATGGTTGCCCAGAGAAAGCCTCTCCACAAGCACAGAACCTGATTATTTTGCAGTCATTGAATCAACCATACCAAAGTATTCTAGAGTCAAATATGAGGCCATCTGTCTGATAGCTAAGGCCTTAGCTGAAATTTGGTCATCTAACAATGATCCCAAGCACAGCAGGAAATCTACAACTGAAAGGCCAAAAAAGAAAAGAATCAGGCTGTTGTAATGGTCCAGTCCAAGTCCAGACCTCAACCCAAGTAAATGCTTTGGTGCATAAACAAATGCCTCCAAACCTTAATGAGCTGAAGCAAGGCTGTAAAGAAAAGAGGGCCACAATTCCTCCACAGTGATGTGAGAGACTGATAGTCAAAGAAAAAGATTCACAGGACTTTACAGAGTCTTGTTAAAAATAACTGCATTCTTCAAGAAACAACGAAAATGTCTCTTTCATCTTGTGATATATATAAGTTTTAAAGAATTTGCAGTACATTATACTATGTTTTGGTCACTTTTTAGGTTTCCCAATTGGGTTTTTTTGTAAATTGGAATGTAAAAAAAAATGCATTTTTTTCTGTGGATGGTAAGCCCAGCAGGTGAATACACCTGCACCGTGTGTGCATGCTTGTAATGTACACACAGACACACCCCAGCCTACAGATGGTTCTGCAGTGGAGCAGCAAGGGGCTGTTGCTTGGTATTTAATGACCATTCTCCACGCACACACACACACACACACACACACACACACACACACACACACACACACATCTCACAGTCCCTAAAGGCCACCCAGAAGGGAAATAGAGAGGGAAAAAGCTGCAGAGGAGAGGGAAACAACACAGAAGGGAATCTCCTCAGCACTGGAGGGAAAATACAAGTAGGCAAAAAAAAACATTCCTAGATGTGTGCGTGTGTTCTCACAAGATAAACTACCACATCCGATAATGACAAGAAAAACTTAACAGATTCTATATAAAAGCAAAGTCTGACCACAATGTGTGAGATGAACTCATTTTCCTACCATAACATTCTCGTTCATGTCTCTCATATGATAGACATCCATGGAGACCTCTGCAGTGCTGTGGTGGTTCCCCGGGTTGCTGGTAGACGGCACCGGTTGTTCACCTGGCTGGCTGCCTGGGGGGAGCTCAAAATAGGTACTGTCTGGCTCTCTGTGAACACACAATGCATATAAGATGATTAATGAGATGTGGGATTTCAATAAGTAATTATAGCATAAGTGTGTTTTTGTATCATATAATAGAGAGAATTATATAAAAAGAAGAGTTTGAAAAAAAAAGACTTTTTATCCATGTAAGTCATAGAATACAAGTATACCCTTTATCTCTACCAAGTACTATCATTTTTTATCCTTTCTTCCTTAAATTGTAACCAATTATAATCCTTTATATTCCTTGCAATCAATTACAACCTGATTCTTTTCTTTTTGAGCCTTCCAGCTGTAGATTTCCTGCTGTGTGTCTTAAGAAGGAAGACAGCAGGCAAATGTGGGTTTTCCTCCTTTTTCTCTTGCTGCTTAGTTTAAAGATTTTGGACTATTTGCTTATCTTTATTCTTTCAGCGCAATAAAAATGAAATATCTGATAATAAAAAATAATTTTATGGTAATATACTTTTTTTCTTAGCAAATTTGTGAATTTAAAGATATCATCCTACTTGCATAAATAATCTGTCATCCAAAATA
This sequence comes from Perissodus microlepis, assembly GCF_051167445.1. Classification (NCBI taxonomy): domain Eukaryota; kingdom Metazoa; phylum Chordata; class Actinopteri; order Cichliformes; family Cichlidae; genus Perissodus; species Perissodus microlepis. The sequence goes on along the minus strand of NC_140480.1, from coordinate 6,703,976 downwards.
ATAAAATATCATAACATGAGAAATCAAATCTGAATTCTCATAGTGACAGTTTTGTTCTTTTTGTGTGCATTATGCAGTAAGAAATATTGTCATTTTTTAACCAATAAGTATTAAAACACAGCAGTACTTTTTAGCGTTTGCTGAATAATGCCCACACAGAGGGAAAAAAAATAAATCAGCTGTTAGATAAGGCAAGTATTTATCTTTAGCTCTAGTAAACATATTTAATAATTTCACTGTGTTATACAGAAAAAAGACGTCACTTTCCTTCATATTATGTATAAAATTGTGGCATTAAAATTAATCACATATTAGGAATTGTAATTTGTAAGAAAATAATATTTTAGATAATGGAGAGATATATCATATAATTAACTTGATACACTTACATTTTTAATCAGATCATTATATAATTTGGAAAACATGATGGGAAGTATATCAGTTTTCAGTGATGTTGACACTCACAGGGAGCTCCACAGGTGTTCAAAGGTGCCTCCTTCTTCAGTAACAGTGGACTGGGACATCTTAGAGGATGGGTAGTCTGGCGAGGGGCAGACAACTCTACAAAGAACACACACAGGCACGGACAGTTACACAAAGATCTCTTTTCTTAATTAAAAATGTAGGGCGGCAGTTACTGAAACAATTACCGAAAAACTGACTTTTAACTTAAAAAATGAAAACGTGCAAGTACAAATATATGGTCGTTTTTTTTCCCATGTTAAAAAAATATATTAGACAAAAGTTCAAAACACAAACGCACATTCATCCAGGTGTGATCGCACTAATGTAGTCCCACTGAGGTGGCACAAGGTATCGTGGGGCCTGGGCTTGCCCGGGCCTGCCTGACTCATCACCGTCTCACTCCGAGGGGAGGCTTCTGTCCCTCAAAGGCTGAACATCACATCCTCCGTCTCTGTCTGGAAATAACGCCTGCACTACAACTCGAAAATGTATTCAGACTGGAGTCGCCTAAGTAAAAACGCAAGTCAGGATAGCTCTGAGTAGATGCGCATCTGGTTTCCTGAGCGAAGCGGTCTTCACGGTTCGCAAGATTAACGCAACTTTATTCAGAAAACATAGTATCGCCGCTTGTTAAGTTAAAATGATGGCATGATTGTGGAAATTTAGGAAGGTACTCGTCACATCCGGGCATGTTTGCAGTGTTAAATAAGTATCGAGCTGTCAAAGTTAGCCTCGTTTGCAAAAACCTAGAATAGAAGCATAACCGGACTACAGGCCTACCGGGAAAGGCGATAAGGGGATGTCTTGATTTTCCATTGAGTCTCCAGCTCGATTTGCTGACGAACACATCCAACTGAAAATCCTGTCGGGCATATTTGGTCCTACAAACATTTTTTTGTGGGCCTACCCACTGCTGCCCACCATGGCGGCGTCACATCTCCTTAGTAACCCCTCTGCAGGATTGTGGCAAAAACTGTGGCAAAGGTGCAAGGCTGAGAGGTGTAAATTGCAGTACATAAATAAACGCAAATCTTCGGTGTTTTTAGCCAGTGTGGCTGGAGATACAGATTTCATATTCTATGAATTTAGGAGTTTAAGTTTCATCTGTAAGTCTACTGCACCCTATAGCCTTATCTCCAGGTAACAGAGGTCTTTTCACTTTGGTCTGTACGGAATCGATTGACGATATCCAACCCAGTAAACATCTAAAGTGATGTCATGTGTCCTGAACAAAGGCTGCTTTCCTTAGTTTCCTTACTTTTTGTTGTAACTGTTCTTGTGGCCATTAAGCTTGCGGATTATGCGTGGCACAAAAACCACCGCATTTGGCATTAAAACAATAGTGAGGCGCACTGCGCATCTTTAAGAGACCCCCGCACACTTAAGTTGACACTTGTAATTTGGAACTGTGGAGCTGCAGCTCAGCTGTGTGGCTTCAGGTTCCCGCTGTTCCCGCGGAGTATGCCGCCGCAGAAACCAGCTCCCACCAGCTCGTCCTTCAGTGCCGCCTTGAAAATCCCAAATCAACCAGTATGTTCGCACAGGGGATCTGCCAAAGAACCAGTGCGAGACGAGCAGCAGAAAAGACAGCAGCTCCGCTCCCCACTTTGAGAAGCTTAATTGGCATTCCACCTGGACACGTAGCCTACCTCCTTTTCACTTAGCCCGCACCACAGGGGGAAAAACTTACACTTAGCCCGTTATTTAACTGATCAAGATAGATAGATAGATAGATAGATACTAAAAGTCGATCATTCAAAGCTGAAAAAAGCAACAAAAAAAGCAACCCCCCCCCCCCCAAAAAAAAAAAAGAAACAAACAAAAAAAACAACATAGGTTCAAAATGAAATAGGCCTATTGAATGAAAGTACAGTTGGCACGATTTGGCATGTACTTGTTACTTGATTTGAACATGATTTTATATACATTTTTATCGTAATTGTCGACTTTCCCATGATAAGAAACATTACCGTTTTATTTCAATAAAAACATTGTTAGTCGCCTGACTCTCGCCCTCCTTTTGAATATGACATTGCGCCTCTGTGATATTCACCTGTCTCTATTTTGTATCTCCACTCCAGGGTTACAGCACCCATGACAACACACATACACACACGGTGCCGTCCCAAGGGCCATTTTATTCGGAGAAAAGTCTTAATTGAGAATAAATCAATTTTTAAAAATATGGTCTTGGTTCGATGGCCCTCCTTAGGGCCACGTGAAATATTAAGGATTCATAGCGTTGTCGCGGTTGAAGTAGTATTTGGATGTCACTCCTTGTGCATATCGAAAGTTTTACCTTGAAATGTATCCAAAAAAATAATAAAGAAATGCAAAGACAAAAAGTATAAGTGGGTTATTCAAATCAAATAATAAATTGCAACACAGGCCTTATAGTCTGCATAGGCTCTATTTGCTGTACGCTAATGCTTTTTCAAAAGGCCTAGTATTAAATTTAAATCATTATTATTATCATCATTATTGTTAGCGGGCCTATTATTTGTATTGGCTACTGCCCTAAGAATCAGCCATGTGAAACAGACCATTAGGCTATCCAAACCGCGACCTTGATCAACAAAATAACCAAAAGGATTTTAATGTAGACTGTAAATTTTACTTTATTTTTTACATTTCACTCTTACCCATCCTTTGACATTTCTCAATACGTCTTGTGAATAAGCTTCTTTTAAAACTCAGCCTAATTGTCACATTTTGGGAGGAAAAAATGCTCACAAGTAAAATCCAGACCACCATTTGTAACATATAGCTCATTAAACATTAATAGACGTGAGCCTACCTGAAGGTTATTCTTATTCCAATCCAAACACCCAGGAAATATGTTGCGTCCAGCAGCTGTCTGTTTATTATCGAACGTGCCGAGAGAGTGACCCTCCATAAAAAATAGCAACAAGGAAAAAAAATGGAAAAAATCGATTGACTCAGGTTGATAACAATGACTGGAGTTGATTGACTTTTCTGAGAAGCAATATTAACCGGATTCAAGAGGAAAACTGATTTGCATGCTCTCCAGAGAAGTGTGATCTTTGCTGAGGGTGACCGAGGAGGAGGTGAAGCGTTTTTTGCACTGGGAGAGCAGGGAGGCGGTAGCGCGGTTTAGCCGCATATAAGCGGGAAAGCTTTGGCTCAACCAGGAGATGATGCTGGGGGATAATAAAAATGTGTTAGGCTGCCTTTTACTTATACATTCAAGTATATATACAAATGTGTTAGGCTGCCTTTGCTTATAATTCAAGTATATATATACAACTGTAGGATACAATTAAGAACGAAAGAAACATGATGGGGAAGAACTTAAGGCAATGAGCGAAATGAAAAAAAGTATCATATTCTAAATTACACTACACGATTAAAAGCCCATAACCCTGTGATGATAATATGATGCTTATAGGTTTGTATTGATTTGGTACAGAAACACACGCTCACGAGCAGTAGAGAAACAAGTCAAAACACACTTATGAACTACATTTCCCAGAAGGCAAGAAAACTCTAACAGCAAACGCTGATTGGACAACACCAGTATGTCGTCATGTATTCGTCCAAACAAACCAGCAGCAGTTGAATCAACAGCGTATGCACAAGAAGGCAGTCATGTGGAAAAAAAACTTTTCTGAAGTCTTTCTTGAACTTTTTACGTTAATCTTTTAAGTGACAAAAACAACTCAAGTAAAGCTAGAAGTAAGTGTTTGCATTAAACGGTGATATTTGGTCGAAAGCTACCATAGAGTTTTTCGTTGCTAGTAGCATTACATGCTAGCCTCGAGCGAGCTCAGTCATTGGTGACAGCTAGTTAAACAGCTAACTTTACCTTAAGCATGTAGTGGTCAGTTCTTATTCACTGGTTAAATAATTTGATACCAGTGACAAAAATCGCAGTGAAACACATCTTTCAGACATGCTTTGCTCGACGAATTAGTTTCCTCCAGGTCTTTCTTAAGAGTTAGCTAAACCAAGATAGCTACGAAAATTGCTTTGTTTGTGATGATGCTCAATTTGGGAAAGGATTAAGTCCGTTTTATGTAGCTAAGTAGTTGCCATATAAGTCGAGTTATTTTCCTGTACGAAACAGTTTTTTGTGTATTTTCTGCATGCCTATTTTTTGAGGCTTAGTCATTTTCTTGGACCTTTAGCGCCATCACGTGTTAATACCTGCAAACTACGTAAGTTGGCATGAGTGGTACAAATTGCAAATCTTTTGCAGTTGTTTTAGTTAAAATTTATGTATTTGAAAAGGACAATGACGTTTAACATGTTCCCAGTGCGGAGCATGAAACTGATGCGCTGCACATAGAGTTTATTGCTAATTTCTAACCCGTGTCCCCTATTGAGCTGTTATGTTCACAGTGCACAGTTTACAACATCGAAATGACATAAAAACATAATAAACTATAACTATAGTAAATAATGTTATGGAAAATGTAGTGTAAGAAAAATAGACACAAGTATTTTTGGAAACGTATTTCCAAAAGTGTGAATAATAATAAAATAATATTAGCTGAAAATATTACAGCTCTGATTTATCTTTAACCAACCTTTGTCCTTTACCGTAAAAGATTTAATGTCTTAATCAATTTCATTTCAGTTGGAAATTGTGCTTCATAGATGGCAAAACAATTGTCACTGTAAGATGAATTTCTCTGAGGTCTTCAAGCAGTCCAATCAGCTTTGTAAAGTTTCCCCAGATGGAAAGTATTTGGTAAGTGTTTGAGTAATGCAATATGTATTTTTTGTAGTATTTTAATTGTTTTCAGTAGAAAGAAATCTTTTTCATTCCCATTTTATGTTACCATTTCCATATGGATAAGATGGAAATAGGTAATTTCCTTGCTGATTGTTGTCTTTGGCTTTACTCCTCAGGCTACATGTGTGCAGTACAGGTTAGTGGTGCGAGATGTGGGCACCTTGCAGATTATGCACCTGTATACCTGCCTTGACCAAATATCTCATATGGAGTGGTCCTCTGATTCTCTCTTTATTCTGTGTGCTATGTACAAGAGAGGACTAGTACAGGTAGGTTGAGAGAAAAGTAATGTGGCTATCTGACCATTTATATGGTGTGAATAAAGGTGGTCAGTCTACTAGTTCAACACTGTTCACGATTATACAAATAATTACAAACTCTTTTAAATAATGTTGGGTTTTTTGGGGGGATTGATAGAAACTGAATACTAAAGTGATGCATGTGGATTTTAGTTGGACAGGCTCTATTTAATCAAACTACCAATAGACCAGTTATGCCACATTCCCTAAATTTAGAAATGACATACAGAAATACTTCTTCAAAACAAATGCTCCGTATCTTCAGTTGTAATTTTTTGAGATTGTATATTGTACTTTAAATTTTTGGTGGCTTTAGACATGTCCTGTTTGAAGTCTCAATCACATGTACATCCTTCTTTTAGTCTTAAAAATGTATACTAATGAACTTTTTTATACATACATTCTTATTGCTGTTACTTTAAGGACACAGTAGACTCCACATTAGATGAAGTAGTCTGAGACTGCTTTCAGTGAAACTCACTATTTAGCATTCAAATAGGTACAATAAATTTTAATATTCATTACTTCTGTCATTGGATGATCTAGAACCATGCTGTTTATTTTTTATTGTGCTTTAACTTCTTTATTTTAGGATGATCAAAAAGTGTTCAAAGTGACAGAATTGCAGTAATTATTGTTACTGAAGTGATGTCAGTTTCATGCACATCGTAGCTCAAGTTGCTTACCTTTGAAAGGGTATCCAGTGCCAGTCTTTCATTGTGTCTGATGTGTTCTTACTGTTTGAAATCAAACAGAAAGTTAGAGGATGTGTGTAAAGGATGTCTTGAGTAATTGCCGTTTGATGTCCTGGTGTCGCGCTCTCTTCCTTCTGACGTTTTTTTTCTCAGGTGTGGTCTCTTGAACAGCCGGACTGGCACTGCAAGATTGATGAGGGTTCAATAGGACTAGTCTCCTCACGCTGGAGTCCAGATGGACGTCACATTCTCAACACCACCGAGTTCCATGTAAGTGTGAAGTTGGTTTCTGCGTGTGTGTATGTGCATTGATGCACATGGAAATGTGTTTTATGCTTGTCTGGTATCAACTGTTGCTGGCTTGCAAGGAACGGGGGACCTGAAAATAGCCAGACACCAGAGCCTTTCTTGACTGCCCCCTACACCCCCCACCTGCTACATGTATTCAGCCTGATTTCATAGCCGCCCTCCTGTTAGCGTCCTGTCATACATGGGCTTCTAGTACCTCTGGAACACCAGTGCAATGTGTATATGCCCTTCCGATGGAGGTCTGGTATTTTGTTTGGCATCAAGTCTATTTAATGATGTTTTATTGGTCATAAAAATACAGTAACTGTAGGCTTACCAACACTGATGGATTAAAACCAACCAGATCAGAAACGCCATACACTAACCAGGAGCAGGTTAAATGAATAACATTAATAATTTATATGGCTGTTACTTTTACTGCCCAAATAAAAAGCCAAGCAGAAATATGTTTTATAAGACAAGAGCCAAAATGCTCATTTCATTTTATTTAAATTCAATTTCATTTTATTTGTACAGTGCCAAATCACATGGACAGTTCAAATCACATCAACAGTTGCCTCAAGGCGCTTTATAATGATTTCCATCCTTGATGACTATTTGACTGTTAGTTATGGTTCACTTGTAGCTGATAGTAGTATGCTCTAAACATCAGATCCAAGAATACATAGTATGTGGAAATTAGATTTTGTTCTCCTTTTAAAATCATCAGTAGTCGTGACTTGTGGACATTCCTTCACTCCACAGTAATGACCTTGCAAAACAGGAGTACATATTTGATACCAGAAATAGCTTGTTTCTCTAAGGAGAAAGTACAGACAAAAGTCTTTAAGATTGCATCTTTTTATGTTTTATATCAGCGGTTCCCAACCCCCTGGGCCTCGGACCGGTACCGGTCCGTGAGTCGTTTGGTACCGGGCCGCGAGAGTAGAGGCTCAGGTGTGAAATGTATGGTTTTCAGGGTTTTTATCGGTTTTCAGCATTATTTTGTTATCGTTTTTATCGTTTACTCGGTTTTCCTGGGTCTTTTCACGTGTGTTATGAATAAATCTTCTTTTTTTCGGTACCGGTACTAGTTTTATTTTGTTGTATTTATCCGCGACACCTTAAAGGCCGGTCCGTGAAAATATTGTCGGGCATAAACCGGTCCGTGGCGCAAAAAAGGTTGGGGACCGCTGTTTTATATCATTACTTAAAATATTTGAAATTCGAAGTCTCATGCAGTATGTACATGCACCCACCAAATTCCAGCTGAGGAGATTTTGAGATTGCGCCAGTATATAAAACTAAGTACAAACCAAATAAATTGCCTGTGCCTCCAAATTCCTCTTTTATATTCTCTCCATAGTAAGCATATGTTGTAAGGGGTGCTGTTATAGCAGCTACCCTTGGGGCTTGTGGAATACGACGGAGGCACTGGTAGGCCATGTCTGTAACACTGAACCAGATTCCAGGAATCATTTAACAGGTGTTGTGGTCTAATACACAACTGTGTCTTGTCTGGAGTAGAGTGCAAGTGTCTGTGGTATGTCTGCTTTGTTTTGGTCAGAATTTTATTAATAAATAAAGTTTAAAAAGGAAAAGAATTTGAAAGAAATGCTTTTTCTTTCCCTAAAGATCTATGGCAATTTGTGTTCAGCTTAGTGAATAGACAGTCTTAGTGCAGTAATCTTGCATTTGAGCATGTGTGTGGGCAGTTTTGAATGGTTAATATAAACTGTACTCATTTTTCTTATGTTTCTACGTTGAATTGTGAACACATTCCACATAACCTCATTTAAATTGCTTGCTGTCAGTGCCTTGCTGTGGTGATTCTTGATTCTTGATACTTAATTATAGTTTCTCTAACAAAATGTCAGAGTTCTTTCTTTCATTTCTTAACTATACGTTTGTTTTTTTTAATTAACTTATATGTGGCTATTAGAAAATGAAACTGATGTCATTACTTTTATTTACCTTTTAATCACCTTTTCGTCCAATATCCAAGTGCTGCAAACAGGTTCTAAAAAACCTTAAAAGCAACTAAAGGAGAAAAGAGGAAAAACGTTGTATCCATCATTAGGACAAAAAAATTTATTGTTTTCATTAATTACATGTACTACATAGTTAATATTAACTTGTTAAGCTTTGCACCTTTTGTGGTATAGCAAAGTGCAGTTTTGGTTCAAATCACAGTCAAAAAGTAAAACTATAAAAGAAAAGAAGCAAATTATGCTAGAATAGAAAGAATTTTTGTAGTTTTAGCTAGGGCTGCACGATTTTGCATAAAATGAGAATCACGATTTTTTTGCTTAGAATTAAGATCACGATTCTCTCACGATTTTCTTTTCCAATATAAATATTTATTGCACTTATTAACTGCACATCAACTTTGTAACAGTTGAGACTGAACATAAAAACAATAAATAAACATAAAAACAATAAATGTCCCGCATTTTGTCGTTGCCGCAAAATGTTGTACTGCTTGTAATTCCGTCTCCACTGTTGCTCGACACTGCGTGTATAGAGCAGGTAGTGCAACATTTTTAAAATAGTTGCGGGACGGTGTTCTGAGAAACCATCCTACTCTGACAAAACGTCCTACCTGTATTATAATTTGACGGTGACTTGCGACTAAACCTAACCCTACCCCTAACCATAACCCTAACCATAACCATAACCTTAAGAAGTATTCCGGATGGGTAAGAGAAAAAGAAGTTAATTCGGCGTTGGTGTTGTGCGCATGCGCCGCGTCTGCGCAGAAACATTGGGTACGATGTTTTTTCAGGTAGGATGGATTCCCGTCACTTTCTTGGCCTTTACAGCTTCGTCATCTCTCATGTGCTCTCCGTTGTTTTTTTCCCTGCCAGCTGACTTCTGTATCACGTGGTATAAGCCTCCGCCCTTGTCATTTGTTGAGCATGAAGAGTGAGCGCTTGTTTTCATGCAGCTTATGTCCTGGATCAAAATGCGGTACAATCGTCATCTTTTTTTTTTTTTTTTTTTTTTTTTTTTTTTTTTTTAAATCGTTGTCATTTCGAAATGAGATCGCACATAAGTATGAATTGAGATCGCGATTTTCTAACGACTAATTGTGCCGCCCTAGTTTTAGCCTGAAATCAGTGTTATATGGAATTTTTTTGTAGAGCTCATTTTCCTTTAATTTGAAGGCTGTTTTTTGTGAGTTTCTTGGAATATGTTGTGCTATACTGATATTGTCACTGGGATCAGGTAGTAGATGAGGTTTCCCATGTCAGTCCCTACCCCTCTTTATGTTGAAACGTCCTTGGCCAAGGAACCCCAAGTTGCTCCTAATACCATACCTTTTTTGTCATATGGCGGCTTTGTGCCATTGGTGTTTTAGTTTGTGTTGTAGAACCACTAAGGCTGAAAGGTCTAACCAGTGCAGATTATTTTATCTTTCTATGAAGACAAGTGAAAATGTAAATTCAGTCTGAGAACGGTGTATCTATAAATTAACGTTCTATTTTGTACAAACCAAATCAAACCAAGTAGTTCTGGTAAACAACTCTCAGAAATGAGCCCCAAAAAACAGACAAGCTCCAAGACAAACAGATGTCAGAGCAATTATAATACACTGGCACTTGAGGAAAATATTCTGCATGTACTGTGAAAAGGAGATATGATACTTTATGTGCTACGTTTAATGGTCATTACTCAATTTAAAAGGCCAATGTCAGACAGCATGGAGTGCCACTGTTGTGTGAACAATTGCAGCTGCTGTGTCTGTCTGTGACAGGTGAAGCTGCTGCTCAATATGGTTATTGTGCAAACTTTCTGCTGAAGTAACACTTTGGTTTAGTCATTGTCAAAAACTCTAGGTTTTTGTCAAAACATGTTTATATTAGTATAAGCATTTAATCTTTGCTGTTATGGAGTCAAAAACCTGTAGTTACTCATCTCTCTCATAACTGGCTAGATGTAAGTAGTTTTACTTGCTGCTTTCTGAGCAGCCTTTTGTGGTGCAGGTTTCAAAACCAATTTAATTAACAGAGAAAAATTAGGAACTTGTTGTGGCATTTCCAGAGAGCCCACTGAACTTACCTTCACCCCGGCCCAAGATTTCATTAAGGCTGTGCCAGGCGGGTGTTCGTGTCAGGCTTAAATTTCAACCCACTCATAAACAGCCTGCTATATTAACTTGTTTAGGGACAGCTGCCTGTGGTGTGGATCATGCCTCTGTGTATGTGTTTGTCTGTCTATGTATCAATAAATCTGCTGTCTGTGTTTGTCTGGCTGTCTCAGTTGTTTTTTTCTTTTGTTTTGTTTTTTAAGCAAAAGATCTTTCAAATTTCTAGGTCACAACTGTCATTGTGGCTGTATCAAAATGATTATATATTCTATCTAGTGTTAACAAAAGCTGTAGAAGTCAGAACCACTAATCACTACTTTAAATGTTGTGAAATGAAGCACCTTAAAGCCAACTACTTTGTTTTTTCCCAGATTTTTAAAACATTTGTCATAGATGTAATAAAAAGTCACATTGCTGAAACTTAGCCTATGTATTGTGAGACTTCACGCAACTGGTCTCCTGTTTGAATTCCATTCATTTATCTTAGGACCTCACAAAATGCCACTCGCACATCCACATTAATCCTGCTTTACTAACTGAGGGTGGAAAAAGTCCAGCCAAGGACATTGCTGAGCTTGACTTATCTAATGGTTTTTACATTGTTGGGATCAGATTAGCCTTAGAATTCTTTACTAGTACAGCTGTAGCCTTGCTAACGTGTAGCATTGTTGGCAGCAATGTGGCTGCCAACAATGCTACCGGAACGAACTGTAAATTTAGGGAGCCTAAGCACTGCAGCAGGGGACAATAGCTCACCCATACCCTATGTGGGCTGTGAAAGGCTCCTGTTCCTTGGTAGCATCATAAGGCTGTAACAGGAGAAATAGGCTATATTGGTTTGAGATGGCTTTCTACGTGGAATGCCTACAAGCTAATCCTCTGCTGACAGATAGGCCTATATGGCATCAAATACACTCGACCATTCTCTCACACTCGCTTAGGCGCGCAACAAGAATGGCTGATGGGTACGTTTTATTCCAGATTGCTGTCAGTAACTGTAGTATTTACATTCTTGTAGTTATCATATTGCCCACAGGTTTTCCTGATGGGAAGGTCCCCAAATTTTGATTTTATTTTTTTAAGAATACCTTATATCACATATTACATGTATTTAGTGGTATAAATTAACCCCAATATTTGATGACATCATTTTAAGAATATTGACTTGTCATAATATGTCATGATTATTATTTGCTCCACCTTCTAGTATAGTCTCCAAGGGCTTTTCGTAACAATTTTCTCTGATAAATAAACAGCAGCTTTTTTAGGAGAGTTTTGTCTTTAACACCACTCCTGCCCCCGAACTGTAGTCCTACGTTTCTGCTTACCTTTGGTGAGGATACTTTATCTAAAGGGGTAGTTTTACCACATAAGAGTCTCACTCTACACAGAAAAGCATTTCTCACCTATTTTCCTCATGCTAACCTTCCTCCACCAGGTTTAAAGTTACATTGCCTTTGGGTCTTGATCTCCCAGCGCCCCTTATGTGGTGGATTCAGGGTATTTAAGAAGTGTAAGTCTGTTTGTGTTTGAGCGCTGTTGGTATTAGTTGTCATGGCACCATGTCTGAGGGGATGTCCAGGAAGCGTGCGGTGCGGTGTTATTACAGAGCCTACACAGCTGGATGTCTGGACCAAACACGCGGGTCAACACTTCAGTCCAGTCAGGTGACAGACTTGGACCGTTTCAAATATCTGTCTGTACACTCTGATGAAGGCCTCATCACTTCAGTAGTTTTAACTCTGCCCATTCTTAAATGGAAATTACATTATTTTTTACTGCCAAAAATAAAGTGTTATTTGAAGAATAATTTATTATTGCTGTTACTTCTACTCATATTATCAGACTCAAATGAAACCATTTATTTCCAAGGATAAAAAATGCTTTTCTTCAATAACCTTAAATTATACAAAAAAGCCCTTGCCTTTTTAACAATTCAATTTAAACTGTTCAAATTGTTATTCACATTTTTGTTCAGCATGCTTTTTGCCATTACTATTTAAACAGATGTAATACTACAATTACAAAAAAATTGTAGTATTAAAAAATTTACATTGACCAGTCAATTAACATTGACCAGTCTTAAAAATTAAGACTGAAAAAATTCTTTTTAAGGTCTTAATTGAGGATTCAAAAATAATATTCCTTTGCACAAAACTGGAGACAAAACATAAAAAGTGATTCATCTGCTCAGCCCAGAAAATTTGCGTCGATGGGATATCACAAAACTTGTTTTTCTAGCATCTGGAAGTTTTAGAAATTTGTTGTTGGAATGGTAATGTTGCAATTGTATTATAGTGAACACTGGGGGAAATTGGCAACAAGGTTGAGTTTTGCTACTGAATCTAACTTCATCAATCAATCTCTGAACATCTTAACACATACACATAGGCAGTACAAACCACGTATTCTGTAACAGTGTCTCAAGAGTCTTCTGGTGCTCCTTATTTGAAGGTCAAGATACCGCTTGTCATACTCCTTAGATCAGCATATCTGTCATGTTTGGCCACTTGCTTTTGTTGGCATGAGTCTGGCTGAAGTGAGGCCGCTGGGTATTTAAGTGACTGCTGTCAAAACTTAGAATTAACACATGTGTTCTCTTTGTTATGCCGACTTGTGGTCAGTTAGCTGCTTCTCATTTGTGGCAATGTGCACAACTTGCTGTCAATTTGTCACACTTGTGGCAAACATGTCTGACATTACATCTTGGCTACTAAATTGACTGGTCCTATTCCTGCTATGTGTTGAGATGTTGTTTTGTATCTGTTAATTTTATGTGCTCAAGTCTTAATTTAAACAGGTTTAAACTTAACTTAACTTAAAACTTTAACTTAAACTTAAACTTAAAACAAACAGGTTTAAACTTAATTTAAAGAGGTCTTAATTTAAACTTAATTCTTTTGGTCCCTTTCAGTGGCTACAAGTCTTAAACGTGTATTCATTCCCTGGGGAAGCACACTGATTGACAACACTCCACACACTTGGCCTTTTCAGGCCATCGTCTAATGATAGATTGACTCTCACAGAGATTTTGCCCCTTCAAAGACATAAGACAGTCTTTCCACAGCTGTTAAAGTGCATGGTGGGAAATGCAGTCTGGATTTGCATAGCTGATCTTTACATATAGAAATGTGTTCTGGTTGACTGACCTCATATTGGTGTCTATTGACAGCCACTTGCCATATGGATGTAACACTTACCAAATAACTTATAATTAAATTTTCTTATTGAAGACCAGTGGTCGAATAGTGTGAATGTGTCATTGCAGTTAAAGGGATGGATGTGTTTACACTCTTTTTATTGTCTGGTAGAATGATCTTTTCCATCATTTAACTTGGAAGATAATATATGGTTTCCTTTTCTTTGTTTTCTCTGTTTTGGTTACAGTTGAGAATCACCGTCTGGTCACTGTGCACTAAAGCTGTATCTTACATCAAGTATCCCAAAGCATGTCAGAAAGGTGAGTATGAAATTGATATGATATGAATGTATGTCTACTACGAGTGTACCTGAGGACATGGCCAGCAGTCTAAATGCCTTGGCATTCCCCATGAATCACATGCCGTTCTTTACCTTGTGGCTCTACCCAAGGATATGGGTCCAAACTATGGTCCTCTATGCTGACAGCTGTGCCTCTCTTCAGTAAATGGGGCATGCTCTTCATAACAGGCCTGTCAACAACTAGTGGAAAAATGATTGTGTCTGACTCTCCCCATTTTCCACATGTAATACCATGCCCTTTTGCAACCTGTGTATCTTCAGAGCTGTCATATAAATAATATCGCCATGATGGTTGCATACCAGACTTTATGGTGCCAAAGAATTAGATAATGAAAAACAGATTAAGCCATGTATTATGTGATCAGAATGGACAGTTGTCTTTTTTCCAAGCTGTTATATAGACATGTTTTAAAGAAAGATGAAATTATTTTGAAATTCTTTCTGTTATACTGTTACTATGACTAAATATCCTCTTTAAAAAATTGTGAAGGAAAAGTGATTATTTTATGTGTCATTGATGCTCACATTTTTAATACTGTGCCTTTTACCATTATTATTATTATTTATTATTTTACCAGTGAGCAGTTTTTTTAGAAAATAAAGTGGCATTTTAGAGTTGTTTCCCTCACTTTTTGTTCTTTGGAATTTGTTCAAATTCCCTCTTGATCTTCCATAGAAACCATTTGTATACCCACAGGTATAGATTTCAGCAGAGATGGGTCCTATATGGCCTTGGCTGAACGTCGTGACTGCAAAGACTTTGTTAGTATATTCGTGTGTGACGACTGGCATTTACTCAGGGTAAGTAGAGCTACAGCTGCATAAGATTTTGTTTGTAAGGCCATTTTAATGTACTCATCAATTGAGTAAGACATGTAAACTACAGTGAAAGGGACCTTAATTTCGATTCCCAAAAAGATATAGACTTATTAGCCATACATTATGACTATCTTTATTGTTACGTGAAATTTGCTGCTACATTATATTTAAAACACGTAGAATTGAATCTATGGTATTTGTGTAATTTCATACCAGTTTGATTTGATCTCATTGTGTGGGTCTACTGCTTTTTCATTTTTCCCCTTTTCCCTCCAAAACATGGGATGTGAAATCATTCTCTGCAGGCTCTGCTGGGGAACTACTTTATATCTGATGTGCTTTAATTTTAGTCCGAAAGTTCTAAAAACAGTATGTGCTGTAAGGGACAAATAGCTGAGAGGCACTTGCTTTTATGCTTTTTCTAGCAGCAGGTGGCACATGTTTGTAATGCAGCAAATGCTCATCCCATAAAAGGCGAATAGATTCTAGTATTAATTAAAGTCATTAGCATTCATGTCTCTTACTTGAATAGCTGCTTTGTTTTTAAGTAGATGTCTGAGATCATCCAGTTTAATACAACTTAAACGGCAAGACCACAACAAGGCAGAGCTGTCAAGTCACTGGGTCATAATTTTTAACAGGGCCTATAATGTGCCCTGATGAAAGGAGCCAGGAGCACTAAGAGTCAGTTACCGAGATTTATCTTTTATCTCTGTTTCAACCAGATCAGACAGAGTGGTATTTGTGTGCACTTATGAACCTTGGACACCCAACACAGTGTTTCTGGGAACAGCTGAAACTAGCTTTTATTTTGTATTTTGTTTCCTTTTATCTTTTTATATTGTGCTAGATATGAGGAAAAATTAAGTTTAAGATATTCACATTTTTTTAATGAATGTCATAATTAACTTCATTTAATGTCACTTTTTTATTACAGCATTTTGAGACTGAGACACAGGACCTGGCAGGATTGGAGTGGTCTCCAAATGGCTGTGTGCTGGCAGTATGGGACAGTTGTCTAGAAGTTAGTTAATTACCTCATACACTAAAGATCCATCACTGTAATGTCAAATTATCTATCTCAGTTAAACATGAGCCTGTCATCAGTGAATCACCCAGTAAAGTGTACCCTGGCAAGAATGGCAAGTGAATAGTTTAAAAACTCCAGTTTAGGAAGACAGTAATCAAAGAGTCAGCTTTAAATTATAAAACAACATTATCTGCAGTTTAAATTTTGAGGCATGGTTGGGGTACTATAAATAGGTACAAGTGTTCTTTATGTAAACACTTATGCAGGATAGGACAAATTTGCATTGATCACCTCACAGGAGTATCATAATATTGGAAACAGGAATACTGCAAAATGTAATTACACTGTATAACAAGTCATATAAAAAAAAGCCATAGCGCAAGATATCCTGTAGTTCCCACACCCAACATAACAGATTTACGGAGATATGTTATGCATAAGTTGAAGGGGATCCACACACACACACACACACACACACACACATATATATATATATATATATATACTGCTTTCTAAATTTAAAAATGAAGCACACTGACATCTGTCTGCAACATCTATTTACTAAAGGTTGTCTTAACCACTGTACTTAAGTGCTAGCAACAGAATAAAAACATTATTATTAATACTGTTTCATGTGTATGTATCCTCTACACAGTATAAGGTGTTGCTCTACTCTTTGGATGGCCGGTTGCTGTCAACCTACAGTGCCTATGAATGGTCGCTGGGTGTCAAGTCTGTGTCCTGGAGCCCCAGTAGCCAGTTCCTTGCAATTGGCAGCTATGATGAAAAAGTATGGATGATGTTAAAAAATTTTGCTTCTTTCCTGATAATTGCCTGTTTTTGGTTTTTGTTGTTTTGGGGTTTTTTTTAAGATGAGGTCTTCCTTTTCACAAATTTCATGCAGTTCCTCCTAAAGTCATAAAAAGCTTCACAGCTTTTTTCGTTCTCTCTTAAATAAAAGTTTTAGTATAGTTTCAGGTTCATTTTTATTTTGAGCAGAATGTGTTGTGTGCAATTTTTAGTATCAGTGAAATTAAGACACTTTTATCCTTATGTCAGGTGCGCATCATCAATCATATCACATGGAAAAAAATCGCACAGTTTGAGCACCCTGCAACAGTGGAAAGCACAAAAGCTGTGAGTATTGAGCGTTTTTGATGGGCCTGGAAGACATTGTTTGATTGCCAGTTAATTACTCCTTCTTGTGGTTTTAGACTGTGTATAAAGAAGTGGAGAGAAGGCCAGCTGTTGGCACTGACGAAATGTCTCTGCACAACATCACTACTGGCAGCACACTCTTCAACACACAGAGTAAATGTACGTAAGCGGTATTCATTTTTAAAGTGATATTTGTCTGAAATTACCAAGGTCAAGTAACCAATTTTGTCTCATTATAAATTCTTTGTTGTTGCCTCATCTAGATGAGATATGCTCACTGCCAGTCCAAATTCCTGTGGTCAAACCAGACCCAGACCGAGCTAACCCAAAGATTGGGGTCTCTGTTTTGGCATTCAGCTCAAACAATCACTATCTAGCCACCAAAAATGGTGAGATTTTTTTTCTTTTACCTTTTTTATTGAACTTTCTTGTTGCACTAATTGTTGACAGGAATGTTTTATTAATACTGACCTTTGAAACAGCTCTTTTTCTTGGCCTAAAAGATTGCACAACATAATCTGCACCCACTTAGATTCTTAAATATGTGGTGGTGAAAGTCCCAAAAAGCCTCTTAACTTGTCAAAGGCAAAAGTATAGTTCAGAACTGAGAAACTGAATTACACAAGTCTGTAATGTGTCCTGGAGCCATTTCTAAACAACTGCAGATCAGTTCATCAGTTCAAACAACTTTAACTGTGTCTGTAACTGTATTTTGTAACTCCACTTGCAGAGGTTTTAAAAAGAAACCGCTTTCATCCTCAGCTGAGAGGAAGTTGATTTGAATTACATCAGTTTCAACAAGAATTATACTGATGGTTCAAGGTGCAGTGTGCTAAGGGACAATTAACTAAATATGTGCTGCTTTATGTATATTTTTGACCTTGTGTGCATAATTTTGACCCTATATAGTACAAAACTGACTGACTTTTGTTGTGTACATTTGTTATGATACTAGTATTGGCTCTTTAGGCTGAGAGTGGTTTTGAATGTGTATGACTGTTTTTGTCACTGCAGACAACATGGCGAGTGTTGTTTGGGTGTGGAACATGCAGATGATGAGCCTGCAGGCTGTGCTGGAGCAGACATCAGCAGTACGATGTTTTCAGTGGGACCCACGCCATCCCCGGCTGGCACTATGTACTGGCAACACCAAGCTCTATCTCTGGTCTCCAGGAGGCTGTGTTGCTGTTCAGGTCCCAACTGAAGGTAATTTCCTTGGGTACTAAAACAATTGAACTTTCAAGTAGTTGGGAGTCCAAAGCTTAATTCCATTGTTCTCAGATGTAGGAAAGGAGCAGAACTCCAGTAACCATCCTGTCGTTTTATTTAATCTCCATGGTAACCACAAGGTCGCTGTTAAATTCATTCATTTTATTTTTTACACTAATAGAATATTAAACACTGATATGAAATAGAACTTAAGATTGACACCAAACATGCTTTTGCTTTGTTATTCTCAAATTGTTTAAAACAGCATGGCTGAAATGAGTGGAAATCAGCAAATATTGATTTATTTTAAATCGTAGTCTTTTGATGTAAACATTATTCGTTTTAATTATAATTTAAGCATCAAAGTTTAGTTTTAGTCAAAGGTTGTTGCCAAAATTTTTAGCAACAAAATTAGAACTGGCTGAAATTCTAGTTCATCTTAAAAAGCTACAATAGGAAGAGGGCCATGTGACACATCAGTTACGTTGAAACGTTGAACCCAAGCACACCATTGTTTTTCTTGTGACATTACCAATAAGTTTGATGTGTCACATGGCCCTCTTCCTATTGAAAAAACAAAAGTTGTATCCAAAATGGCCGACTTCTAAATGGCCACCATGGTCACCACCTATCTTGAGGAGTTTGCCACCTCACATATAATAATGTGCCACAAACAGGACTTTAATATCACCAACCATTCCCATGTTATTACGGTGTATCCATATAAATGGCCCACCCTGTAGTTTCACAGCAACATAGTCACATATTGCCTTTAGTTTAAGATTGTGTTGTTTATAATTGAAAATAGAATCAATTTACTCTATGTCTGTATTTACATGTAGAATGTCTCTGTTGTTTCTTTACATTTATTGCTTTAAATGTCCCTGGAATTGAAAATCTCATTACACAAAGTTGAAGTGTATTTTTTAGATACTGATTTCTTACTATGAGCATGTTTATGTGTAAAGGCATTGACATCACAGTTATCTCGCTTTTATTCCTGCCAGGTGGTTTTCAAGTTCATTCTCTGAACTGGCATTGCAGTGGCAACTCCTTGATACTTCTTGGAAAGGAGCAGCTGTGTTTGTGCTACATGGAAACTGATGAAGAAGACAAGTAAAGCACACAAAAAGAAAATAACTGGGTCATAGTTCAGTCTTATTTAGCTGTACACACAAGCTGAGTCAATGACCAGTGAGAACACTCCTGAACATGTTAGCTTGCATATGCTGGACTGTAGCTGTTCTTAAAAGTGTGGGCTACTGGAACATTGAAAGCGATTCGTACTGATAAATATGTACTCAGCACTAGTTGCAAACACTGTGAGAATGTGAAAGTTTACAATTTTCTATAGATTTCACTTAGTGCTAGAATTTCCTGTTTCACCTTGAAATTTTATATTTGTTCTAAATAAACTTTGTCATAAATATAGTTGCTTATGGGAGTTTTTTAAAAGTGTGTTCAGCCTTTAATCAATATGATTTGTTTTCGGTATATGTCATGTTACTGAAATCAGTAGCTGAGTTACAGTTAGGTATCTTGATGAAATGTAGTCGCACTGTTGACATGAGCAAAGACATGAGACAGTTTTCTTTAGTTGGTAATTTTAAAGCAGTTCTTCATGACACAAGTTGCATTATCTTTAACCTGCAAATACTGCATCATTACTTATAGCATGTAAAAGGCTTTACCCGCTATGATCAGACTGAAATGTCAGTAAGAAATCCAAACAGCAACAGGCAGTACTAAATATATCAGGACAGTATTTCTTGTCTTCAAGGCATCATCTTGCTCTAAAGCCACTTGAACTGTAACTTCAATCAGTCCTAGTAGTTTCAGTCCTCGACAGTACAAACGTAATCGTAAAGCAGTTCTATATCCACCCCAAGCCTCAGCCCTGACAAAAAGATAGAGGCATATTTAATTTTCCATAGTGGCTATTGTGCTACAGATATCTAAAACAAAAAACAAAACCTTCACGTGTTTGTAGAAATGAGTTAATATCCCTAAATAAAATACTTGAGAACTGTTAATGGTATATTCGTATTCTTAGATCACTTAAGTCAAATGCATTGGAAAAAAAAATGTATATAAACAAAACAATCAGTATTTACAGATTCACTTGGGATATTTCTTTAAAAAAACATCTGTCATGCAGACTGAACATGCAGGGAACATGCACAAATAAGACCAGAAAAAAAAAGGCATTTTGGGATGTTTTCTGTTGGTATTGGCGATGCATGGAAGTATGTTCTGTAACCTTTGGCTGGACAATAATATCCACAACGCACACATTCTAGGAAGTTAATGTACTTATGCAAAGCTTTATCTGCATCTGTGCCACTTTGTAACCCAACCCGCCCTCTGCACAGTTTAATACAGCTGAGTGCAAATATATGTCTAAAACAAATGCAAATTGCAGCACCATAATGGCAACTCACAGAACAAACATAAAGATTTACATGTTCACATTGCACATATTATTTCTGACATAAAAAGAACATTTTTGTTATTGTAGCTAATACAGCTCTGCAAATGGTAGCTCCCTGCTCTAAGCAAAGACATCATTTAGGTAAATATAAGCACTGAAAATAAAACACGGGTTAAATACAAGAGAGAGGATTTTGATATGTAATTCATCATTACTACTGAACAAGCCCATGCATTCTGCAAATCAGTACCAAAGCTGAGCCCAGGGCACAGCCTTGCAGATGCTATGCTCTCCTATCTAGTTTCCTTCCATATCTCGACATAAATTTATTTGAATAATTATGTGACACGGCGATCCTACTCAGTTCATCAGCTGCTTTTCCATTCCAAGAAGCTACTCTATGGCTCTGTGGTCCGAATAATGCAAACACAAACCATATCATGTAGCAAACGTGGAACTCATCTTGGCCGATGATACGGTTTCACTGTTCTAAATATCACATTCATTTTGACAGTCTGTCATTTAGTGGTTAAACCAGAAACGTGAGACTTCAAGAAGCTCAATATAAAGTACGTGCTGTGCCTTTTATCTCCCAACTCTTATAGCACGGCCACACACTCCTGAAGGTCGTGTGTGTGTGACACTTGTGTGGAACTCTGACAGAAAGGGGGGACTAGGGGCACAAAAAAATGAATGAGTAGACAGTTGTTACAGTGCTGTGCATCATTTACGTACAGTTGGCTGACCATTACACCGACTCAGGAAGGTGTGTGGGCATCTCTTGGATTCTGCATACACGCACAGACATGTTACACATTACACTGCAGCTTCCCTCAGACAGTGTAGTTTAACACAGACACATGAGTTGAACTGTTGTAGTTTGGAGAAACGACTGAATTTAGAAGCCAATCTTGCCGCGTGTCATGGAGTAGCCCAACTTAGCCTCATTGTTAATGAAGGACATTATGCCTAGATATGTTTCAATAAGCAGGGGTCTTTCCAGGATCAGCACACCGTTAGCTCGACCTGGGATCGGGTGCTCCTTATGGGCTCTCTTCACTGCCTGCACGAGCTGGATTTTGAAGTTGTCCAACTTGGGAGGTAGAAGGAAAAAATATGAACCTATTAACAGCCACTTCAAAAGTGGACAATTTATATATTTATTAAAATAGGAGTCGCTGTCTGGAGTTAAGTATCTGAGGTTGCTCTGGAATAAAGAATACATTCAAGATTTTGCAGTAGAATGGGCTTCATTCACTGCATGTAGCAATGCCTGGATGAGAAATTACCCAAGGCACAGCTGTTGTCTTGCCAGTAAAATATAAACAAACGGCTTTAAAAATATCTATTGATATACCAAGTTGAAAAGTATGAATAACTGTCTTTATCTTGAGGGCTGAATTATGTCTTTAAGGCAAGCAATCAGTCCATTGTTTCCAGTTGAACTGTGACTGTTTGTTGTTTGAAACAACCATTCACCAGCCGTCACCATTGTTTCACAACACAGAAAAGACCTTACATTTTGAAGCTTTATTTGCTTAGTTTTCATAACGTCAAGTAGCCTATTATCGGAAATAATAAAAATGCATGTTTAGCTTCATTTAATTAAAGTGACTGTACCTGGCACAGAGAGGCCACCTTCTCATCAGCATGGGCCATGGGGTGCTCTGTGAACGTGGTGTAGGGCATCTCTGTTGACCAGGGGTTCCAGCGGTTAATGAATGAAGCCCGGGGACGTTTGTCCCATTGGACACGAATCCCATAGCCTTCTCTTCTGTTTGACAATACAACAGTTTTAATAAGATTAGAATATCAGACAGCTGACGACATTCATGCAGCACAACCACAGAGATGGACCACAACGGTTTACAAAAGACATTTTGTAAGTTTTTACATTTTACTTCCATGTGCATCAATTTGGAAACATTTTTTTTTGTATGTATTTATTGCTATTTAAACAATTAAAAGACACATCATTCTGTTTTGCTAATATTAAAGGTTAATGTTGTAATGTTTACACATTTATTTATTAATGTACTCTGGGTAAATACTAATTGGCTGTTGACAAGCTGAAATTCTGACATACTTGTTGAGGGATTTGGGTGGAAACTCAAACTCGCCCACTGAGATGGTGTCCACAGCATTGAGAGAGATCCTGATTACTTGTTGACACAGCAGGTTAATGAAGTCATACTTGCACACCAACAGGGACCTGTACAGAACGTCAAGACAATGTTATTGGCTACCTGATATGCCTCATTAAATATTAGTCACTTAAAGATGAGGTATGATTCTGACTCACCTATCTGTTATCAGCACAAGTCTCTCCTTTTCGTTATTCCAGTGATCAATTCTGTAGAAAACAATAGTTCACACAAGTGTTCATTTTTATGCCTCCTGCATGATAATAAACATGATGACGGGATACTTACTCAGCCAGCAGCCAGACACTAAGCACCTCTCCATCCTCGGATGGCAGTGCCACAGTCCTGATGTCGCTCACCGCCTGCTCAATGGTACCTGGCTGAGATCAACATCACACAACCGTAAATCATCTGAGCCTCATCCTCCCTGTGATCTGTTACTGTGATTGTCACAACATGCTGCCCTGCACTGACGCCTACGGCTGGGGGTGGTCGTGTTTACTTAAAGGTACCTAAGCAGCGTACGATAAGTGCGAGTGGTTCATATAAAAACAAACGGGCTTATCACCGCAAGCTGGAATGGATGGAGCAACTTACTCTGAACACGAAGTAGTCCTTCACTTTCGCTTGCATGGTGGGGTTATGCACATGAAAAGGCGTCAGCGTTTGTAACGGGGGACAGCAGGCCACGGAGGCGGCGTGTCCAAAGCTTCGTCCGGCCTCCGGCGGCGTGAAGGCAACCTCGACCCCCTCCTCGGTTTCTGCAGGGTGGAGAACCGCAGCGCCCGGACTCTCCGGCTCCATTGCGTCGTTGAGCTGAAGCATAATGAAACGTACGCGTTTCCCGGAGCTTCCCAACGATGTGCACCCACTGTTAGATCTAAAAATCTCCTCCCGACGATGCAGATTCACCCATTGCACACAAATAATGTTGTGATTGTGGGGGTAACGAGGAAGTAGCTCCCCATTGCTTCACTTCCCCCGTTTAAT
The DNA here is from genome assembly GCF_051167445.1 of Perissodus microlepis. NCBI lineage: Eukaryota > Metazoa > Chordata > Actinopteri > Cichliformes > Cichlidae > Perissodus > Perissodus microlepis. The sequence continues at coordinate 6,680,098 of NC_140480.1, read as the reverse complement.
TTCCTTCCTGTTAAAGGGACACGGTGTTTTTGACCCATGTAATTGCCAGTAAATATTTTTTTTAAATAAATTGGCTGGTTCCATTTTTTCATCATTTTCACTAGCATGATCCGTAAATGATCTAAAGTAATGTTCTAGTTTTTATTGCCTAATTCTATTGACGTTATTATCATGTAATTATTAAATAATTGTACTGCCACTTGCTATAGTATTCCTGAAGATGCTGTTCTTGTACGTTTTATATCAAAGTTAAATCCACAGCAACCCGATAGTTATACTACAATAATATTGTAATAAGATTCATTTGGTTTATAATCTCCTGACCAGGTAAGTCTGGGAATAGCAAGGAAAAAATTTTTTTCTTTTAGGTCAAGTCAAGTGCCTGTATTGTCATTTCAACCATGTGCAGTTGTACAGTACACAGTAAAAGACTATGGTGCTATATATAACGACAATCAACACAGGACTACATAAAGTGCAAGTGCACAAACATTGCAAAAAACAAAACAAAACACAAAACAATACTGTGAAACACCAGTCAGAACAGAACCATAAAGACACAAGACAGTGCAATACAAAACTGCAACAACGACAGTGGGTTGTGCAAAAGACTGAGCATTGTGCAAAAAGTAACTTGATGTATGAAGTGTGTGTGTGTATGACATTGTTCAGTCTAAATCATTTGTAGAAGAGTTTTGCTGTAATAATATTTACATTTATAAGCTGTATCAAGAATAGTAAACTTCCTTTATATAAAGGTTTATTGAAAAAGCAGTGCGACAGCAGTATTTAATCAAGCATTAAGCTTAATATTTAATCAAGGAAGTATTAATTTATTTATTTTGTAATCTTGGACATTTTTTGATATTTACTCTTTCATGTTCATTTTTGGAAATTTTCTTGGTTGTTATATGCCAAATGCCACCAGTGTTTCAAATATTAGGCATTAAATATCATTGAAAACAAGCCAATCACCTAAATAAGAAATGACGAACGAGGTGTGCTCCTGAGACCCAGCCCGTTTATTATGTCTTCTGTAATGGACAAAAACAGTTAAACTGAAAGACCCCCCGGTTTTCAGGACGATAAGTTAACGCTCACAATTATTTAATATTGAAATTAACTATAACAGTTCCCTCTAGTGGAAACTCTGGGGAACTGTGAGCTGGAAATGCAGTTTTGCAAAGAGTGTACTGTTTAAGAGGCAGTTTGCCCACAAATGAAAATTATCTAATAAACCAGCATTTGCTTTAAAAAGAGCCTTTTTGGAAGTCAAATGATAATGCTTTGTAGCTATATTGCAGTGTTAATTGATGATTTGTACTGATTAGAGTTTTTGTTTGTTTGTTGTTGTTGTTGTTGTTGTTTTTTAACCAAAATGTGAAAGAATATTAATCTTGAACTATTTCTTGTTTTGTTTTATGTTGTTTGCTTTTAAAGTTGGGTTTTCTGTTGTAACTGTTTTATGTCATCACAGGCTCAGTCAGCACAGTCCATCCTCTCTAACTTAACTGGAAAGGTCAACACATTTGTAAAACAATAACTTTTTAAATCTCAGTTTGACTTTGACTTGTTTTTCAGAGAGTTGTTGATGTACATGGGGGGCGAAGATCACACGTGGATGCTGTAGCTTTCAAGTTGGTGTTTTTGTTTGTCTGCTTGCTCTTTATAATCCAGACTTTGTTCTCATGCTTGGTTTATCAGTTTATTGAGGAAGAACAGAAAATGGTCTTTAATACTCATCTGAACTTGAGGAAGACCATGTTTGGTCTATGACTGTAACTTGTTTTTTTTTTTTTGTGGAAGGTTGCTTAGTGCTGTCATATACATATACAAATACACCAAAGCATAGCTATTTTGATTTCAATCCTTTTTTTTTTTCATTACATGTGAACAACTAAACACCAATTTGTAATTCTCTGCTGTTGGACTTATGAATCTGTTATCTGTTTGTATGCCATAAATGATATGTTTCTGATAAGTGCTGTCAGTTTTATGAGTTTACAAAATGTATTTGATGTTGTCAAATACATTTGTGTTTTTTAATTTCCCATTTGAAGCCTTCAGTCAGCCATATTTCAGACTGAGACATCACTTTATGGTTAGAATAAGTTTGACCTCTTAAACTTTCACTTAGTACTGATGCTGTTTCTCAATGTCATAGTACTTAATAAGCAATTTTCCGCCAGAATCGTTAGTCAAAGATTTCAAATAGATTAACAGTGGCTGCAAGTTGATTTAGTTAAACCAGTAGATTAGATCTACTTGACTTTCATCACAATGTGTGATTCAATGAAAAAGATACACCTTTATAACAGCAATGTGAACTGTCGGTCTGCTGTAAATAGTTTTTTGGGCCAGCCACTTCTTCTTTTGTCCTCCAATTGCCGAATTTCCTCACATTTCTTAAAGAAACTTTGCACACCATACTGATATAAACCAAGTCTTCAGCTGACAACTTGGGAGTCATCTTGTTGGTGCACAAATACTATTCATTGTCCATCAAACTATGTTATCTTTGGTCAGTTTCATAGATTCAACTAAAGAAATCTGAACCAATTATGTGTTTTTGAGACAGACTCCTTCTAAATGAGTGAAAAAGCAGCCTATGTCCAAAGAACAACTTTGAAAGGCTTTCAGAAAACCTGGAGAACTATTGCTCAAGACTATAAAAAGAAAGTCATTTAAAGAAAACTAAAAGGAAGTGAGGGGTAGCTCAAGGCCATAGTAGGTCTGAAGTATCAAGTGTTATCTTCTGCACGTGTTCATAATAAAATAATTCTGCCAATGATTGACCCAAAATTCTTGACAATCAAGACGCTATATAAGGCTGGACCTAAGACAGAAACAACAGTAAACTGGACACTATGAGATCTAAGATGACAATGCTTTTTCCATTGTTGCTGCTGACCTTCCTGTCAACAGCCAGGCTTGAAACAGAATCTGACAATGAAATTATTCCACAGTTAACGGAAACTGGATCCCAGGAGAGAGGACAAGCAAATGCTTCTGATCAACAACACAAATGTGTTACTGACGTCAATTCTGTGCTGAGAGAGATGAGTGCCTTGTTGGGTGCACTGAAGGTTGAAGTGAGATACTTACGAGAAGACAATGAAGGTAAACGTATAATGAGTGGCCTGAGGATCCATTTAATTAAACCACTGGCATGGTGTCTGCAAATATTATGTCATGCTATTTTTAATTATCTATTTATTTATTTAGCACAAGCAGCTAAGGTGAGAGAACTGGAGTTGCAAAAGACTGAGCTGGACAAGCTGAAGGAACAATATCAAGGTATATATACTCAGCAGTGAAAAATTATGAAAAATTAAAGACGATGAGGAAAATGCTCAGTCTGTTTTTTTTTTTTTCTGGACATCATGAAATATGATATATTTAAATATATGTTTTCAGTAACTGACGCCAAAGTAATGAATATTTACAATGTAACTCAGGTTTTGCTCGTTTTTTCTTTTTCTTTTAACCAATTACTCTGATTACAGCACAGTCACAAGAACTGATCTCCATTAAAGCTAAGACAAATACCACAGAAAACCAGGTGGAGGCTCTAAAGAGAGAGAGAGAAGGTTTGTGAATTTAGAAACAAGTTCATTATTGCAACAGTCAATGTAACATCAGTCATTTTAACGTGCTTTTGTCCTCTGTCTCAGTGAAACAAGTGGCTTTCTCAGCCTCTCTGCTAGCTGCGGGGTCAGGAACTGTTGGACCGTTTAACACACACACACCTCTGGTCTTCAGACATGTCGTCTCAAATATTGGAAATGCATATAATCCACATACAGGTATGCATCTATGAAAAAAAGAAAAATCTGACTTTATGACAAAGTTGAGATCATTGTAGGTGACAATTCTCTATTTGATTTTAACATCCCACAGGATTTTTCATTGCACCAGTAAGAGGAGCTTACCACTTTGAGTTCTACATTGGTGCACATGGTCATGCAGCTCATCCTACTGGAGCTGTGTTGATCAAGAATGGCGAGCATATTTTTATTGCCTATGAACACCAGAATTCCCATTATGGAAGTTCTGCTAATGGTGTCACGTTGTTATTAGAGGTTGGAGATGTTGTGTTTTTGCGCCAGTGGGTTAACTCAAGGATTTTTGACAATGAAAATCACCATAGCACCTTTAGCGGCCATCTGCTTTTTACCATGTGAGCAGAAAACAGTTGTTAGTTTGCTCGTGCACGCTCCGCAGCAGTATGAAGGTGTTCTCTGTACTGATATTTGTATGAACCTGACTGACAAAAATGCTAAACAAAAATAACATTTACAACAAGAAAAAAAATTAAAGATGTTTTTCATTTACACGTCTTTACTTGCATTAAAAAAGCACCTCAGCACCTGACTGTTAGTTCCGTGCCAGATTTAATTAAGTGTAGAATTTTCTAAGACAATTGTACATATTATGATTATTTTATTTTTTTGGTTTGTTTTGTAGAAATGTTTTATGTGATGAAGACAATTTTCAATTTACCTTTATATCTATGAAAGAATCAACCTTTGTGTTCTGTTTATCGAGTAAGCTGTACAGCAATCGTAATTCTAATAAATATATATGAAATTAAATATTGGCATGTTCTGTTACATTGTATGGACTTTTACTTAACTTGAGAGAGAGATAAAAAGAGAGACGGAGAGAAAGAGAGGTAATATCTGAGTTCATATACAGGGAGTGCAGAATTATTAGGCAAATGAGTATTTTGTCCACATCATCCTCTTCATGCATGTTGTCTTACTCCAAGCTGTATAGGCTCGAAAGCCTACTACCAATTAAGCATATTAGGTGATGTGCATCTCTGTAATGAGAAGGGGTGTGGTCTAATGACATCAACACCCTATATCAGGTGTGCATAATTATTAGGCAACGTCCTTTCCTTTGGCAAAATGGGTCAAAAGAAGGACTTGACAGGCTCAGAAAAGTCAAAAATAGTGAGATATCTTGCAGAGGGATGCAGCAGTCTCAAAATTGCAAAGCTTCTGAAGCGTGATCATCGAACAATCAAGCGTTTCATTCAAAATAGTCAACAGGGTCGCAAGAAGCGTGTGGAAAAACCAAGGCGCAAAATAACTGCCCATGAACTGAGAAAAGTCAAGCGTGCAGCTGCCAAGATGCCACTTGCCACCAGTTTGGCCATATTTCAGAGCTGCAACATCACTGGAGTGCCCAAAAGCACAAGGTGTGCAATATTCAGAGACATGGCCAAGGTAAGAAAGGCTGAAAGATGACCACCACTGAACAAGACACACAAGCTGAAACGTCAAGACTGGGCCAAGAAATATCTCAAGACTGATTTTTCTAAGGTTTTATGGACTGATGAAATGAGAGTGAGTCTTGATGGGCCAGATGGATGGGCCCGTGGCTGGATTGGTAAAGGGCAGAGAGCTCCAGTCCGACTCAGACGCCAGCAAGGTGGAGGTGGAGTACTGGTTTGGGCTGGTATCATCAAAGATGAGCTTGTGGGGCCTTTTCGGGTTGAGGATGGAGTCAAGCTCAACTCCCAGTCCTACTGCCAGTTTCTGGAAGACACCTTCTTCAAGCAGTGGTACAGGAAGAAGTCTGCATCCTTCAAGAAAAACATGATTTTCATGCAGGACAATGCTCCATCACACGCGTCCAAATACTCCACAGCGTGGCTGGCAAGAAAGGGTATAAAAGAAGAAAAACTAATGACATGGCCTCCTTGTTCACCTGATCTGAACCCCATTGAGAACCTGTGGTCCATCATCAAATGTGAGATTTACAAGGAGGGAAAACAGTACACCTCTCTGAATAGTGTCTGGGAGGCTGTGGTTGCTGCTGCACGCAATGTTGATGGTGAACAGATCAAAACACTGACAGGATCCATGGATGGCAGGCTTTTGAGTGTCCTTGCAAAGAAAGGTGGCTATATTGGTCGCTGATTTGTTTTTGTTTTGTTTTTGAATGTCAGAAATGTATATTTGTGAATGTGGAGATGTTATATTTGTTTCATAGGTAAAAATAAATCATTGAAATGGGTATATATTTGTTTTTTGTTAAGTTGCCTAATAATTATGCACAGTAATAGTCACCTGCACACACAGATATCCCCCTAAAATAGCTAAAACTAAAAACAAACTAAAAACTACTTCCAAAAACATTCAGCTTTGATATTAATGAGTTTTGTGGGTTCATTGAGAACATGATTGTTGTTCAATAATAAAATTATTCCTCAAAAATACAACTTGCCTAATAATTCTGCACTCCCTGTAGGCTTAAAATTTAAGCAGCATTGCTCTTTAGTTGAAGCTTTAGTTAGTTCTTAGCCAGGACTGTATCAGTCCAGATTACAAACCATTTAAGCAATGGTAGTGCAGCACTGAGAACCATTTAATAAAGCATCATTACTGTGTTTACTGAACAAAAATCTAATGTTTTTTCACCGGGGAAATTATCGGTTATCACATTTTGGCCTGAGATGAACAGATGTCAACATTTTGGCAAGCAGGAATGAGTTAATGGATCGCTTATAATCCAGGGATAACCCACATCACTTGCCAACTGAATGCTCTCATTTGCCAGGAAGGCTTGCAGCCTCAGTCTTTGCCTACCTGTTTCTTTGTCAGTGATATTTAACTTTTCCAACAAAGTGTACGGTAATAACAAAAAAAAGAAATGAGAGCTGAAAGTCCTCTTCCAGATTTAACTAAGTGCGGAAAATTCTAAGAAAATCATGGGAATGGATGTTATTTTTTGTTTGTTTTGTTCAGCAGAAACCTTATTGCTGTTTGTGATTAGCAGAATTCCCAATTTAGTTACAAATCCATGAAACAATCTATTTCTTTCTCCTGTGTATAAACACTGTATGCATGTTTTGCAACAATCATAATAAAATGCACATTTAAGTAAATACTATCACGTTCTCTTACATTGTGTGGAGTTTTATTTAATAAAACATGTTTTAGTATTTTTATTCATAAAATCACTACTGAAATGTTTAATATACACACACACAATGCACCACAGCACCGAGCAATACAAATCCTGTGCCAGATTTAATTAAGTGCAGAAATTTCTAAGAAAACTGAGGAATTTATTTTTCGTTTGCTTTGTAGAAAATTTTTATGTGAAGACAATTCCCGATTTGCCTTTAAATCTTTAAATCAATCATTTCTTGTTGTCATTTGCATAATAATTGTATGAATCATAATCATAATAAAGTATATATTAATGAAATATTACCATCTTCTTTGTGGACTTTTACTTAAGTTGGGAGACTCTTAAAATTAAAGCAACATTGCTCTCTAGTGGAAGCTTTAGGTAGTTTTGAGCCAGCACTGTACCAGTGCAGATTACAAAGAGCAAATGGAGTAATAGTAAACACCCCTTAATAAGCTGCCTCTATAGGTTGAAAGTATCAGTGTTGGTATTGAAACTGCAAATGGTAGCCCCGTATTTATCAGTTCCAGTGTGGCACAGCAGCAGTATTTGCTTAGTGTTCTGAACAGGATGTTGATGTCCTCTGTACTTGTGTTTTGAGTGGTCATTGGCCTCCAACATAATCTGTGCTGCTCTCTGTCCCGACTTTAATTTTAATTTTAATTTTTTTTGCATAAATGAGTGTGATCACATCAAGAGGGCAAAATGAACACGGTTAACAAAGATGTGAGAAGTATGCTATCCATTAGTGACCATCAACAGTACAGGTGCTGCTAATAAATACAGGCATCGCAGATCAGCATGATATTTGAAATTGATTTACTGATATCATCGACATAACACACAATGCATCAAATAAATGCATAGCTGTTGTATTTTCAGCCTTTTGTAAACTTCTGGTTACAGTCTCTTTTACACCCTCTCCAACTCTACCTCCATTTATTCAGCGAGAATAGACTCAATAGGCCCTGTGCACAACTGAGCTAAACGAATAGTACATTGTCTTTGCTACAAGCAAAATAAACCTCACATCCTGAATGGCTGGTCAATGCTGGTCAAATTGTCATCAGTAAAGAGGTAACTGATGCTGGACTACTAAGCAGAGTTGCAAAAAAAAAAAAAAGACACACTGAACAGGCTAATCAGAGTAAAGATTTTGGATGGGCAAAAGAATGCTGAAAAAAATATTCGAGAGAGATAAATCTAAGTTTGAGTTGTTTTGATCCCAAGGAACATTTGTGGGAAGTATTGACAAAGATATGCTATGCTATATTTATGCTATATTTATCTGTAAATATATATATATATATATATATAAAATTAAATTGATTGAGGGATTGAAGAGGTATTGAGAAATGAAGGGGACCACTCTGTTTGGCAGTGGCATGCAATGTCTTCTCAACACTTAGAAGTACAGAATTATTGAAATCTTCTTGAAGAACACTGGCTTTATATATAAAAATATAAACAACAGCAAAAACAACAAAAAATATGCTACATATCCCAAATACAGTAAGAGTCATTAATCACTCCTGTATCTAAGTCACAGTGGCCTTTTTGTAACCGTACCTATATACTCTTTTTAACCACAAAACCACTGGAAAACACTACACACATACACCCAAGAGTCAGAGTCTAAACCCAACCAAATTATTGATTATCACATTTCTAGATGAAAGATTTTTTTTGTTAAATGTTTATAGGCCCGTGAGTCTTTGGCACTGGCACTGCAGAATAGTTCTGTCTGTAGTAAAATCCATCATCTATTTTCTTGCCCACTTATAGAGTTCAAATGTGGGTTTCTTGGAGCCTGTCCCTGCTGTTATTTGGCAAAAGGTGGAGTACACCCAGGACTGAGCCCGAGTCTACCACATGGCCAACACAGAAAGACAGACCACCATTCACAATCCCATCTGTAGTTGATTTAAAATAATTTATTTTCATTTGATAAATGAAAAATGTGTTGTTATTAAAAAACTGGGATTTTTTTTATACTTACAACATTTTAAGGGTAGTGTAAATACAACAAGTCCAAAGTAACAGTGCTATCTCCTGGGAATGTTTCTGATGAAACATTTATGGTAATGATTGACCAGACAGTCACTGACACCAAAGACACTATATAAGGCTGGAGTTAAGGAAAAACACTGAACTGCACAGACTCCATGAGATCCAACATGACAGTGTTTCTTCCATTGTTGCTGCTAATCTGCACTCTCTCTACAGTTCGACTTGAAATAAACTCTGACAGCAAAATTATTCCACTTTTAAATCAGGGAATGGAAACAGCACAAACCTCTGACCCTGAACAAACATGTAAACCTGACATCAATTCTGTTCTGAGAGAGATGAGTGCCTTGTTGGCTGAACTGAAAACAGAGATTAGACACTTACAGAAAGAGAATGAAGGTACAGTAGTATGTAATGGCACAAGAAACCACTGCTTTAATTCACTGAATTATGTCTTACTTTTATTTTTTTTCCTGTTTTTTAGCACTGGCAGCTAAGGTCAGAGAACTGGAGTTACAAAAGTCACTTGGTGTTCGCTCGCTCTGCGGTAGAGTATCACTTCCTGTTCCTGCTCAAACACAGTGGTGTTTCTGAGTAGCTTATTTGCTTAGCAATTTAATTAACAACTTTTAAATACATTCTTCTTTCATAGTATAATATTCACGTGCTTCATCCGAAGCACACTTTCTGTGTACTCACTACCTAATTTATAGCCAAAGTATTCACTCACTGTCTCTGTACTGTTTCGCTAGCTTAGCTTAGCTCGTAGCCGACTCGTTAGCACCATGGCTACTTCACCTGTCCCTCCTGCACTTTCTTGCTCATTGTGTCAGATGTTTAGTTACTCCTCGGCCTCCTTTAGCAGTAATGATATCTGTAACAAATGTAGCATATTTGCAGCTCTGGAGGCCAGGATTACTGAATTGGAGACTCGGCTTCGCACCCTTCATTCACCCGTAGCTAGCCAGGCCCCTGTAGCTGGTGCAGCCGAAGATAGCGTAGGCCCCGCTAGCTGTTCCCCGGCAGACCCCAAGCAGCTGGGGAAAGAGGGCGGCTGGGTCACGGTGAGGAGGAAGCATAGTCCTAAACAGAAGCCCCAGGTACACCACCAACCCGTTCATGTGTCTAACCGTTTTTCCCCACTCGGTGACACACTCGCCGGGGGTCAAACTCTGGTAATTGGTGATTGTGTTCTCAGACATGTGAAGCTAGAGACACCGGCAACCATAGTCAATTGTCTTCCAGGGGCCAGAGCAGGCGACATTGAAGGAAATTTAAAACTGCTGGCTAAGGGTAAACGTAAATTCAGTAAAATCATAATTCACGTCGGCAGTAATGACACCCGGTTACGCCAATCGGAGGTCACTAAAATCAATATTGAATCGATGTGCAACTTTGCTAAAACAATGTCGGACTCTGTAGTTTTCTCTGGTCCCCTCCCCAATCAGACCAGGAGTGACATGTTTAGCCGCATGTTCTCCTTAAATTGCTGGCTGTCTGAGTGGTGTCCCAGAAACGATGTGGGCTTCATAGATAATTGGCAAACCTTCTGGAGGAAACCTGGTCTTGTTAGGAGAGACGGCATCCATCCCACTTTGGATGGAGCAGCTCTCATTTCTAGAAATATGGACAAATTTATTAAACCCCCCAAAATATGACTATCCAGAGTTGGGACCAGGAAGCAGAGTTGCAGTCTTACACGCCTCTCTGCAGCTTCTCTCCTCCTGCTACCCCCCCAAAAACCCATCTCCATAGAGACTGTGTCAGCTTCCAAAAAGACAAAAAACAAACTAAAAACCAGCAACAAACAACTTAAACATAAACAATTACAAAGAAAGAACAGTACAGTATCCACATCTGAACCAAAGAGTAAAACAGTGAAATGTGGATTATTAAATATTAGGTCTCTCTCCTCCAAGTCTCTGTTAGTACATGACTTAATAATTGATCAACAAATTGATTTACTCTGCCTTACAGAAACCTGGTTGCAGCAGGATGATTATGTTAGTTTAAATGAATCAACACCCCCGAGTCATTCTAACTACCAGAAACCTCGAAGCACAGGCCAAGGGGGCGGTGTGGCAGCAATTTTTCACACCAGCCTATTAATTAATGAAAGACCAAGACAGACTTTTAATTCATTTGAAAGCCTGATGCTTAACATTGTCCACCCCAGCTGTGAAACTCAGAAACCAGTCTTACTTGTTATCATCTATCGTCCACCTGGGCCTTACACAGAGTTTCTGTCTGATTTCTCAGACTTTATATCTAATTTAGTTCTGAGCTCAAATAAAATAATTATTGTGGGTGATTTTAACATCCATGTAGATGCTAAAAATGACAGCCTCAACATGGCATTTAGTCTGTTATTAGACTCAATTGGCTTCTCTCAAAATGTAAAAGAACCCACCCACCACTTTAATCACACTCTAGATCTTGTTTTAACATATGGCATAGAAACTGAACATTTAACAGTGTTTCCTGAAAACCCTCTCCTGTCTGATCATTTCCTGATAACATTTACATTTACAATAATTGATTACACAGCGGTGGAGAGTAGATTTTATCAAAGTAGATGTCTTTCTGAAAGCGCTGTAACTAAGTTTAAGACTATAATCCACCCACTGTTATCATCTTCAATGCCCTGTACCAACACAGAGCAGAGCAGCTATCTGAACGCTACCCCAACAGAAGTCGATTATCTTGTTAATAATTTCACCTCCTCACTACGTACGACTCTGGATACTGTAGCTCCAGTGAAAACTAAGGTCTCTAATCAGAAGTACCTGACTCCGTGGTATAATTCTCAAACACGTACCCTAAAGCAGATGACTCGTAATCTGGAGAGGAAATGGCGTGTCACAAATTTAGAGGATCATCATTTAGCCTGGAGAAATAGTTTGCTGCTTTATAAGAAAGCCCTCCGCAAAGCCAGAACATCTTACTATTCATCACTGATTGAAGAAAATAAGAACAACCCCAGGTTTCTCTTCAGCACTGTAGCCAGGCTGACAAACAGTCAGAGCTCTGTTGAGCCAACCATCCCTTTAACGTTAACTAGTAATGACTTCATGAACTTCTTCACAAATAAAATTTTTATCATTAGAGAAAAAATTACCAGTAATCATCCAACAGATGTAATATTATCTACAGCTACTCTTAGTACCATTGATGTTAAGTTAGACTCTTTTTCTCCAATTGATCTTTCTGAGTTAACTTCAATAATTACTTCCTCCAAACCATCAACGTGTCTTTTAGACCCCATTCCTACAAAACTGCTCAAAGAAGTCCTGCCATTAATTAATTCTTCGATCTTAAATATGATCAACCTATCTCTAATAATCGGCTATGTACCACAGGCCTTCAAGCTGGCTGTAGTTAAACCTTTACTCAAAAAGCCATCTCTAGACCCAGCAGTCTTAGCTAATTATAGGCCAATCTCCAACCTTCCTTTCATATCAAAAATTCTTGAAAGAGTAGTTGTCAAACAGCTAACAGATCATCTGCAGAGGAATGGTTTATTTGAAGAGTTTCAGTCAGGTTTCAGAGCTCATCACAGCACAGAAACAGCTTTAGTGAAGGTTACAAATGATCTTCTTATGGCCTCTGACAGTGGACTCATCTCTGTGCTTGTCCTGCTAGACCTCAGTGCAGCGTTCGATACTGTTGACCATAATATCCTATTAGAGCGATTAGAACATGCTGTAGGTATTACAGGTACTGCACTGCAGTGGTTTGTATCATATCTATCTAATAGACTCCAATTTGTGCATGTAAATGGAGAGTCCTCTTCACACACTGAGGTTAATTATGGAGTTCCACAGGGTTCAGTGCTAGGACCAATTCTGTTTACATTATACATGCTTCCCTTAGGCAGCATCATTAGAAGACATAGCATACATTTTCACTGCTATGCAGATGACACCCAGCTCTATCTGTCCATGAAGCCAGATAACACACACCAATTAGTTAAACTGCAGGAATGTCTTAAAGACATAAAGACCTGGATGGCCGCTAAACTTTCTGCTTCTTAATTCAGATAAAACTGAGGTTATTGTACTCGGCCCTGAAAATCTTAGAAATATGGTATCTAACCAGATTCATACTCTGGATGGCATTACCTTGGCCTCCAGTAACGCTGTGAGGAACCTTGGAGTCATTTTTGACCAGGACATGTCCTTCAACGCACATATTAAACAAATATGTAAGACTGCTTTCTTCCATTTGCGCAACATCTCTAAAATTAGAAATATCCTGTCTCAGAGTGACGCTGAAAAACTAGTTCATGCATTTATTACTTCCAGGCTGGACTACTGTAATTCATTATTATCAGGATGTCCAAAAAACTCACTGAAAAGCCTTCAGCTAATCCAAAATGCTGCAGCAAGAGTACTGACAGGGACTAGAAAGAGAGAGCATATTTCTCCTGTTTTGGCTTCCCTTCATTGGCTTCCTGTTAAGTCCAGAATTGAATTCAAAATCCTGCTCCTCACATACAAGGTCTTAAATAATCAGGCCCCATCTTATCTTAATGACCTTGTAGTACCATATCACCCTATTAGAGCACTTCGCTCTCGCTCTGCAGGCCTACTTGTTGTTCCTAGAGTATTTAAAAGTAGAATGGGAGGCAGAGCCTTCAGTTTTCAGGCCCCTCTTCTGTGGAACCAGCTTCCAGTTTGGATTCGGGAGACAGACACTATCTCTACTTTTAAGATTAGGCTTAAAACTTTCCTTTTTGCTAAAGCATATAGTTAGGGCTGGACCAGGTGACCCTGAATCCTCCCTTAGTTATGCTGCAATAGACGTAGGCTGCCGGGGGATTCCCATGATGCATTGAGTTTTTCCTTTCCAGTCACCTTTCTCACTCACTATGTATTAATAGACCTCTCTGCATTGAATCATATCTGTTATTAACCTCTGTCTCTCTTCCACAGCATGTCTTTTATCCTGTCTTCCTTCTCTCACAACCGGTCGCAGCAGATGGCCGCCCCTCCCTGAGCCTGGTTCTGCCGGAGGTTTCTTCCTGTTAAAAGGGAGTTTTTCCTTCCCACTGTCGCCAAAGTGCTTGCTCATAGGGGGTCATATGATTGTTGGGTTTTTCTCTGTATCTATGAAGCGCCTTGAGGCGACTTTTGTTGTGATTTGGCGCTATATAAATAAAATTGAATTGAATTGAATTGAAAAGATGGAGTTGGAGAAGCTGAAAGAACAGCACGAAGGTTAGTTTTGGGTGAATAGTTTATTTTTAGTGGGCTTTCTCTGTGTCTGGTTGCTGTGTTAGAATTGACTCCCTATAAGCAACAAATTGGAACATTGTCAGAAGACTCATGTTTCAAGGGAAACATTTACTCTACCTGAAAATGAACTCAAAAAATTAAGGAAAACTGAGTAGGACAAGAGAATCTCATTGAACTAAGTTACTCTAAACATAACATAGCGGGGACACTAAAACATAGATGCTTACCTTATTATTATTATTATCAGTGAGAAGCATACTCAAGTTGCAATTTAACTAGTAGCAATACACCAGCTTTCTGGACCTTTTTCAGGTGATCCAGGGATGATTTGTTCAGCCTATAGAATAAATAATTGTAATAAATCAAGATGTGATGCATGTTTGGTTACTTGCATTTTGTACTGAGAAACAGGATATATGTCCTGTGAGGGACAGCTTCCCCAATAAATATTTCAGTTTTAGTATAAATAAGAGTCCTATCACATTCTCAGCAAGTACACACAACAAATTTTGCAGTGCATTTCTGAGGTAGTTTGTAAATAGCACACACACACACACACACACACACACACACACACACACACACACACACACACACACACACACACACACACACATACATACATGTGTCATCATCATTAAAATAAAAGAGCTGGAGAAAACATTAGAATTTCTCAAGGGAAAGAAGTCAGATATCCTTCAATGATCAGGTCAGTCATCTGATTTCTACCCAAAGTGAGTGTGACACGCAGCAACTGAATCAAAGGCCTAGAAGAACATCTCAAGGAAAGACAGCATTTGGTGATGTCTGTGGGTTCTTGACTTCATGCAGTGATTGTACTTAAAATGATGTTAATTTGTCACGTTACTTTTGAGCCTTGGAAAATAGAGGACAATAAAAATGTCTGTAATACAGAAGCAGTTATTTCAATACTTTTATTAAACATGTTGAATCAAAGCTGCAGGTCTGCATTTTACTCACATCTTGATTCTTCAATTCTTAAATCCATTGTGGTGTGTGCAGAGACAGAATTACACCAAAAACAACCCAAAGCTAACAGTAGTATATTAGAAGAATTAAACTAATGGGAAAAGTGCTTCAAAATACTGATCTGAACCATATATCATCAGTCTCTTTGTCAGCACAAGCAGCTAAGGTGAAAGAATTGTAGTTGCTAAGGGCAGAAATGGATAAGCTGAAGCAAGGGAGCCAAGGTATATACGTCTGTGCTCACAAGTTTACATACACTCATCACAGACATGAATGTCATAGCAAGTTTGGGCTTTTAATAATTTCTTTAAAATTCTTAAAGTTTTTCCAGGGTGAAATGATGGTGTCTCATACATCTTTAATTACCTTAAATAACAAGAATTAGATGCACAAGTAACTGTAACCCACACGGGGGTCATAATTTATACATGCATGCTAAAATATACACATACAGCCACACTAGTATTTAGTTAATTGTCTGCTAGCAAATCACACTTCAACCAAGTCAATTTTGTATCATTGATAAATGGTTAACTCAAAAGCTTAGCAACAAGTGATTTTATTGACAATTTTCACAGTCAAACAGTATCTTTTTTAAAAAATGTAATTATTCATTTAATTCCAGCACAAGGAGGAGAGCTAATCACCATTAAAAGTAGGGCAAACATCACAGAAAACCAGGTGGAGGTCCTGAAGAGAGAAGCAGAAGGTTTGTTGAACAGGAAACAATCTCATTATTGAAACAGTTACTGGAACATCAGTCACTTTAATACGTGTGTTTCTCTCTCTCTCAGTCAAACGTGTGGCTTTCTCAGCCTCTCTGTTAGCCACAGGCTCACAAAATATTGGACCATTTAACACACACGTGCCTCTGGTCTTCAAATATGTCGTTTCCAATATTGGAAATGCCTATAATTTGCACACAGGTACTCAAATACATACATTTCTAGAATTAATTTGATTTGATGACAATGTTTACTCCATTTAAATTTAAAAAAATGTCCCACAGGTTCCTTCACTACACCAGTAAGAGGAGCGTACCACTTTGAATTTTACGTATTTGGATATTCTCCACATCCTTCAGCGGCTGTGTTGGTCAAGAATGGAGAGCACATCTTTATTGCATACGAACATTCGAGCGGTCCTCATTCAGTCACTTCTTCTAATGGTGTCACATTGCTATTAGAGGTAGGAGATGTTGTGTTTTTGCGACTGTGGAATGGCGCTTGGATTTTTGACAATGAAAACCGGCACAGCACGTTCAGTGGACATCTGCTTTTCCCTATGTGAAAAGAAGAAAAGCCTAAGTATCTGTGTAAGCACTCTAATGAAGCTGACTGAGCATATCGATTGAGTGTTTGAAAACTGGATTAAAAATGCTTCACAGCAGTCATAAGTATGAATATGTGAAATATGTAAACTATTATCATGTTTTCTTACTTTGTTTAGCCTTTTATTTAAGAGTTGGCAAATTTTATTTTTAAAAAAGAGAGATTGGGTTAAATGTTTTCTTTTGCTTTTGCTTCTTCTTCTACTTTTTTTAAAAGTTGAATAGTATCAGACCCAGAACTTAAACACAAATTTAGTTTATTACACACACGTAAATACCTTGTGATTTATAAAACCATGTAAATATAGCATGATCTATTTCCTTAGAAAGCAAAGACAGAAAGAAAGCTATGCATTACTGTAACTGTAACTGTTTTAAACCCTTGACTGTCAATTTACAGTCAATTAAACAAATAGCTAACTTTAGTTTTTGTTTGACCTCAACAACTACAAAAGAAACTGCCATTTCTTAAACACAATTTAATCAATAGAAACTGCAATTTGGGAAGAATAACAATAATTTTTATTTATTTATTTATTTATTTTAAAGTTAATCTCCTCTCAGTGCTCAATCAGCTTGACATCCACTGGACAACACTTAATTCAACTTTTTTATTTCCATGGGTTAAAAGTGAGAAGGTTATATTTATGAAAATAAAGAATTTCTATAGCAATATGATAATTAAATTCAGTATTTTTCAAACAATGAGCAAAATAAGTAATTTGAAGGGACTTACATAGTAAGGTCAAGGCAAATAATACTGTGTGTAAGTTCTGTTAGGAAGAAGCAAAAATGCTCTTTTAGAAAATAAACCTTATTGAATGTATCTTACACCAGGCCTCGATTCAGCCTCTCACTCTCTTTAAGCCAGATTAGCTTCACAAACAGGAGGACTGAACTGGTTAGAGTGGCTGCTTTTGGGTGGTGCTCAAAGCATTGTCACCTATGTTTGCTGAGGCACTTCTAGCCCACAAATAAACAACGGAGGACTCATTTAAAAAGCACACAGGTTTTATTGCATATCAATTTCATGTATAAATTCTTCATAGCATTGGAAAGATTACATTTGGTATACATTGCTATTCTACAGAATTAACATCAGAGTCATATCTTTTCAATGAAATTTCTCTAAAGTACATCTGCAATAATCACAAGCATCAAAAGAACTGCAATTTCAGAATTGTTCAATATTATTCTACAATCCTTTATTGTTTTTCATTATGTCTTCTCTGACAAGTCTTTTCTAAGTCTTTCGGGACCACCTGTCCAAACATCTGTAAGGCAGTCAGAAGTTGAAGTCAAACATACTAACCTAACCACATGTACAATAAGTGCATCTACGGATTTCTTTTTTTTTTCCTTCTTTTCTTTTTTTTTAATTTTTAATTTTTTTGATTTGATACACGTTTCACAAATGGACATCATTATGACTGCTAACACGTCATGCACAATAATTTTTTTTGTTTGCTTTCAATAAACATAACAGAGGCGATATACAACTCAGATTTTAACAAAACAAGCACCATCCATTTAAACCCATATTTTTCAATGATTTTTTTTCTTCAGACAAATGCACCATGTTTTTCATTCTTTAAAATACTATACAGTTAAAAAGAAACTATGTATATTTTTTACTTTCTCCTGTAACAGCGGGGGCAAACAGCAACCATCTTCTATTTTGCTGAAACATATTTCAGTGACCACTTGCCAGAATATGTTCTGAAGCTGGCAAAATGAAATACCTATATGCCTTCAGTTCCTTTGCTTTACACAGCGCGTACTTATTACAGTAGTCCATGACAAGAATTACTACAAACAGTCAACCGTAAAACTTAATGACCCAAGTCTTTACATTTTGTAACCACAAGTTGGAAAGCAATGCATTTACCATGAATTGAATCTCATTCAGTAGAATTATATAAAAAGAAGACATCTGTCTTTAGAAAACTGAGATGATGCAGCAGTCCTAGCATCACACTACCACCTACTGTCATGAAGAAAAATTACAGTGCTTCTGTTATCCTTACCTCTCCATGTTGAGCACAACATGCCCATCTAGTGAAAGTGAAACCAAATGTATCTGTTCTAACATTCAGGGACCTAAGCATGATCAATTATTGGCTTGGACCCATATGATTTAAGTGCTATTTTCAAAATACAGCATCAGGCCTAGTTAGAAAAGTCCCAGTATGCGGAGAGGAACAGTGATCAACAATGCCCACGCTCCACCTTTTTGCAGCTATCTACAGTAAATTACTCACGCCCCTCCACAGCACAGCTACCTTGTAGCCCATATGGAATGAGTTTTCAGTATGACCTCAGAAGGAGAATTTCAGATTAAGAAGTTATCAAGTGTTTCGGTTTTCCCCATCCAGCTAGACAGCTAGACATTTAATTTGAATGGACCGACCAGCAGAATTACGATGCCCGTTTTAATACTTTCTGTGGTTTGTTTTTATCAGTTGTTTTGGTTTAATGAGTTGTTGTCTTTCTTCTCAAATAGTCAGTGATTATGCCATGTTCGTGCAGTTGTGGCTATGTGCGTTTGAATTTTGGACCGTATAAAATTGGACAACTCATTAAAAAAACAAAAAACAACAGTATTTGTTGGTTATAAGATATGTATTAAATCTGAAACAGATGAAAGGGGGAGCTCGATGTTGTAGAAACTACTCAGATTCAATAGTGTAACAATGTAATGCCCTTTTCATGACATCCATAACGAAGGTTGTCCAAGCCTGCCCCCTTTAGTACTTGAACCATTTTGAACAAGACACATTCAGCCTACTGGGTAAAATGGTTCAACTAAAACAAGGAAATAAAAAGGCTAAACACTGCAGGATGTTTCAATGCCAAATAGGATCTAAGACTAACTACAGCTATATTTCACTATAAATAAAATCAATAAATTTCATGTTTTTTTTTTTGTTTTTTTTTTTGTTTGTTTTGATTTTGTATTTTTTTCTCATTTTGGCACACTAACCCATCAAAACCAGAGATTCAGAATCTCCCTCATGTTCTGATAGTTTACCATTCCTTCAGCAACAAGAAAAGAGGGATAAAATGACTTCTTCATTTTCACTCCCCCTGCCATGACAAAACAACCAAAAATAAATACAAACACACACTTCTGAAATCAAATATATAAGCGCTTAGTAAGAAAGAAAAAACAAAGAAACTATGACAGCAAATGCAAGCCCCTTGGAAATGAAATGATTGTCAGAGAACAAAACATTTTCTATGGGTTATTTGGCACATACCACTCTTCCTATGAACATCTAGGTTAATTTGTACATCATATGACATATCATACAATTTTGGTCCTTCTCTAAATTAATTATATTAACAATTAAGCACTGCAGTGCCTACAAAGAAACAATACTGTGTAAGAGGAAAGAAAAATTAATGTGAATAAAATTAACAAATGACAATGAAACAAGCAGAGAAAGACTTTCCTCATTTTTTTTTCTGAACATGATTTAAATCCATTTTCAGCATGATCAAGTTTGAATAACCAATTACAATGGCTAGTGGCCCAGATAACTCATTGAAAGCACATTTGAACGTAGAATAAAATTCTTTAAAACAAAAAAAATCAACAGTCTATTGTATCTGCCAATTCTTTAAGTAACATTTAGTGTGGCGCTATTGTTGATTCTGCTGTCACAACTGAAACAAAATCAGTAAATAAGTCACCCATGGTTGGTGGAGGAAACACGGAGACGGCGGTCAACACTCTCACTCTATTCTTGGTAAAACAGTGCCAACTTGTGGACATGCAGTGCCAATGCAGCATGTCTCTGCAGTGTTTGTAGTAGGCGGTGTATACAGACTTTAGAGACGTATCAGTCATTAAGAGTCTTTATGAGAGCCTTACGCAGGGTCTCTGTGGTGCTGCGGTAAGCCTTGTGCACTTGGGGAGGATCAGAGTAATGCAGAGTTTCAATGCTATTGAGAAGCATTCATCATGTCCTTCACATCAACAGGAGCTTAGCAGTGCGTTCGCTTTGACAGTCTTTGCAAGACCCTTCACCTGGGGGAAAATCTTCCCCTTCTTTCTTTAACAAACACTCACACACAGACACACACAAAACAAGCACACACATCCACACAAACTCATTCTTTCTATCTTGAATGTGTATGACAATGAAATCTTCTCCATCATCCTTTGTCTTGCCCCCTACTCATGTCCACTCAGTCTTTCTGTTCCTCCTCCTACTCTTCCTCCCACCTTTTCTCTCTCTCTCTCTCTCTCTCTCTCTCTCTCGCTTAGATGTGGTTGAGTGGGTGAAAGCTGCTCGTCTCAGACGGTCCACCTCCCATGCTCAGCCAAGCGTCCAGAGAGTTCTGGGAGGGCGCGTGCAAAGGGTTGTTCTCAGAGAGAGACAGCATCATTGCATAAGCCTGTGAAAGAAGACGGATGATTTTTAGGAAAATACAGAAACTTCAGTAAGCTTTCATTGTGTCCAACGACACATCCAGAAATGAAAGGATTACAGTACATCTGGTTGCTGGTGTTTCACTCAAGTGTGATTATCTTCGAATTTCATGACTTTATACCTTGTAACAAAATTTCATTAAATTGTTTTAAAACTTAATACACCAGCAACGAATAGAGAAGGTTGTAGGTGATGTGTTAGTAAGTTAAGTGAAATTCAAAGATACAGGAAAGTAGGAAGAGAGGTGCTGTTTAGCTCCTGAAAATGTGAAAGCATCCATCTCATCCCTGATCTTTCTTTCCAGTGAACATATTTTGCCCTTCCTCCTATTTTATCTGAGCGACTCGTCCCTCCCTCTTTTAACAGACATCCAAAAGCCAGTCACATACCTGGGTTTTAGCCTGTCTGTACAATGTCTCTTTCAATGCCTCAGATTCTAGCGAAGTGTTAAAAATGTCTTTAACATCGAAAGGCTGCTCATCACTGGCTGCTTTACGTAAACCATCCAAGCTCTTGGGAAAGCTGGGCAGTGCCTCCAGGTCCAAGAGAGAGCCCTCCTCCTCTATACACCTGCACACCGAAGCATGGGTGGATGGAAGAAATAGGGCAGAGTGGTTGGGTTGGTTGGAGGATGGATAGAAAAAATTGATGGAAAGATATAAAAAACAGGGATGGAACAGATGGCGAGTTAATTAGGGGAGGGAGAATGTGAAGTGAAGAGAAAAGTAAAGGTATGATTAATAAAAGGGATCAACGGACAGCAGAAATAAAGTGGAAGAAAAGGGTTGAAGAGTTTAAAGAGCAGTTAAAGAAACTAGCCTAATCAAAGCACTTGACTTTGGGTTACATTTTTGAGAATCTGTGTAGGGGACATTTTTAGTACATGTGTTATCCCTGTTTGCCCTTGTCGATTTACAGTGCTCTTTAGGAAATGCATTAGTTAGATTGTTAAGTATTGCAAATTTTGTTAAAACTCAACATTTGCTGTACATTTTTGTGGTTGTTTGGGATATATTGGGGTAAATCTTGTCAATGAACTCTGACCTCTGCTAATTTAAAACAGACAAATACCTGCGAGTGTGTTCATAGCTCATCGCTAATGGAGCCGCCTCTGCCTCTTCCTCTTCCTCATCCTCCTCATACACTCCTGTTGTGACAGGAGACGGGGACTCG
Source organism: Perissodus microlepis (assembly GCF_051167445.1). Classification (NCBI taxonomy): domain Eukaryota; kingdom Metazoa; phylum Chordata; class Actinopteri; order Cichliformes; family Cichlidae; genus Perissodus; species Perissodus microlepis. The sequence continues at coordinate 6,657,992 of NC_140480.1, read as the reverse complement.
GGCGCCTCATCGTGCGACTTCTCCGTCAGGCTGCCTTCCTCCTCCTCTTCATCGTCACCCTCCACTTCCTCTTCCTCTTCCTCCAGACCCTGGAGACCTAGCTTGGAGTTGGACAAACTGTGGCTGGGAGGGTGCTCCTCCTCAGGCTGGTCTGATCTGCGGAGGGATCAAAGGTCAGAGCAGGGAGGAAATGTTAGAAGTGTGACATCTGAGTTAAAGAGGTTTGAGTCTCCCAAGCCAATCAGGAGGGGCCAGAGGGAAACAATGGGAACACAGAAAAGTTGAATCGTGGTCAGTATAGTGGCCTGGATTTTAGTTAAAAACACATGTAGACAAACCAAATGAGAGTTTGATTTTTTTTAAATATGATTTCTAGTGTAAATTCCTGATTTTCTTTTTTTTTAAAACTTTTTTACCACAAATGATCAAAATGTAAGATAGAGGCTATGTCCACTCTTGAGCTGGCTGGGCGGCTGTTACCATTTCCTAACCTTTTAACGATCTGACTCATCATGAGTAGCAAGAGAAACAAAAATAATCTAATGACAGCATGCAAAGTCTAACTCCCGAGTCCACACAAACAACATGGGTGCTGACAGTCTGCCTGGACTTTTCCGATGGCCCACAGATGATTAATTGACCCGCTCCTCACAAACAGACCAGGGCATGGTCCACCTCAGACTAAGTCCTCTATGCCCCTCAACGCTTTGTAGTGGTGGAACACAGTTTGCATGACTGAAGGAAGATGATGGCTTGGCTGCAAACAGGCTATCAGCACACTACCATTACGACCTGCCATCTGTACATTTTCCAGCCTGCACCCCAATACCACCTCCCCCACTTCCATCACCCCCAGACCACGATGTCATGGCTCATGATATCATTTCCTTTGGGATGGCAAATTTACCCCTTTCATTTCTTGCCACACAGTGGACATTTATCAAATCAGACAGGGTTACCTCTGGGAAGGGGTGCACGGGGACAGGATTGGGTCACGCAGACTGGGTGAGTGAATGTGGGTAGAGGGACTTTGTGAGAGTGGAGGGGGTTCTTCTCTTTCAGTCTAGATTAAATATCACCATAATCAAATTGCAGCGCTGGCTGGCGGGGAAAAAGTACATGCCTGCGAATGGAGAGAGAATTGTAGCTCTGACATAGGGGGCCCTGGGTTTTGTCATTTAGTCTAAACACGTCAGTTGGGTGTTTGTGTTAGCAGACTGGGGCTATGGGTACACAGTGAGTGGATAGGGGAAGAGCTCAATCATCAGTGGATCTCTTAGATAAATGCCTCAACCCGAGTCCCCCTTAGGGTCCAAACTGAGAGCTATTGCAGCCCGGTCTCAGATGAGGGAGCAGCTCCAACTCTAGTTTTATCCAAACCTAAAACTCAAGCCAAAGGCGGTGAGACAGATACCCCTCAGTCCTTACACACTGTGGTGGAGCTGAAAATATGCGTGCACACCTATACTCCCTAACTTTTCTCATTCTGTCCCACCCTGTGAGCAGCAGTGCTGCCTCAGCAACTACAGCATCACCAGTTTGGAAACAGGTCAAAGTTTTATACAAAAATAAAGGCTCCCAGGGGCTTTTATTTTGACTGGCTATGATGCTGAAAAGGGAATTTTGAAGGGGGTGGGGAACTGTGATGTGGGGGCAGCTAGGAGTGATTATAGATAGTCATCCATGAATGTGTGTTTGTGTTCAGCATTTGACTTCAGTCACTCAGAGGGAGAATAAACAGCAGGCTGTCTGGTGGGAGGACAGAAAGCACAACACTTAGTCTGAATTACAGATATTAAAATGTCAGACGAGGTTGTTGTGGATGAGACTCGGTATTGATCCCAGATGGCAGAGGGGCTAAACTGCCACTGTGTCTTTTGGCCATAATGCATGTTGACAAGAAAAAAGGGGGTGTGGGGGAGAATGAGGAAGTGGCAGGCAGAAATTGAGACTACCAGAAAGGAATCCAGAATGAGACGAAGGCAGAATCAATGCAAGAGAGCAAACCAGAAAATCGCCCTTCTTTTATTTCCCAAAACACAATTCTTGCCCTTTTCTGTTAACTATAAAAGCCTTTCAGAACTTAAAGCAGGAAGTTTCCATTTTTATGAGGATAAGCAAGTTACAAAATTTTTAGAGTGCAGCGAAACTAACAGGATTAACACTTGTGCTACTGGTCTGCAGGGTATTTAGAACTGAGCATGACATTCACAAACACATTAATTAAACTTTAAACATTAAAGAAACTAAAATGTGTGAAAATTGTTATACTGAACAATTACAATTATGTTTTACATTTAAAAAATGAAAGGTGAAAAATTAAGAAAACCTTTTTTTTTTCATTTATTTTAGTGCAATGGTACTAAGTGTGTTCTAGCCACTAGGGAGCGCTGTGTACCAATTTCCTGGGTCTGTACTGTTGATTGCAGGAAGGAGGAAGGCGCTAGAGATGTAGAAGAGCAGCTGTTTACTTTAACTGAACAAACTTTTTGTTTGTTTTTCTGGATTTTCATACCTAAGATTAGATGTCCTAAATAAAGGAGATGCATTACAACATTCCTGACAACATCTGACAAGTTCTTTCTGCTGTAGTTAGGATTAATGTTAAATTTAGGATGAGGTCGGGTGAGAATCTAAGCTTGGCAGAAAAGAGTTAGCCACATGGATGGAAAGTAATCGCTGGAGATCTCTGTGAGAATCATGGTACAAATATAATTTTTGTGAGCGGGTTTTCGTCTTACCTCTTATCCGTGGAGCTGGAGGCCTGGTTCATCTCACTGTTGGAAATGAAGTTGCGGATTTCTGAGAAGTACGAGTCCTCCTTCTCATCTAAAAGTGCATGATTTTCTGGCTCTGAGTTTGGCGAGGAGATGGTCGTTCCTAAGTTGGAAAGCATCCCAGACTGTTGGCTCACTGTTGGGGAAAGAGATGTAGACACACACATCCATATGCATAAAAACACATGGACACACACACACAGACAGCCCACATACCATACCAAGACACACAAGCATCATTAGTGTGATGATCATCGCACAGTTATTTAATTTAGGAAAATATTAGAGGCAAAACACACAATTACTAACATTTAAACACTAAGATCGTGCACAGCTCTCGTGACATTTTTTTGACAAACAGAAAAAAAATGTTTACAGAAATCTGTGTGGAAGATAAACATGATAGCAAAAAGGTTTTATATAAGTTATGCTCTTACATTTTTCTGACAGTTTTTCAGTAACCCATGTGTGAAAATGGATTCAAACAATCAACTAAGCAAACACTTCCTGTTTATTGACTACATTACTAGTTCGCACAGCCATCATTGCAGTTGCAAACTGACCAGGAATGTTCTCGTGCTCGTGCTTCTTGAGATGGCGATCGAGGTTGGTTTGCTGACCAAAGCAGCGGTTGCACAAGTGACACTTGAAGGGTTTCTCCTTGTTATGGATATTGCGGACATGGCGTTGAAGATTGGATGAGATGCTGAATGAGCGGTCACAGTATTTACACCTGACGAAGAAGAACAGGGGTATTTAAATGTCAGCTGAAAGTGCAGTAGAGTGAGAAGGGCCCTAAAGATGTATTATTTATCTGCTGAGTTGAGCAAAAAACCACTTAAGGCTCTTGTGATTTGCTTAAAAGTATTCACTTTGTTTTTTCTCTGAAGTTTCACAGAAAGAGACGTACCAAACAAAGTAAAGGCAGGTTTGAAAAATAGCCGTGACAAAGGGAAATATGTCAACTACGGGTATTTCAGAAACTTTCATGACTCTCTGAATTAAAAATAGAAAGGAATACCTGTAGGGCTGTTCCCCTGTGTGTGTCCGCAAATGTCTGGTGAGATTTGCTGAGCGAGGGAAGATTTTCCCACAGTACCTAGAGCAAAAGGACAATGAGGATGAGTGAGCATACGGCATGGTGCACATTTGCACATATTCCACCAACTAGTTTAAATGAAAAGGGGTGCAGACCTGCACGCGTAGCGTTCCTTTCCCTTGCGAAGGATGGCGTCTGAGAGGGAAGGTGGTGGTGAGCGGAAGTTGAACAGCGGATGGGCCGAGTGTTGCAGCGAATTGGGCGGTGCGTCCAGTTTTAGTGCTCCAAAGCCGTCCAGCTTATCTGTCATGTTCTCCATTGCTGACATCTAGGGAATAAGAAGATTAAAAAAAGTTGAGAAATTCTTTGTTTCATGTTTTAAAAACTGGATAAAAATAAGTTTGTTATTATTTACCGTGTTATGGGTTCAATTATAAAGTTTATAAGGGCAGTTTAAATTTTTTGCACGTAGCGTGTGTTACATCATGATGGCAGCATGTTTATGCGTATTAAAAACAGAAAAGAAAGCACTGAAAACAAAGGGACAATTTAAGAAAGAACAGGGAGTGAGGGAAAGATACAGGGAGGAAGCTTTGAGGAAGCAGCATATCAGAGGTTAGCCTTGTTGTTTGTACTCAAGGCATGCCACCTCCTTGACCTATAACACATTCACAAATGCCCAAGTACTGTTCCTCCAGTGCCCCCCCCCCCTCTCTGTACAACCTCAGCTTCTACTAATGCTTTGTTCTCTACTTCTTACCTTCTTCTGCCAAAGCTGCTGTTGCAAGCCTGCAAACTGGCTAAATGAGGCATTCAAGAGCCATGACTGGAGCAATACAATATAGTTTGTGATACCCCCAACTGATAGCCGCTTCCCTCCCCCCCTAGAAGCTTGTGAACAAAAGAGGCCAGTTATGTAGGAGTTTATTTGCCAAAAACAGCTTACATCCTTCCTTTTTTTAGTGAATACGGGACGGGAGAGACACAGGGACAGACACTCCGTCTCGATGTGTTTATTCGCAGTCTGAGAACGGGTGCAAGGGGGAGCGGGGTGATTCCGTCATGAGACTGAATTAGAGGTGGCATTGTGTTTGGATCACTGAGAGGATCACAGCTGAGACGCTAAAATATGAAAAAAGTTTTTGCAGGGCAGCCTGCGAAAAATTCGCAATCTACGAGATGATGAGATGAGATTTTAAAGGATGAAAAGGAAATCTGTTTGATGCTTAGAGCCTCGTCATGACATCATGTTTTTAAGATTTTGTACCCGGGTTTAGGGTAATTGAAAAAAGGTACCAATACAAAAAAAAAAAATTCTTGCAATTTACCTTAAAAAAAAAAAACTATGCTGGCTAACGATATGACATCACGCATGTGAGATATGCAAACGCATGTTCATGTGTAAATGTATCTGTCTGCATGTGCACCAGATGTGTGTATTGCAAAGTCACGGTTGATAGAGGACACAGATTTCCAGGTCAGATTAAACCGTTTCCCCAATGAGAGCCCCCCATTCTCCTGGACACAAACACAGGATGTCCTTGACGGACACGGTGTTATTATCTAGCCAGCCAGCCAGGCACAGAGAAAAGAAAAAAAAAACTCTGAGGGGTTTGAGTTATTAGCTTGCCTGTGGGCTCCCACTACATGAAACAATGCCACAACTAAGATTAGCGTGGCCAAGAGAGGCAGTTTGTTACAATTCAAATGGTTATTATTCTCTCTTTTATTAATACTATCATTGCTTGTAATCAAGATATGTAGAGGTGGGGAAGGTCTGGGGACAGTGGAACAATGTGACTGATTATCAAAGGGCAGCGATAACAGGCTGTGTCTTCTGAAAAAAGGTAAAGCTGACGAGGTACACAGGCGCCATTCCGTAAACAAAGGAAGAAATCATACAGAACCCTTGAGAAAATAACATCAACGCTTTGGAATGATGGCGCTTGGGTCCTATCAATTCAGGTTTAAGCAGCGTGGGAGGCAGGAGTGAGGTATTTTCACATAATACATAGTTTGAAAATAATAGTCAATACTATCTGGGAATAATCAGCTTGTATGCAATACCTGGCGGTCAATTCCCCTGCTTGTTAGTCTCTTGGTGAACTTTCAGTTTAATGTGCACGTAGCATTTACTGTTTCTTAAAAAGAATAGTCTCAAACCAAGCTAGGTCATGTGTGCACTATGTACCTGGGGATGGAAGAGTGGCGGCGAGGGCCGGAGGAACTTGTCCTTCAGAGCTCCTACCGGGTCGAGTAGCTTCCTCTTCTCCACCCTGCTGGACCAATATCAAGGCAGAGGGTTACGTACCAAGGTCAAACTTCATCTAGAATGCCCAACCTCATATTCTTCAATGCATCTACAAAAACGCCTTGATGTTGGTTGTGGAAGTGTCTGGTCTAATCCGGGCTGAAATACCTGTATATGGGGTCCATGAAGAATGCTGAGGGCTTGGCATAGTGCAGTGGTGGTGGCTGGTGTGGCTGTGCCTGGGGCTGCTGGTGCTGGGTGATGGTTGATTGGTGCAAAGACTGTGAATGAGGGTGTGGAAAACCAGATGGAGTTTCATCCTTGATTGAGACCCCTTTTCCACCTCCATAGATGTGGTTCTTTCGATTATGTGGCTCAGCTGGCACACCATTATGACTCCCTCGGCTCCGGCTGCCAATGCTGAGGTCCAATGGCTGTTCTTCACTGCTAGATATTGCTAAATGTCCACTACTGCTCCCAGTACTATTGTTGGGGTTTGAGGTGTTTGTTGGTGTTGAAGGAGCTATTTTGGCCTCCTTGTGTTTCGTGGTGAGATCGAACGGTGATTCTGCTGTGGGAGCAGGAGCTGCCGGGGAACTAGAAACCATTTTGTGCAGTTGCTCACGAGGCGACTTGGGCTCTGCTTTAAAAAACATGCTAGGATTGAGAGCACTTCGATCAGCGCTAAAAGGGTAGAGGGAGTTGTGGAAGTTGGGCAGGAACTGGAAGGGAAACATGGAATGATAGGGCAGTGGACCCATCTTCTTCTCCTGATGAAGTCCAATCAAACCTGGACCAAAATATTTCTCTGCAATAGAAGCGATGGCTTTTATGGAATCAGTGGTGGCTGCATTGGAATTTGTGGTGGTTGTGGGCGGGAGGGCTTGCTCATCGGGTGGGGGGAAGAAGGAGTGCTGCGATGCAGAAGCAAGAAACGGACGATCAATCGACAGGTTCCCTGAACTAGACATGGCTGATATCAATGCACGGTTTGTGTCTTCTAACTGGTGTGCCTCTTGGCTTGATACAGTGCCAGACGGCTTCCTTCTTTTACCACTTCTCTCACGCTCACTCTCTCCATCACTTTCCAGGTCAGAGCCGTCCCCTGAAGCAGTACCTGTGGTGGTGTCCAAATCTGTCCCACTTGTGGTATTGACATCTTCAAGGTCACTACCGTCAGACATATCTGCCATCTTTGATTTTAGTTTGGCTTCTCCACTAGAAGACAAATCCAGTTTATTCTCCTTCTCTTTGTCTTCGTGCTGACTCAAACTGTTAACACCATTGCCATTTGTGGAACTAACTAGAGACAATGGAGGAGCATCTAGAGGACTCTGAGGGAGCTTCACCTCCTGACTGCTGCTGCTCAGCGGGCTCTTTATCAGTGGACTGGCCGGTAATAAAGGAGGTCGTGGATATAGCGACGGGGGAAAAATACCTGGGAAACCATGTGGGAGGGATGGGAAGCCGTGGGGTCCTGGGGAGAAGGGCAAGCCAGCATGAGGATGAGGTCGGGAAGGAAAGTAGTCAGTGAAGCCTAAACCTGACTGGTTTAAACCAGAAAGGTGGGGATGGTGGGACTTAGCCTTAGCCATGATTGGGCTGGAGCTCATGGGGATGCCAGGGTTGAACATCCCTGCTGGAGAGCCATAATGGTTTTTGCCCTCACAGAAGCGACGGTGCTTGTTGAGGGAGGAGGTAGTGCTGAACAACTGCCCACAGTCTTTACATTTGATCTGGGTGCGGCAGTCAGCATGCATACGCTTGTGGCGACAGAGGTTGGAGAACTGGGTGTAGGATTTGTGGCACACCTCGCCTGGGGGAACAAAAAGATGCAGCCCACCAGGGCCTAGTTAAACCAGTTTTAACACTGTCTCTAACTTTGTATACCAAAGCAACAGTAACATGAACATTTAAATGTAAACGGCTGTTGAAAAAAAGGTTTTAGGAAAGGAAGGAGCTGGTTCGTATGGACAGGATAACTTACACAATCTGAAAAAAAGTGGTCTTGATTTAGTTTGTATATATTTTACTTCCAAATAATTACTGCACACATGTAACAGATAAAATAAATAAAATACATATGTGAGGGCTGTTTTTTTCCCCCTTACTGTAAAACACTCCATTTCCAATTTAAGGTCTGTCATGTTGTTTTAAGTTTGACAAAAAAGAGCTTAGGTAACCAGATCAAATCTATTATTCACATTGTATAATGAAATTTATTGCAGGGCAAATACGACCTTTGTGCCTGCAAACAAGCTGGTGTACATAGAAAAAAAAGAGAGACTGGATAATGAGTGAGGTTAAACGAGGTAGGAAAAAAAAGTCTCAAATAAATAAATTGTTATGAAAAAGGTGATCATTAACTTCCGAAGCCCTTACTTACAGCTAAAGGGTTTGACACTACTGTGGATGTGCTTATGCTGCTTGAGGCCTGACGAGGTGGCAAAGGTCTTGCCACATTCAGGGCATGTGTGAGCGCGGGCCCCCACGTGTTGAGAGCGGATGTGACGCTGAAGGTTACTGGGATCTGTGAACACCTGAAATTTAAAACAAGTGTATAAAAAAAAAATGCAAGGTATGCCATGACTAACAATGCTAAAAAATTACACAAAATTCCCCTTTTTGTATTTTGTAAAAACATAAGCAGACTTTTCATTTCTTTGTCTTCTTAAAGAACTACTAACAGATAAAGCCTGTGTGTCCTGTGCACAACTTACGTGGCGGGTATGCTGTACCTTATCACAGTTTTCACACTCAAAGCGCTTGCCACTGTCATGTGACATCTGGTGACGGATGAGGTTGGACTTCCAGTTGAAGGCTTTGGGGCACTGGTCGCACTTGTACTCCCTCTCTTCTGTGTGAACTATCATGTGTTGTCCCAGACTTGATTGAGAAAACACAAGCTCATGAGTAAATCGGTCAATGAATCACATTTGTAGCACAATGAATGGGCTGAACTTCACCTGTACTCATTGGGAAAGATCTTCTCACAGTCTTTACACTCATGGACAGGATCGTCGCTGTCCTCACGTTCCTGTTTGAAGTCGTCTCTTAGTGCGTCAAAGATGGAGCCAGCACTGGAGCACGAATACTTCTGATGCCGCCGCAGCTCAAGTGTTGAGGAGAACAGCTCATCACAGTCTTCACAGCGGTACATCTGCTCGTCTGCACGCAAATACACCCATACACAAGGGTTTGTTTAGCCACAATGCAGCTTTCTATATGAATAATACATCAAACATGTACGTAACTAAGAGATATGTATTTAAAAAAAACATTTCTCATCATAACCTTTTCCGAAGTTTCACTATTGATGTAGGAATTCTTAAGTAAATAGAAATGATTAATAATTAGTTTTTGTAACTTTGTAACTTTTGTAACTTTGTCAACTTTGTCAACATTTTAATTACAAGCTAAGACCACCTACAAGCAGCGCTAATCGCTGACATTTAATTGTGCTTTTAATCTGTGCAAAAAATACAACATTTTTCGCTATCAGATTCAACACACTATCAAAATGTGCAATGCAAAATAAGCTTATTTGCATCTTAGTATGCTAACTCCTGAGGAGTGCATGTTGGCAGAGATGCAGAACCAAATGTCTAAAATGTATAAAAAGATAAAAACTGATAATAACACTCAGCAAAAAGAAGAATCTCATCCTGTTTTGTGTTTCAGTCGCAGCTGTATAGACGGGTTTAACAAATGGTAAGAGCAACCCCATAAAATGGAAATCAATTAGCAGTGAAATGTAACCGTCATTAAAACTGTTAATTACTTGTTAAAACAAGTGTTTGCTTTAGAGTGTTGGTGTAATAGCACACAGAGGAAACAATAGGGGCTGGTCTTCCCCTTCCATGTTGATAACCTTTACAATACTTCTCACCAACAAGGTCAAATGCATAAAACTCGGACCAGCTCTTTCAATAGCAAGTTCCTGAGTCCGACGCCAAGTTCAACAGATCAGGGGAAAGCCCAGCGGAGTGTCTGTGTGCAAATGCATAAACAAGTGTACGCGTGTGTGTGCGCGCGCACGAGTGTGTGTGTGTAAGTGTGCTTATGTTTCCAAAATGAGCCAAAATGAACAGAGGTAAGCAGGGCCACGGTGGCGCCGACCCCATGGTGATTTCAGCGCCAACCTGCCATACCCTCTTTGGCATGACCCAAGCAGCCAGCGTCTGAGTCGGCCCCCCAGGTGTCCCAACATGCCACACACACCCATCCATCAATTCAAGCTGTACTAAATGAGTTTATCCAAAATGACTTACAGTGCATGGCTCACCTGCTTTCTACTGCATGTGGCCGTTTATCCAGCTGGAACTTCTTGGACACATTAAAAGGGCATTAGTGTAGCAACATCAATGTGTCTAACCTTGGGGAGAAGGATAAATGACCTTCTGGTCAATGGACCATTACACAGAGCTCAAACACTAAACTAACTAGCCACTTTGACACCACTGTGTGGACGTATTTCATAGGGAGCGAGCATTTTACTGTGAGAGGGTTGGGTATGATTGCCTCTGCAGCACAAACAACTCAAAATAATTTTTGTCTGCGACATTTAAGAGTGGAAAATATTTTGGACAAAAAAAAATAAAATAAAGACATGGTTCATATACAGCAAGGACCTTCAAGTACCCTCTAGGAAAAGTAAAAAAGTAATAAAAGATGAAAGGAAACACCTAAAAGGACACTCAGGTGTGTGCGTGAATGTTAGGATGCATATATGCAAAGGTACTTGCAAAAAACACGGTGTGCCTGTGTTTTTTCAGCAAGTCTGGCTTGTGTGGGTTTTGTGGAGGGGGGGTGGGGAGGTTAAAGTGGAGACTAATAGCTCTCTGGGAGACGAAGGGAGTCACAATTATGTGCAGTTTAGCAGCTAATCTGGGAGCATGGGTGAGGTCTCAGGGGACTCCTCAAGTCCTCCACTTCAAATTCCTTCTCCGATAAGCTGGACACAGAGAACAGAGCTGCGCTGCCAAACTCCTGCTCAACCCCACTGCCTCACTCCCTTGCTCGCACAAATGCAGGGAGACAGGAAAAACAAATCAGATGCGATCATCACAACGGTGAGATGACTTTGTATCGCTGCTCATCCTTCTATTTCAGTGTTGCTGATTCACATATACTGTAAGCATCTTTAAACACTAAACCATCTGTATGTTACACGTTCTTTTCTGTGTGCCTTCAGCTCTCTCTTACACAACACACAAAGCCAAATACTTTGGCCCTGACACAGACATTTTGGCAGGTGAAATTTTCTCTCTGTCTGCCTCCCTCATGCGCATACATACAGGCAGATGAATTCAACAAATCATGTATAAGCGTGCTCCATCTTTGACACACTCCTACAACATGTCAATCTGCTTCTTTTCAATAATATAGCTTTCTTTGCTCCTGTATCCCCCATCCCTCCCCTTCATCTTTGGCACGGAGACCTGTGCATAAACTGTGCATCATGCAGGGTAGTGGTGGGGAGCTGGTGAACTGCACAGCATCTCACGAACATCTTGTTCTCCCTCCACAATTTTCTAATCAATGACAAGTAACAGTAATCAGATTTTCTTTTTTTCATCTGTGGTTCCAGAAAGACTGGAAACACAACAAAACAATGTTACCTGACAACAGCACTTCGGCACAATAAGTCCAAGATGTTTAAAGAAAACGCAGCGGAACTACGGACCCTTTTCCGCTTAAGTAAAGTTTGAAAGAAAAGTGAACAGCTGTCCAAGTTAGATTACGAGATAAAATATTGGACATATTCAGTCTGACATAGGCGGGCACGGTTGAAAGGCAGTGAGTACAGTGAATCAGGTTACCCAGTCAGAGAGGAGAAGGGTGGATGAGAGCACCTAGAAATGTGACGCACTTTGAAATGTGAGCCAATTTCAAGAGGACAGTGTAAAAGAAGGTGTAACGAAGCACTTACGGCACAAGATCTAAAGAAAGGGTCATAATAAAATACACAGAAATGTATTAAAAGAAAGAAAGAAAGGTAACGATTTATTTATATTGTGTATAATCTTTAACTAATCCAACAATGAGACTAAAAAAGCTTCAAGCTCTAGCATATTCAATTAACTGACAGGTAATTTTTCAATCTAAAAATTGCTTCTGATCATACCTGATCTGCTTTGTAGCTTTCTCTTCATTATTTTTAAGCACTAATTAAATTACACACCGAAACAACTTAAACAGGTTAGACAGAGGCATCTTTCCCCCTTTCTTTTCAGTCGGAACACGGGATTCCCAGGGGTTGAAATCGCTACAGAGAAGTCGCTTGGACGCACGGAGAAACGCCAGGCAGGCAGAGTGAGCGAACATAAATATACAATGCCATCTCAATGGAAACTCCTGATTAGACTGTTTTGCTGAACACCAATACAATGGCAGGCTGCTGAGGTGGGGGGACTGGAAAAGAAGTCAATGAACAATCCATCAGAAAGGCCGACTGCCTAAAAAACCGCTGTAACGGAAACCTCATACCTATATATCCAACTTTGACCGAGGAAGTAGACTGTAAACCGTCTCAAACCAACAGCCTTCTTAAAGTTGCACACCGGGGAGACACTAATTAAACTCATGACTTGCAATTTTCCCCTATTGTTTATTTATTTTCATTTTTAGGATAGTAATAGTGTCCTGATGCCAGTCCGTTTTATGGTGATTTCCTTACATTTCCAGCACTAAGGTGTTTGTTTGAAGGTTTTCACTCCGATGAAGACCTGAGGTGGTTGAAACGAGTCAACGTTTTAACTAATATTTCCCGACTAAATGCCATTAATCCATCTCCCCCTCTTGCTCCACCTATGAACGTTTTTTTTCTCCCTTTGCTCCCATAATGTGTTCTTAATAATATGCACGACTACCGAGTAATTTCTGTTTGATCTTAGCTTTCCGTCAACAGAAAATTTCTACTCGCAGAGGATGGAATATGACAAGTGCCAATTGACGCCCTAATACAGCATTTCAGGCAAAGAGGCCCATTATATTGCAGCATTGTAAAAGAGCACAATTCAGACCAGATTCTTACGGGTATCCTTTCTATATTGGCAAGCCTATTTTAAATGACAGATCCAAAACGGCCTTCAACCATATGCTTTAATGCGGGATTTAATTCCATCCTGGAAATTTATGGTTCGAATAATTCACATTTCTTGAGTAGGGAAAAAATCTTGGAGGGAGAAGTGGTGTCTTTTCCCCCAGTTATGGAGTGTGTTGACCGCGAAAGCGGCACAGGATGCAGGTTGGAGTTTGTTTAAAACGTGCGCTAATGATGCGCATTAATCTTACCTTGTAGGTTGGGTGCCATGGATCCCTCAGGGAAAATACCGTCCTTCATATACACTAAGAGCTCCTCCCCTGCTTCAATGTCCCGGACAGCTTTATAATAAATCTGAAGAGAGAGAGAGAGAGAAAGGCAAGGGAGACTTTAACTTAGGTCAGGAAAGGATTAATAAGTCTGGCCCCCTATATATTTACTGTCGCAGCTCAGGGCCCGCGTGAAACCCAATATTATTCTAATAATATGGCTGGTAACGGGGGTATTACGAATATATAAAGTAAGATACATTATCCTCCTATTGGAACATAATTGATTCTGATCTGTTCACAACATTAAAAAATTCATTTTACTAACATAAAAACTCCCCCTCCTTTTATTTCACAACACAATCAGCTGTTTGTTTAATTGCAAATTTACCCGAACTTTGTGAAATAAAACGAACGGAAATACGTAAATGTTGGTTTCTGTTACAGATGGAAACGTGATCTGCACTCTTGTTAAAAAATAAACACCCGAAAGAATTATATAATAAATCCAGACAAACGCATTTGTTACAAAAAAAATGTCATAGCAAAAATAAACAGCCCCGCTTCTGTCGTGCGTTTTTGTTTTACAGCTGCAGCAAACCGGGAAATGTCGGGTCATTAACTGCACGCGACAAATCACTTTATTGAGGTCATTTGACAAGTGTGCTCGGACATAATTTACTGCTGGACACTTGGGTTTCATTTTTTCCCAGTTTTCGTTCAATACAACAGAAATCGGATTCAAGTTGAAGTATTTAAAGATAAGTCAGAGCCGAGGCCTAAACCAACAGTACAGGAAACCAAGCTGAGCTTAAATCTCGATTCACAAAATACAAATAAATAAATAAATAAATTATAAAGATGATAATTAACATTCAAAGTTTATTTTTTTTAAATAATCATCTTTACATGGTACTTCTTTACATGTTGCAGCTCTGTGCATCCCAATTATTATGACACAGCGCAAACAACTTCAGGCGTGATCTGTGAACGCATGGGGGCGCTCTGCACCAGCTGTACACTGTCACCACAACAAGACGGACAGAAGCACTCTTTCACACATACACACACAAACATACAGAGGCTGGGAAAGTAACTTTTAAGACTTAGCGCTCGTCAGATGAGAGAGAGGAGACAAAGAGCAAAGGCCTAAAATCAACGAAAACTACACGCATTATTATTATTATTATTATTATTATTATTATTATTATTATTATTACAGCGTATTATATTTACCACAAATAGGCTACTGTCTCTCTATGCTTTTTCGACCTGACCTTTCTTTTCTCCGTGAGACGGAACAGTTGAGAAAGTTGCGCGGCGCTGCGGAGAGCCTCCAGCTGCAGTAGCACTTCAGTCCCGGTGGAGTTGGCGACACAACCCATAGTAGGTCTGCCCGAGATGGACCGGGGCGCTAGAGCGCACAAGGCCGGGGAGAAGGGGTCGCGGGTCGGTCGGGAAGAGCTGTAGACGGTCGGTGATCGCTCCGTTTGGTTGGATGAAGCCTGACGCTCCTCTGCTGGGTTACTCTCTAATCTAGTCAGTGAGCGCGTCTTTGATGATGATGATGAGTCTCTCCCTCACTCTTTCTCTCTCTCCCTCACTCTCTCTCTCTCTCTTTCTGACTCTCTCTCTCTCTCATTAGTGATTCCCTGTTGCCCCTTAGTGCTCTCTCGGTTACCCGTCGGCCACTCCTCCTCGTCTTATCTCCAGCCAAAAGGATTGAGGGATCTGCGGCACAGACCCCTCCCCGCATCTCCGATCCCAGCCGCCGCTTTGGCCGCTTGATAAATCTACTATTGATGTAAATAATAGATAAAGCAGCCTGACAGACTCGCAGTCATTCTGTCGGTCACTCTAACACACAAACACACACAGACACACACACTCATAGGCCGAACACATGCTTAAACAAGCAAATAGACACACAGACACACAGCAGGCCTTTTTATTTATTTATTTATTTATTTTCTTAGTTTAAGTTTTGCTTCGTGCTTCACTTTTGTGGTCTGAGCATAATCTCATTGCCTCTTAGATTTTTTTTAATCTAAAAGAAAAAAAGAAGAATTGTTGAAGAAAAGAAAATTTGACAGAGTTGAATGGTTTAAGATCGCATTTTAATAAAACATAAAAAAAATAGAATTTCTATTTTTATGAGGCTTGTGTGACGTCGTAAAGTTATTTTGACGAAAAAATATATCGATTACGGATATTGCTACTGAATTATTTTTCAAATATTTATTAAATCGTATTTACAGCGGGTAAACAAAACAAATAAAACCCGTTCAGACACGAGTGTGGGCACTGAGGTAAAAAAACAATGAACAGCGTCGCAATATCCCTAAAAGTCCTTTTTTTATTTTCTATTTTTTTATGCTTAATTTATGTTGCAGCCCTTTTATGTGTAGTTTAATTTATGATATTAATGACACATCTTCCCGGTTTTATGTCAAGATTATTAATTGCAACATTATCAGAAAATATTACACTTTTTTTCCTTTCAAAGAATACAAGTCAGTTAATAATTAAGAGGGTTTAATTACATTCTTAATTAATATTTGGATGTCTAATTTGAATATTTCTTTTGCCTTTTCTCTTACTCGGTCTCTCTTTCTCTCTCTCTCTCTCTCTCTCTCTCTCTGTGTGTGTGTGTGTCCTACAGTAAGGTCTGATCACATAGACTTGTCTTGACCTCTTCCCATCTCTGTCCAGTGTTCAGCAGACAGATGCCTCATCGATCAATGCCAGCCATAGGGGTCCACAACAATCCCCTACTGTGGCCTAATACACATGCACGCACACACACACACACACACACACACACACACACACACACACACACACACACACACACACACACACACTTGCACATGCACGCTTGTCTCTATGAATTGATGGATCCGTCCAGGGGTAGAAGGGCAGATCAAACAGCACTGGAAAGGGCTTCACTCCAAAACACAAAAGATGAAAAGTTGACAAGAAGGTGGACAAGGTTCATCTTTTCCTTAAACCCCCCATCAGCTACCCACCCATCTCACATGCCACTCATAGCTCTCTCAGCTGTTTCCACCTCTCAGTGCAACTTGGCCTTCGAAAAAGTGAATGGGCACACTTGCAAACCCATTTTGACCAATTGTTTGGGGTTATAAATGAATGAGAACAATCTCACTTAGGTGCACGCACACACACAGAGGCACACATTTTGGATGGATTTTAACTGAGAAGAATGTAATTGATACAGTTGTCTGTAGATGCTTACACAGAGAGCCACATTCGGATGAAAAAATAAGAAATCCACAATGCTTTGAATGAAACTCGTGGAATCACCTGACAGAATGGAGACAAATCTATAAAAACAATGCCAAATTAATGCACGGCCACAAATGTCTGAATTATGATCAGTCATGCACACATTTGTTCATCTTGCATCATTAATGACAAACAACCCCATAACTTCTCCTCTTGCTCTTTAAAAGGTTACTGCCTGCATTTGAATTTGCCTAGTGTGCACATATTTCCATAAACTCATGTATTGTGCATGCAGTTATAAAAAAAGAAAGAAAGAAAAAAGAAAAATCAGCGAATGGTGTCTTAAATTATACATTTTAGCACTGAGTGGCTGCACATAAGTGTGTGTGTGAGTGTGTGTGTTTGTGTTGTGTTTGTAAATAAATGATAGGGTCATACCTGCGAGCCACTACACCAAACAACTGGGCAAGCAAACAAAAGCAAAAGCCGTTCGCTAAGTACAAACAACTGCAAAACACATCAAAAAGCAATCGTGCACGTGGCCTTTTCGTGGTCCGATAATTCTCCACAATTTTCTCTGGTGCCCTGATTCTTTCTTTGACATTGTGTGGCAGTGGCAGGGGGCACTGATGTGAAAATCTTAAAAGGATTAGGCGGGCTGGTGTTGCCAGCCAATTGGTGCTTGTCAATCTCGGAGGCCCCTGTGCGTTCAGTCTCTTACGCCTGGTACCAAGCCCCCTTTCTCTCTATCGGTCAGACTTAATGTCTGAAGCTTAAATGGACACACCAGCCTGTCCCCTTGGTGTGACAGGGTGACAGGTGGCAGATCAAGACACCAGGATAGAGAAAGGAGACAGAGTCGGCAAGGAACAGGCGGCTGGAGACGGAGTCAGGAAGGGCCGCGTAGGCAGGGATTAGAAAACAAATGAGAGCGGAGTGACGAGAATGTGGAAACACGCAGACGAATCATACGGGCGGATCTGGCTACTGTCATGCTGCTTAGCTTCTGGTGTCATCTCACTTAAGATTCCCATCCTCGGTTCTCCTTTGGAAGCAGATTGAATTGACAGTGAAATGCGTATTAAGTAACAGCACCAGTATTTAATTTGCAGAAACTGGGACAAGAGTCAGCAGAGCAAAATGTAGCAAAAAAAACAAACTGTCTCTGTGTTATAAACAGAAACGGAGAATTATGCTAATACATTGCAGGGGTGTAAGTTGTGGTACACGCATTGCATGGGGTTAGGGTTAGGGCCTAGTTAAGCAGTTGGGGTTTTATAGGCAATGGCTGGGCATCTTTCCAAAAGGATCCGATACAGCTCGCTTAGGTTTGAGAGAGAAAGAGAGAGCGAGAAGGGGGTGGTGGGTGGGGGTGTTTGGGTGATAAGAAGCAAAAAGAGAAACTGCTGCCGCCACAGAAGAAGACTGCGCCTTGGATAACGGTTATTATGGGACTCAGGAGTGTCAGACTATTCCTCAGCCTCTTTACATGGGTCAGTTCTTAACAGCACTGGCAACCATCCCAGCCACAGACACACAATGGAGCCATTCCTTGGTCATTACTAGCACACACTTTTCTCCAGCACTAACACACAAAAACACTCATTCACACACATCAAGCCAGCATTTACTCTTAGTAGACGGGAAGGAATAACTGCCTATTTCTGACAGTGTGGTGCAACTTCCTTCGTATCTGGACTACGGATTCAACTTGGACAATGTTGTCATGGCACTCACCTGGTCTCCTGTGAGATGACAGGCGGCGAGGTTCTGCTCCTCAAATGACGGGGCAGAGCGGACGTATTTGAGCCAGCTGTTGCCGGCGGCATCTGGTCCCGTGTCCAGTGCAAACTTCACGTTGCCCATGTCATCCACCACCTGTTGAAAAGCAACAGGTTAGATATTAAAAAATAAAAAACAGACTCTTTCAATGACTATTCAATTGACTTGATTTAATCAAGTGATTTTTAGTGTAGTTATGCAGTTGGTGTGTTTACATGGATTAAATATTTGTGTGTGGGCCAAGGGTTTGATGTCATTTAACTTTAAGGTACACAGAGCTAACATGTCAGTGGGTGTTAGGGCCACCTAACCTTGTCAATCCCAACAACAAGAAGAGGAAAGAGGGAAAAGAGGAGGGAGTACACAAACTGCGGTGTCTTTTACTTGTCTAAAGACTTTCCCTGGCACATATTGATCACCCTTTGTAACCCCTGCAGACCCTTGAGACTCCAAGAGTGGGTTTCATGTTACCTGCTTTCACAGAGAATGAAGGAGGATGGAGGTAGTGGTGGAGCAGGAAGAGGAGGAGCAGAAGAACAGAAGAGGGGCTCATTGTGAAGTGAAGAGTGAGGGGGAAAACCAGGAGCGACTAACCATGCTTTATAGCTTTTGCCAATGAGAAATAAAGGCTCCTAATCTAAACTGATTCCTGAAGTAAAATGCAAAATAATGACAATTTTTGGAAAGACAGCAATTTTGCAATAAAACCTTCATATTTTTAGATTAGACAGAAATTTACGCATATACGAAACAGAACCAGAAATTGCAGGAATCTTTGGTGGTGGAAATTTGTGTTTGCTTGGTGGAGTTGGTTGGTTCTGGGAAATCTGGAGCTGGCAGAAACTACAGGGCTCTTCTCCACATAGCTGGGTTTGAAGATCCGATTTCTCCCTGGTCCTACATGTGATACTGAGCCTGTGTGAATCCTCCAGGAAGACCTGACCTGAGACTGAGCAACTCCTCTAATTACAACCACCAATCAGCCTGGCTTGAGTTCAGCCCTGACTTCTAGTATGACACGGTGCACTCCTAATCACAGTCAAATGCCTGCTGAAGGAAATCGAGGTGTGATGGAGAAGAACCAACAAACCCTCTGACATTTTTAGATGTGCAAGGTTCGCGAACTTCTCTAACTGCCTACTTTTCTAAAGCCATGCTCATGTTTTTTCCCCTCCAGCTCGTAAAGTGTGAATGCCTATGTTCTTGTTGTTGAATGCACGCGGAAGGTGTATTTTTGTGGGCGGGGGTGCAGGTGCCAAGTCTGGTGAGTAAATATGTAAAGGGTCTGGATGGAGGTGTGGAAGAAACGCTTGTACAAATACGGCAACTGTTTTAGGCGGATGCACGTATGCACGGCTAAGGCAACAGCTTGATGTAACAGCAGTGCCGTGCTACTTTCAAGCCAAGGTGTGAGATTACTGAAGTAACTACAGTAACTGCACCTTCTTTAGAACAATGATGCCTGTTAGGGCCTTGGCTGAAAATACATATTAAAACCTAAAGGTGTTTGAAAACGCCGTTCAGCGAGGCTAGAGCGAAAGCTGCAGCTGCTGGTTGTGTGTTGTGTGTTTGTAAGAGTGTGGAAAGAGACAGTTTACTGCAAATCAGTTGCTTCTATGCATTCCCTATAACTCACACTCAGATATTCAAAAGCCCTATATATATATATATATATATATATATAATCATGTCAACTGAACAAGCCAATGAAAAAATCTTCTCTATTCCTCATGCTCCTCGGATCTACAGCTACTGTCTCCTCACTTTAAAGTCCAAGCACTTGGCCTGACAGAGTCAAGGCCTTCATTTTATGTGTGAAAGCAGTCAGTGACATGCTCACCCACACACACACACGCACACACACACACCTAGTCTTCCACCCAATATATTTTCTGCTGCCGGTGGAATCAAAGTGCACTTGTCATGAGATTACAAGGTAGCTGCAACAGGTATCTTAGGTGTTTTATGAACACATGGAGAAAAGCTGCGATCCAGGTGTAGAGTGTGTGCGGTTATTAGTGTCTTTTTGGGCACATGCACATGTGAACACTGCAATGTCTACATGTTGGGCATAGTTGTATTCATACCGTCTCATTTTGTCCCCCCCACACACACACACACACTCTACTACATCACTCTCTCACACACACACACACACAGATCTGATCGTGGATTTAATGAGCAGCAGACCTGTGTGTGTTCCTGTATGTGTGTAGTCTGGGAGGCCTGCTAACACCCTGTCTCGGGGTGGAGGCCTGATTTATAAGGCTTCAAATGAGGGGCAACAGAGAAGGAGAGCCAGAACAAGCTTGCGGCTGATTGTTTGTTTATTTACCTTTACCTTTTTTCACCCATTCAACCTCCTCCATCCACATGTAACATGGAGGAGGAGGAGGACCCGGCTGGAAATCATCAACTCCACGTGTGAACAAATTTCAACCAAACAAAGCGAGCGAAAAAAAACTCGGCTACTCAAAGATTTCCCCTAAGCTTCTCTCAGTGATTAGAATGCAGACACTGTAGCTGTAATGATATCAGAAAAAGTCTTTATATTACCAAACCCATCTCTGCTGAATGTATGGTAGCTGTGCCTTAATCTTATCACTCAGTTTTCAGTTCTTCTCATTTGTTCAAAAGGAGAATGAGCTGGTAAATTATTTTGATCTCAACCTCTTAAAGATTCTCTTGAATATCCTTCGATCTTTTACCAAAGATCATACACAATTAACCGGTTTATTGTAAAACCATCTATTTATTGCTTTGGTATTTGTAGATTTTGTAATTATATTTAATCACTGAGATTGTAGAAGTTGTATTCATACAATAATGTATTTTTAAAAGACAAAGATCCGTCTTACTTAGTATGTTTGTTCACACATTCATTTACTTCTACATCACTGATATACTGTACTACTCTCACTGAAAACATTTTAAGAAAAGCAATTTCAGAACTTGACCTATACTATGAACAGTATTACAAAATGACTCACTTGACAGCATGCACACACAGACACACACCAACACATTCATGTGCACAGAGACACAATGAGACTTCACTGAAAGAGAAGCAGCTCTAAGTGGACAGGATGCAGAGCAAACTCCACAGGAAGCTCTGATAAGAGCACGACACTTATACCTCTCCTCACAACACAAAGGGGAACCTTTGACAGCTAGGAACCTTTAATGGCTGTCTCGGCATGCCCTCTCCTCCGCCAGTTATATCTGACGGATGTGTGTGCTGCACTGGGCTGAATTAGTGGCGGAAAGTTGCTTGTACGGGTAGACGTTGGTGACAAGGTATATATTATTTTCTGTTTGACGAAGGACAGAAAATGGAAATGGCAGCTCGGAGTGCAGTGGTGATTGTGATTTTGATGTGAGCTTGAGATAGAAGCATGTGAGACATAACTCCTGGGTTATTGTGTGTCTCTGAGGGAATATTTTTACAAAGTGTGATCTTAGTGCTCCGTTGCACACTGATGTGGTGTTCAACGTGTGAACACACCCTTGTTTGCATGCATTTGTATACATGTGTGGTAGAGGACCAAAAGGTTTTCTCGTTTTGAGCTCTTTATTTTTACTCCCCCCCCCCCAGAAAATAGAGAAACGTTTGTTTTTGTTTCAAGGTTTTTGGAGGATAGGAGTTAAGCGAGCCATACTGATTTGCCATTTTTCAGACCAACAAAACTAACACATTGGTTCCGGTATTAAAGAAGGAACCAGGCAGTTAAGCAGGATCTTTTTCAACAAAAGTTAGCTGAAAGATTTCTTTGAATCGAAAGTTTTTCTGGCTCTGGGAAATGGAAAATAAGCACTCTAAACATGTAGAGAATGGCAGACTTTCTCCTGGTTCATCTGCTAATGTCCTGGGGAGGTTGCCAACAAATGGAAAAAACATTGTTTCAAGGAGGAAAAAGAAAGAACAAGGAGCAGATTCTTTTTAAGTATCGATCTTGCTCGATCTAGATTGGGTTTGTGTGAAAATATAGAGAAAAGAAGGATAGAGAGATAAACGAAGAAAAAGAAAGGTATGGAGGATTGGGTGCAGTTCAACTTAAAGGAGGCAGGGGGCAGCCTGGCATGAAAACAAGCGCAAAGTAGAAATAAAACTTCCTTCTCTACAGCTGTACATGTATTTTTAAATATATAAACAAGGCCATGGTGGATGTAGATAATAGAAGTGGTATAAAGAGAAAGAATTACATATGGACACACACATTAATACACTCTGTTTCACCCTGAGAAAAAGGACAGTCATAGAAACAGAGCAGTGACAGATTGAGTGGCTGTGAAGTGGGCTGCGGAGCTGGTTGTTAGAGGTGTTACAAATTAAGGTGCAGGAAGACTAACAAGAAATAAAGAAGTGTGTGTGTTGGGTGTGTATCCTTTCTGGGTCTGTTTCCAGTTGGGAGGCACACAAACACACACACATGCACAGACTGGCAGACTAATAAAGTGGTTGATAGAGTACAGATCATGACAGCTTCCAGTGTGTTTGTGCTCATTCTTATGTGGGTGTGTGTGACTGTGTGTGTGTGTGATGGATGGGGGCCTACGGAGAAGAACCTACCATGCCACATCACTCAGTGATCTAAAAGAGTGTGTCTGTCCACATTTGTGTGCATGTTTATGTGTGCGGACGTAAGAAGTGGAGAGACACAGGAGGAGGTCCTGCCAGTGAGCGCCGTCTTACGCTGAAGAAAGAAGACTGGAAGGAATAAAATAAATTTTTCATGTTTTATTAAACTTCAGTGGACTTAAGCTGAGTGAGGATGATCCGTGAGGGAAGTGGAAAAACAAAACAGAACAGAAGGAGGAAATGAAGAAGTGTGATGAAAAAAAAGAAATAGCTGTGATTGCATTTCAAGTTACTATTTATAATATCTGTAAAATTGGAACGCTAAATTTGTTGATGTATTAGCGTGGGAGTTGAAATATTTATTAGTACCCAAATAAACTTTGTAAACTAAATAAATCAATGTTCATCGTCATAAAAAATTATTAAAAAAAGCAACTATTACTTCTTTATTTGTGTCACCTTTGTCACATTTATACACTTGTCTGTTCTTTTTAACAACAATGTTTACAAATTTCTTATTTTTTTATAATATAAAAAATATAAAACAATCAGGAACACTGTCATCATTTCTCACACAAACTCTTACTGACTGCATTTTAATCCAATAAAAAATAACATTAATTATATGAAATCAAATGCTTAAAAATGATAAAATGATAAATTAGAAATAACAAGAAATTTTTAAAAAAAAAGTAAGTCAGTTAGCTCAAAATGATATTTTCACCAAGCACTGTAACCACCCAGAGAAATGTGCTCTTTTCAGCACGCCTCTGAAATAATATGATCAATGAAGTTGACAGTATTTGTCAAGCATGACTCATTCCTCTTAACCAGAAAAAAATAGTCAGGCCAGAGATTATGTCCAAACAGCATGAATTGATTTCAGCCTTCCACATCTCTACACCACACATTTTCCTTTTTCTCCTAATCTGTCAGAACCACAGCGCCTCATCTTTCCTGTCTTTTCATGCACACGCTGTTCTTAAACAAACAAACACCAATTCACTTGTGCTGAGAAAAAAAATGTAACAAATAAACAGACGGGCCACGAAGGAGCTGGTATAGCTACTAACTGCAGTGACATTCGAACATTATTTCAATGTTTTCTTCAAAACCCATAAATGCATTAAAACACATGTTCAATAACTTAGCAATAAAACTTTGAAATCAGTGAGTCCAAACAAAGAGAGTCAGTGGCAGAGTATTTCATCAGGAGGAGCCCTGCTGTGAGTATAGATTGGACCTTTAAATATAGAGTGAATGTCTAAGTGTGTGTGTGTGTGTGTGAGTGTCTGTAAGGCTTATTACTGATGCTGGTAATCGTACACCTGTGTAGCCATGTCTGGCAGCCTAATGACAGCTAAAAAGGAAACAGGCTGTAAATCCACACACACATACACACTCAGGCTTGCACGGAGTACACACATTTTATTGAGGTAAGAGGCCACGCTGAATATCACATCTTTAGAGTTTGTCTCTGTCAAAGGCACAGGTGAATGCCACTGAAAAAAGTGCGTTTCTGTATTTTGTGCGAGCTTTAGCTGTATCACTAGTAAAATGCATGCATGTGAGGTGTGGCAGTGTGTGCCAGTATGTGTGTGTGTGTGTGAAGGTGAGTGAAGGCTTGTTAAATGTGACCCATTTTATCTGGCCAGGGCGGCCATCGACATAATTAAAAACTAGGCGGGCAGGCCAGAGAGGGCCTGGGGCCTTGTAAAAGCCATCTGGGTTGTAGTGTGAGTGAGAGTGCGAGCGTGTGTGTCTGCTTGCATTTTGAGTGTCAGAATGTGGACCTGCTCACTAATGAACCGACTTGCTCCCATTAAACCAGCGTCTCTACAATCACCGTCACACAGCTATCATTTGTGGTAAGTCTGCATGTGCGACACTGAAAACATGCCATTAAAAAAAAAAAGTCCCAGTGTCCCCAACACTGGTCTGATCACGGTGACGTCAAATCTTTTTCAGTTTCTTGTTTGGCTCTTTATTTGGCTCAATATATATGTGAATATTACCTAATGTAATCTAATGACTGAATAATTAAATATTATGCATACATTAATATATATATATATATATATATATATATATATATATATATATATATATATATATATATATATATATAGAGAGAGAGAGAGAGAGAGAGAGAGAGAGAGAGAGATACACAGAGCAGATAAATATGGATTAGTACATTATCAGGAGGTTCAAGAATCAGTTGTATCAATTATACTGTACTGTACCATACTAATCTGTACTATATAGAACTAAGTTTAAACCAGTGTGCTTCTGCTTGTGGCCATCATCAGGGTCATAGTGACCACAAACCAAAACATGTTGGTCTAGCAATAAAGTTGTTTTATATTCTGCAACTGTTGCTGGAGTTTTGATGTCTTTAGGCGTT